>NC_080071.1:90136716-90439746 GCF_949987535.1 Balaenoptera acutorostrata
ATAGGAATTCCACACTCTCGCCATTTTACTAAATTTCAAAGATTGTGTCCATTTTTTAACTTTGCATTTTCTTCCGCTTTCCTTAGCAGCCAGTTCCTTTTCTAAGCTTGCCATCTCTTTCCTCTTATCCGCCTCCCAGATAATTACCAGCCTTTTCTGTTTTTCAGCACATTTATCCTATTTAGTCCCTGTACATCACATTCCTGACTACCTCTCCCAGCTCAGGGGTCTGCCGAGAACAGCCCCCAGGGCTCTGCGTCCCCTTTGTCCTTCACCGCACATTTACGTGGGCCTCCTCGGGCCCTGCGCACCCGTGCTGGGCAGCAGACCCCACTTGAAAGCCGTTCAGGGCCAGTATCTGCAGCTCCTTGAACGTTAGTGACACCGTGAAGAATGATGCAGGGAAGCGTGTGGGGCGCTCCTGAGGGGTGGGCTCCAGCGGGCAAGGTCGCCGTGTGCCCCGAATAGTGGAAACCCCGGTGATGGTTAAAGCGGAGTATTAACAGATGAAAGGTCTCCAGACTAGGGCCCAGGGGCCTAATCTGGCCAACAGCCTGTTTCTATAAACAGACTTTTCTGTTTACAGGCTGCGGGAGGGGTGGGCTGGGCTGCTCTCGGGTGTTGCCGCGGAGTTGAGTGGTTCCAGCGGGACCTTTTGGCCAAGAAAGCCTGACATACTCTGTGGCCTTTTACAGAAAGCCTGCCCACCCCTGACGTAGAGGATCGGCATTTAGTTGCATGGATGAGTTTCTTCTCCACAGTGATCGCTTTCCTTGTGCGTTGATGGAGGTTTGCAAATGTGAACTTTCCATAAATAAATGAACTCGTCTTATACATAGTAAATTAACTAGTACTCAGGGATGACAAGCTACGGAGCTTCCCTGCCCAGCGTCCAGAGTATCCGAGGCAGTGGGCAGGCGCCAGTGTGCTGGGGGCACTTCTCTGTCATCCTCGAGCTGGAAACTGGCAAGGGGAGCGCAAGGAGGAAGGACCTTTCCAAAAGTCATTGGTTAAAATACCAGTGTTTCCTTGCTGTGACAACTCCTCAGTGATTCCACCGGTGAACCATATGAAACTCGAAGTGTGAGTTCTCACAGGCTTGCGAGATTTCCAGAACAGTTTGTTATTATTTTAGAAACGATACATTCCCGTTGAGTATTTGGATTGTACAAAGTCTGCAAAGGGAATAACATCCATGATACTGCAACGTCTGTGACTATTGTGATTTTATTCTTAAAATATTTTTATTTACATGAAGGTTAAGTTTCTAAAATAAAATTGGGGTTACTCTGCATATTTTATGTGGTAATTAGACGGTAAACATTTTTATTTGTTAATCGTAGAGTCTTGAATTGTTAGTGGTAAAAGTAGTGGTTAACCGAATAGGGAATATACTCAGTACTTGGAAATCATTAGCAATAACCATTCATTTTAATCTTCAAGGGAAGAAAAAAAAAAAAAAAACTTGGAAGGTTTCTAGCTAAAGAACTCAGGGCTCAGAAAAGTCACGTAGCTTGACCAAAGGTACTCGCGTGGATTGGACCCCAGTCTTGGGAGCCAGAAGCCTAGAGCCTTAACCATTTTGTCATTAAAACAGAGCATCTGGGTCCTGCCCACATACCGGGGGCGGGCTGGGAGCAGGGTTACACATTCACTGCACAGGTTCACTGCCCACTCCCGGACTTGGTTTATCTGGATTTCTTTTTTGACTTCAGGGCTTTCTCTGTGCCCTAGGGCTTACTTTTATTTGTGTACTTTTTATATCTTTGCATGGTAGAAAAAATTTTTAAAAAGCATGTGACTTCTGTGTAACCATTAGCTTATCGATCAAAGAAGCATCCAGACCTGGTGTGTTACCCCAGCTCCGACCTCCACCTGCTCCTTCAGGCCGAGCTCCTGATCAGCTGGCTGCCCAGCTTTACTTTGTAAGAGACCAGGGACCTTAGTCTTTGCTGCTTTAACTGTCCTAAAACAGAAGACAGAATGTGAAAGTAATGGAGAAACAGGATGGTTTGCTGGTGTAGTTGTCACATATCTCCTGGAAGGTGATTCAGGAGGGAGGTTCTCTGTTAGCTTCTCGAGGAAGGAAGTGAAGTAGGTTGGTTGTTGGGTTCGTTCATTCATTCCCTTAGTTGAGCACCAGCCTTCCTTGTGCCTGGAAGCACAGTCAGGGCCCCTGTCTTGGTGAAGTGAAAGTCCAGCAGGGAAGGTAAACTTAGAACAGTCACCCAGAAATGCAGGCGGCATCTTGCCCGGGGGCGGAGAAGAGGTAGTGCCGGACTAGGGTGCTTTCCGTCGCCCCTGCTTGACAGCCTGGGGTCGCCCTCTGCTTCTTAGTTTGTGTAGCTTGTGGGGCAGAATGATCTGGCCCGCACAGGGGGTTCCTGTACGCCAGATTCACCTTTTGAGAATTAATACTCTCACTGCTTTTTACTTGATCTGGGCAGCTGAATCTGGCTTGGGGCCTGCTTACCCATCTGTTTGTCTGGGTTCCCAGAAGGGCCCTACAGGGCATTCTGGGGCCCCTGTGGGCTGCCCGGGGCCCACCCCATGTCTCTCAGTACCATTCTGTGCTGCTTGGTTTGCCCCTGGCCATGTTTGGGAGAGGAACTGCAGGTTGTTGTATTTTTAATGTTACAGTGATTTCTGTGTTTGGCATTCAATTTTTTGAAAGTCCCTGGTCATTTGTCCAGATTAGGGCCTGGATACATGCAGAAACAGGATTGCAGCAAATAAAGTTCATTCTCGGCAGGTGTCGTTTCTCTGGTGCTGTAATTTTTTTTTTTTTCTTTTCTTTTTTTTAAAAAGAAAAGTGTCACTTTCTATAAAGGAACCAGGTCTGAGTGGCCAGAGCCCTTGCAGTGAGCACATCTTTCATGGCGTTCTAGTTCAGCCTCTGGGCAGGTAAAGGAAGGTGGCATTGCTGGTGGGAGTTTTCAAGCGAGACGTTCAGTGATAACCTAAAATAAAGACCACTTATTGACAAAAGTAAATTCTTCCCTCAGAAGACCAAGCAGGGCTTAAAGGTAGTGAAAAGTCATTGGTGTGGGTGGTGCAAGCGCCCCTTGGAGGGTTACATGCGCTATCTTGGGAGCAAGAAAGTCTTCGCGATAGAGCAGACATGATTTTAGTTTCCTGGGGTTGGGTTTTGGAAATTGTGGATTTTAGTCACTCTTTGAACACTTTTAAATATCTCACCTTGTATCAGGTGTCCGTGTTTGTAGCTAGTCTTGCCGAGAGTGACAGTGGTGTGTGATGGACATGGGATAAGCATAGAGATTTGTGTCACAGAACAGTTATCTTAGCCTAGGTAGGGAGGGGGGAGGATCCGTTTTTTGGTTTGTTTTGGCGTTTTGTGGAAGAGAGCTGATGGACCCCTAAGGTTTCGGCGGTATATTTTACAGTTTTTAAACTATGGCATCTGGCTTGCATATTTTCAAGATCTCTGATACCTAAAGACGAGTGGCTTCCCTTTATACAGAATGCGAAGTAGAACCAGCTGGTGGTACAGAACACCATTTTGTCTTTCCCTTATCTAAGCTGCTTTATGCCCTTCCCCTCCCTCCTTCCCTCCCCCCTCGCTCCCTCCCCCGCCCCCAGAATGAATTGATGTAGATTTATATGAATCGTAAACAGTATTGTTTTATATATAGGATGTTCTGTTATTCCTCCCAGCATCAGTTGTACGCAGAATTTAATATTCTTGCACATACATTGTAAAGTTGTAGTCATTTGTTAAATCCTAATTCAAAGCATCCTATTATACACATTAAGGCATACTCCCCTCTAAAGGTTTAACTTCTTAAGCTTGTATTCATTGAACAGTAGGAAACCTACCTGCAAAATTTTGCTCTGACAGTAATTGGTGGACCAGCTCAAGATCCATATAGACCAAGATGTAGATAAATTGCAGATTGCCATCCTGCTTAATTCTCTCCAAGGCTGCTGGATTTTGTCCCTGGGTTGTTTGTCAAGGATAGTTTAGTGATCTCATGTGGGAGACCTTTTGTTCTAGGATGGTTCTGCTTTATTTATATTAAAAGAAACAATTTAGTTTTAGGTACATGTGGTTGGAAAAGCTGGGCAATAGCGTTTGAAGGGCTCTGTCTGCCTGTTGCTAGACCTTCTGCTTCCTGGGGCTTCTCCTCCAGTTGTCCTGGGGGTGGGCATTTATCTATAGCAGTCCCCGTCCTAGGAAGATTCATGTCAGTCTTTTGACACCATCACCCAGCTCTTTCTTTTTTTTTTTTTTTATTGGGGTATAGTTGCTTTACAGTGTTATGTTAGTTTCTGCTGTACAACGAAGTGAATCAGCTATATGTATACATACATCCCCATATCCCCTCCCTCTTGGACCTCCCTCCCACCCCCCCTCCCCATCCCACCCCGCATCCCCATCCCACCCATCTGGGTCACCACAGAGCACCTAGCTGAGTTCCCTGCACTATACAGTAGGTTCCCCTTAGCTATCTGTTTTACACGTGGTAGTGTGTATCTGTCAATCCCAATCTCCCAATTCATCCCACCCCAGCTCTTCAGATTTGTGCTGCAGTCAACATTCTGGAAAGCGCTTTCGTGGAAGCTGTTCTACTTGGGTTTCACGCCTGCCGGGGGTCGGCTCCCTGGTGCCGAGGCCTGAGCCCCGAGAGATCGCTGACCTGCCCAGGGTCCTGTGGCACTGCACACAGCCTCAGTTTGCTTTCCAGCCTTTGCTTCCAAAGACTGAAACCCTGACGTACAGAGAATCCCCTTTCACATGAAACGTCTGCAGCTGCTTGGCCCTAATTACAGGAGTGTCCAGTACAGGGGTCGCTGTATTAATGAGCCCAGTGTGTGCAACCTAATTGCATGTGTTAGGGCATCATGAAGTGTAAGCAATCTTCTGGGCTTTTCTCCCCAGTGTGGCATCATCTGGCACCGTTTTGTCTTGCTTACATCACAGTCTTCTGTTCGTCCTGTTGAGGGATGTGTCAGGCCTATTCCATTCTTTCCTGGAACCAGCTTAATTTTCACCGGCGGGGTGGCCTCTTTTGTTATTTGTAGTGTTAATGTTGTTTTTCTCCTTTTTTTATGATGTTAGAGATTAGATTGGAGCCAATTTACTGTTTTATATACATATTTTTTTTTTTTCTTTTCCAAAAGAGTACTTTCAAAGATAAGCTTTTTCATGTTCAAAAGCAAGCCATGTGTGTCCATTTGGCATTTAGTATATATTGAAAAGGTGAACTAATTAAGTCGTTAAGTGTCATTAAGTATCTGTTAATATGTACTTTTCTTTATCATTTGTAATAACGACGAATGTTTATATCGCAGTGTAAGGGCTTACGATGTGAGGTAGTAGATCTAACGAGGCCTGATTTGTAGTTGGGAGCCGTGTTCTCTGAGGGGTTGGCTTCCTAAAGTCACATCGTACGGCTGGTGTCAGGCCCGCGTGTCCATTTTCTGTTTTCACTGCACCTCTGTGCCCATCACCGTCACTGCGCCCACACCCACCCCGCCCACTCTCACTGCCCTCTTTGCAGTGGGAAGTTGTATGTGCAGGACTTCCTGGGACAGATGGTTGGTTAGTGCGTATTAGGATGGGGCAAAGAAGGTTCAGCTGCTTAAATTACACTTTTTAAAGGGGTTTACTGGTTTAAAACTTCCCAAGAACAGGGATGACGTGAAAAAAGTTACCTTACCTAAGTCTTACGTAGCGCTCACGTGGTCATGCTAAGGTGGGGGACAAAAGAAAAGGAAAACAGTCATCAGGTTCCTCTCAAGTTAACTGGTGAAGTCTTACAAGGCGGTCTTGACCCTGGTTTTGCCCTGCCCTGATGTCATCATTAGCCACAGGTGTCTTTGGCTATCACGGCCTGGTAGCTTTTAACATGGTCTCATTTCCTGGAAATTAGAATCTGCGAGTTGTTTCCAAAAGAGCCATACCTGGCCCATCGCGGATCATCTCTCACCAAACGGAAAATATCCCTAGCACTAAGTAGACTTTTGATTGAGCCTGTGAGTGGAGGGGGCGTGGAGTGATTAGGGATGTGTAGGCGTGGGGAGGTGGTTCTCCTTGTGCTGTAACCCTCGTTTATGTCTGGGTGAGAAAGTGTGTAAATGATTTATACTAACTATTTTTATGAAACATGACATTGTCAGTACCGCTTATATATGCATTTTCAAATGCAGTGAATTTCTTAACCAGGGAAGCTTTCTTTGTAACAGGGTTAAATCACAAATCCAAGTAATGAATGAATGCCAGAAGTAAAATAGCAACACTTGGTGTAGTAAACGGTATTGTCAGAGGTAACAAAAACAAAAGAAAAACAGAACTTTTGAGTTACTTTACTGTTTTTAGAAAAAAATCTTTGAGCTCAGAAGTTCTTAGGGGTGGGAAGTTTTCAACACATGTGTTCCAGATGAGCCTGGTGCGTCTGGCACGTGATCTGTAACCAGATCTTCCAAACACGGTGACCAGGTGGGGAGTGTATCAAGGTGGGACCTGTGACTGGCCTGCACCGAGCGATCTGGGCTAAGAGGTGATGAACCTTGAATAACTCAAGTGTTTTAAAGCATGATTATTGTCAGCTCGTTCCTTATTTGGAGTCTCTTTGCGTAGAAGTTGCCCTTTTTAAGAATTTATCTCCCATCATGTTCAGTGGACCCAGAGGTCCACTGATAATTCCTTTTAAAGAGGAATTATCTCCCTGGAATATTGACTGATTTGCTTAAAATCACTTCTCCAAAATGACAATTTTTAGGTAGGGGGGAATTTCTAAATTATCAGTGTGGTTCATACTCCACAGACTGCAGCTACTGGCCTTAACAATACGGAATCAGGTGTGAAATGATAATTCTTAAACTAGTTTCTGATATGAGTAGAAGGAACCATTACAAGGAGAGGCATTTTAATTCTTTAAAAAAATAACATAGAAGTCATCTGAAAATCTTTATCAAGATTGATGATATTATAAACAGCGAGAGACAGTAAGCCATCTTTTATCTCATGGTGTCGTGGAATGTTGTGTTGATAGTGGCTTGGATCTTTTCTGGCAGTTTCTTACCCTGAGTCTGGACTTGTCATGCTGTGCTTCCCTTGGGAGCATTGAGTGGGTCCCAGTGTTCGTGTAAGTGCACAGAAATGCGTGAGTTAACTCTCACACTACCAACACGAGGCCATTAAACACACTATTAGTAAATGTGCTGTGTTTTGATTTTCACGTTAAGAGCCTATCTTTTGCTCAGAGAATTAATTTTATCAATGCCATAGAAAATGGTTCTTTTAATACTTTGCCACACTGGGGCATCAGAGCTGTGTTTTGCCCCAGGATTCCTCTTAATGACTTTAGCCAGCTTGAATTAGCTTGATGTATCATTAATGCATACAAATAGCTTTTATTTTTGTTCATAATCTGTTCATAATGCCACGGCATTCTGCTCTTTCTAATGTTTTTAAGATGATTAAATGGTGATGTATTTTTTGACCTATTTAACCCTCCACAGTCTCTGATCAAAAGAATATGAAGATGTTACTTAACTAGGATAGTCAGAAGTTGTTACTATCTGTAGCTGATGTTTCCAAGTTATTTTGAAGTCTTCTATTTATTTTATAACATTTTTTTCCCTTATAGAACATGGACATAGCCAGATTTTTTTTTATTGAAGTGTAGCTGATTTACAATGTTGTTTAATTTCTGCAAAGTGATTCAGTTATATGTGTTCAGTTATATATATATATATATATATATATATATTCAGTTATGTGTATATGTTTACACACACACACACACACACACACTTTTCTTTATATTCTTTTCCATTGTGGTTTATCATAGGATATTGAATATAGTTCCCTGTGCTCTACAGAAGGACCTTGTTGTTTATCAGTTCTGTATTTAATAGCTCACATCTGCTAATCCCAACTCCCACTCCATCCCTCCCCCCACCGCCCTCCCCCTTGGCAACCACAAGTCTGTTTTCTGACATAGCCAGATTTTGAGTAACCTGTACTCACTGAGGAACTGCCCACTACCCACTAGGTTAGCAGCACCAAATTGGTTCAGTTCGTGAAAGACAAAAGTAATCCTCAAAAGAGGTTGACTTTTAGTTAGTTGTGAGATGCTTTGGTATGAGAAAGTGTAGCTTCTGTCCGTGGACTTGGGTGTTTTTTACATGCTGCTTGCCAGGTGAACCTGGCCAGACACTGGCTCCAAGAGTGAGTGGGGGAGCCAGGCTTGGAGCAGATGGTGGGCCTCCCAAAGACTGGGCTCTGGAGTCTGGGGTTAGTTTGTGTATTTAGTGCAGAGCCATTGGAAATTTTGTGAAGAGGAGAATGATGGGTGCATTAACACCTTTATCGATGATCATGCCTGATTTGGGGAAAAGTAAACTGTGAAAAGTGGATTGTAAATTTGTCTACAAGAGACACAGATGTAAAAACTTTGATGAGTAAGTTGGGTTTTGTGAGACTTGCCAAAGAAAAGAGAGAGGTGATTTTTAAAGGTTATGAAATATGGAAATAAATACCACCTGGAAGACCACCACCCACTGGCTATTATCATTAAGGCCTGGGAAGGCAGGTGTACATGTATGCCCATGTGTTTGAAAAAATGGATTCTCGGGCATGCTGATGTCTTACAACCTTTTTCACAAAAATACTTTTTCTGCAAAATAGTTTCTAATTTTTGCACTGCATTCGTTGAGTGACTGTGACAACTTTTTGACCCAGTCCTCTATTAGACATTTTGTGACCCCCTCCCTCCATTTATTTATTGTTTTAGAATTAGTGCTTCAGTGGTTGGCTCTTTGCCTAAAGCTGCATCTCCATCCTTCATCATTTCTTTGGGACACGCCTCCAGACGTGAGACTGCCGCTCAGCGACTTGCATAGCTTTAAAGCTTTTGGTCCCTGTGGTTTGATAGCCTTAATCTTCTGGGGAGCCTGTATCAGCTCAGGTTGCCTCTGGCAGGCGTCCTTTTCCTGCACTCTGGCCACCCTGGATATTTTCATTTTAAAAGTGCTTATTGTTTTGTTTTTTTTTTTTAAAGAATGCCAAGGCGAGGTGGGTATTGATTGGGCTTTTTTTTTTTTTTTTTAAAGTATTGGTTTATCCATTTATTTATGACTGTGTTGGGTCTTCGTTTCTGTGCGAGGGCTCTCTCTGATTGTGGCAAGCGGGGGTCACTCTTCATCGCGGTGCGCGGGCCTCTCACTATTGCAGCCTCTCTTGTTGCGGAGCACAGGCTCCAGACGCGCAGGCTCAGTAGTTGTGGCTCACGGGCCCAGTTGCTCCACGGCATGTGGGATCTTCCCAGACCAGGGCTCGAACCCGTGTCCCCTGCATTGGCAGGCAGACTCTCAACCACTGCGCCACCAGGGAAGCCCGTGCTTATTGTTTATAGACAGAAAATAGTCATAACTTCTAGTTTTTTCCAAGTATTACTTTCAGTAGGTCTGTCCCTTAATAAAAAAAAAAGCTCATTTGTTAGGAGGTAGCAGCCAGTTTCTTGGCTGGGATGACACGTGGGGAGCAGGGGGTCCTTGCTGCTCCCACAGACATGCCCTCTCGGGGGTGTGCCAGGTGGGTGCTCTGAGCACCCAGCTCCCCAGAGGGCAGCCGGGCCCAGAGCCTGGTCCCCAGACCCGTGCAGAGCTGTGACTTCAGCAGCTGGATGTCGGAAGTGCAGTGTTCCCTCAGACTTTCTCGCCAGCGCTGCCTGTGTCACCGTGGAGACAGACCCCCGGTGTGAAGTGACTTCGAGGGAAGCAGGGGGCACACCCAGGTCCTTGGGTTTGGACCTGCCCCTCATTTCCTTGCAGGGACGGGGCTGCAGAGCAGGGCAGCCGCGGGGCAGGTCCCTGGGCTGCCATTCTGGGTCCTCCTCCTGGGGCTGGGCCTGGAACTTCATCTCGACCCATGTTTCCCAGATGCTCGAAGCACATCCTCCCTTTGGGGGAACATAAAACTCTTATTTCATTATCAAGCGTCTGAAATGTCAAAATTTGCGAAACCACACGAGTCACTGCTGTGAACACGGAAGAAAGAAAACATAAGCATGTGCTCTTTTCACACCGTGTCCTGGGCACCTGTGTCAGCCGCCGGGAGCACAGGTGGTGCTGCCTGATTTTCTGTGTCTGCAGGTCCCCCAGGTGCTGCCATGTTCAGTCACATGCCCTTCAGTGGGTGCACGTGGGACCTGCAAGCCTGTGCTTAAATATGTGATTAATAAACAGCAGTCAGCCCTAAAAGAAAAGAGAACCTAAGGCGTGTTCCTCGGGAGTCCTCTGGCCAGCTACCGTGTCACCTGGCCCCAGGTGCCACCCCCTTAGAGGGCTGGGCGGCTCTTTCCCTTGTGCGTGTCTCTGTCTGCAGGGGGCGCTGCGACCCGACCCTGGCCAGCTGTGCTCCACGTGCAGCCATAGTTCAAGGAGGAATGTTTTGTCTGTGAACTTTGTCACTTCGGGAAACTCCCTCATGTTTAACTTGCTGTGTAAACCAAATGAAAAAATACTGAGCGCCAGTGCAGTCGCCTAGATGTTAGGGAGTACTCCCATCCGTGCACCAGGATTTCATTATTAAATGAAATACCCAGGTGTCTTCTGCATTTAAATTCATTTCTTGCCTGACCTGCAGGCTTGTAGAATTTCACGTCAGGAAGGACCTGAGACGCTGTCCCGCTCAACCGCTAGCTTTACCGATGAGCAGGCAGGGCCCCTGGGGCCGGTTCCGCCAGGGAGCTAGCTTAGTCGCAAAGCAGAAGCTGGAAATTTGATCTGCGTCTCTTGCCTGCACAGTTCTACCTTTGTCCTGAAAATGTTATACTCAAAAACCGCTGATTACATTTTAAACCTGGTAGTGAACGAAAATGCTCCTTTAAGCGATCATTATTTTTAATACAGTGTGGGCCATTTCACCAGTGAGGGATCTTGGCTTAGATGCAGTGCTGTAATTATAAATTATAATATTTCGGATAAACTGTGTAATAAAAACACATTCACACAGACTGTTTTCTTTATGTGATAGAATATGTGGGTAATAGAACGAGATCTGTGACAGGATCTCTGAGATTCAATGAAAATATAGCAAAAGGAAAGTACTCAATTTTGTAGTTTAGTAAGATGCCACTAGGGGGCATCAGAAGAGCTCGTAAGGATGATTCCCACATATTTTTAACTTTTGCTGTCACTGTGCAGAATACAGACGTAATAAAACTAACACACTGGTTTAAGAGGCCGTTTAGACCTGTAATAAGATATACTCCATAAAGTGTGTGAAGTTACTGGATCAACAGTGCACGAATGCAGAAGTGAAGTTTCATTCACTCGTTGGAATGGGGAGGAGAATAAAATAAAAAAAGAGGAAATGATGTCGTCTGTGGCTAAAGGGACCCAAATCCCCTTTTCCTAATTTTGCCTCTCGTGTAACTTTAGAGAAGAATCAACGAAAGTTTGGCAAACGATATGCTTATTTTTTAACACAGTATAATAAATGGATTTATTTAGTCTGCCATTCTCTTTCAACAGAAGCCACCAAGAGTTCCGTCGGCCTGAGTGACAGCCCAGGCTCCCCACTTTCGGGTCTGCACCCTTGATGGGAAGGCAGGTGGGGCACAGGCCGCTCTCTCACCAGCGCCCGGGCCAAGCAGGTGTCTGGGGTGGAGCCCCGGCCATCGGCTTCCCTGCCCAGCTGTTGCCTCTCCCTGTTTTGGGCTCTTCGTGCTGCCTGGTAGTTAGTGATGAAACAGACGACAGTCAGACTGACATTCCCGGGCAGAGTGGATCAGTTTGGGGAAACACAGGTGTTCTTTTCTGCACAGGTGAGCGCCATTACTGACAGGTGGTCAGGTGCCAAATGGTTGGTTTATAGGCACCTGAAGTGTTGAGGGCCCTTCCGGAGAACTGGCAGGTGTTGCCTCTTCTGTAGACCAGCAGTGGGCTGGGGGCACGCAGGAGAGGAAAGAGCCTCTGATAGAGAGTGCGTTTGTCTTGGGCGAATCTTTTAGTTTCTCCAGATGGTGGTGTTTTGTTTTCTTTTGTTTTGTTTAGTCCTGTTAGTTCTTTTCCACCTAAGGTGGATAGCTTCTCCCTGTTACTTTCCATTTATTTGTATTTTGCTTTCACCCTTTATTTTCTCCCACTGCATAATTTCCATTAGACACTGTTGCATCTCAGCTCAGAAGATTTTCAATTTCTTTATTTGGAAAATGGGACTAATTACACGTTTGGTACTTCCAGTGAGAAGTATATCAAGTCACAGGCTCTTCTATATAAAAATTTTTTTTATCAGTTATTTACAAATGGAGTGTTTAGAATTTATAAGAAAATATAATTTGGAGAGTTCTTCAATTTTCAGTCCTTGGAATAGTGGGAACAGGGCAGAATATTTTGAGCAAGAAGAGAAATTAGGTAGAAGTGGGGTAAATTCATCCAAATGAGGCGTAAGAGCCCCTCTGGGAGGGCAGCTTTCACAGACTTTCTTTTAGAGCCAGAGACTGTTTTACCAGCCCCTGCAAATGAGAGCATTAGAGGGAGGGCGTGTGGAGGTGGGGCAGTGGCCCAAGTTGCAGGTATTTCCACTGAATTCAATACACACTTTCTGCATTAAACTGCTCACAAGGCACCAGGGTGGGTCCACAGGCCCTGCAGACAGTGAACCTGGCTCCGTAGCGAGCTGGGGATGCACACACGCTCGAGGGTCGGCGGGCGGTTGACAGTGTCCTGGGAACCCTCATATTCTGAGCGGGGGCTACAGGGGGCCAGGCTCCAGCTCAGCCAGAGCAGCCGGCTGAATCTTTCCTTGTTGGCGTTGCCTGATGAAGTTCTTCTGGAAGAAGAAGAGCCGCTGCTAGAGGACAGTTTGAAGAACAGCGATCTCATAAATACATCCCTGATGACGGAATATCCTCAACAAATATCCCGATGAATCAAGTAATTCAAGATAAATGTGGGTGAACATGCCCATAAAATCAGATCCGAAACTGTGAGCAGGGGCTCTTTTCCTGGACACCTTGCTTTCCCGGGCGTCTCCCTCCTCGGGGCCCTTTGGGAGTGCCCGTCCTTGGTTGTGCAAGGGCGTCTCCCTCCTTTGTCTCCTGCCCTTTCTCCCTAAATGGTCCCCAGAGAAATGCAGTTAGCTGGGCAGGTCACACTATTGTGTGCTACAGGGACAGTTAGGAGGCCGTTGAAGAAATGAGATGACAGAGGAAATCATTCAGCGTGATATGTCATTAACTTACTTGCTATAAATATGATGGCTGAAATAAGGAGGGAGAGTGGAAAAGAACCAATCCCATGAGTAGGACTCAGGTGCACCTGCCCCCGCCCACCTGGCCAGGTAACAGTGGGGAAGTGGAGCTCATGGTTCTGTAGTTTTGCTGGTGGTCAGGGTGCACGAAGCCCAGGCTCCCTGAGCGAGTCCCGCACTGGGGGCGCATGTGTCCCTCGGGTGCACCCTTTCCGTGGAGTTTTGCTTTTCAGAGTCCTGGTTCGCATCCATTTCCTCGAAAATACACATGTATATTTCATGTGTTATCTGTTTCTGTATACTTAAACGTTCATGTTGTTCCTGATTAGGATAACACTTGTTTGTAAAAATACAGAAAACTGTTAACGAAGCCAATTAAAATCACCTGTGATCCCACCGCCTTGTGATAAACATTGTCCATCTAGTCAGTCTAGCCATTCAATACTTTTAAAACAAAATTGGCATTTTATTCTATATCCTTGTTAATAACCTGCTTTAAAAAGACCTGGGAATAGTTTCTACGTTGTTTAATTTCCACTGTGTCTTTATGACTTCACAGCATTCCTTTCTGTGCTGGCATCTGCCAACCTGGATTCACCAACCCTGGAGACAGAAGGCTGGTCTGGAGACTCACCTTCTCTAGATCCTTTCCCTAAATATCTCGAGTGCCCCCCTCCTGCTCACAGCATCTTAGGTTCTGACCATTTAGATCAGGCACCGTCAGCTGTGACGTTCCCAGCCCTGCCTGGGAGAGGTGCTTGCGGGGGGCGGGGGGGAGGTCCGGGTGGGCAGCTGCATCTCCCGCTGCCTGTGTGCACGAGACATTAGCCTGTCGGGGCCCCCCTCCTGCATCTCTGATCACCAGTGAACTGTGGTTACAAATGGGTCTCCAGGTAGGTAGACTGGAAGAAGAGAGTCTGTCTCTTTGGTTTGTAGATTCCTCTTGGGAAATAAAGGAATCGATACCATTAAATACATTGGACAAAGATTATAAAGGACCAGATAGGCTCATTTTATGGACCCCTTTCTTTCTGACAAATGACCAAAACTAAGCCGCATTTTATAAAGATCCATTCCTAAATCTCATGTATTCATTTTCCCAAATACAAATCCTTCTAAAAAAAATTAAAAGCTTAAATTGAAGGACAAGTGGTCATTTCAGAATTTTATTAAAACTAATTAGAAAAGCTGGTGGATGTGGGGAAAAAGTATGCCTTTGGTGGACTTCCCTCGTCAGTGTTAGGAAAATGGCGCTTGAAGTGACAGGTTCCAAAGCTGAGGAATCTCTGAGCCACAGCCTGAGATGGTGTGGCTGGCGGAAGAATGGTCCCCCCGAAGATTTGCACGTCCTAATCCCTGGAACCTGTGGATATACCTTAAGAGGCAAAAAGGGTTTTACAGGTGTGGTTAAGTATCTTCAGATGGAGCTCGTGGATGTTCTGGTTGGGCCCTGAAAGCAGTTGCATTTATCCTTGTAAGGGGGAGGCACGGATTTGAGTGCATGCACAGGGGAGATGACATGAGGATGGAGCGGAGGGAGTTGAAGGCGGAGTGATGCAGCCACAAGCCAAGGAACGCCAGCGGCCACCAGAAGCTGGGGAAGCAAGAAACAGGTTCTCCCTGGAGCCTCTGGAGAGAGCACAGCCCTGCCAGCACCTTGATTTCAGCCAAGCAATACAGATGTTGGACTCTCGGCCTCCAGAACTGTGAGAGGACATGTTTCTGCTGATTCCAAGCCGTCTGTTCTGCAGGGATTTGCTAGGGCAGCCCTAGGAAGCTCCTGCAGACAGAAGGGGGCTGGGTGACTCGAGAAGGCCGGAGGAAACTCCGTGTCTCAGCTGTGCCTGCCGTGGTGATGCAGGAGCCTGGGAAAGGGGCCTGAGGGAGCTGCCCGGAGCTCAGACGCCCACCAGGCAGGTGCAAATCTGGAAGCAGAGGCACCACCAGGAGCCTGTGCCCGCGACACGGCTTCCTACAGCCAGGAGGACGTGGGGCTCGTGAAGAGCGTGACAAGGACAGGAGTGGCTTTAAGTGGGGTTGAGGGCGAGAAGGCAGGACTCTGATGGATGGAGCGGGTGATCGCATGCTCGCCGGTGATCAGAGGCAGCAGAGAGCTCTGGTCTGCTGTCTGGTCTTCCCAGGGGAGTGATCCCAGCCTGCAGGGGCCCGAGCAGGCTCAGGCCGGGGCGGGGTGGTCAGACTGCTGGCGTTTTCCAGCAGTTCTGGTCCCCGAAATCAGGGCTACTTACCTTAATTCTTGCTTCCCACTCCTTGCCCCACTCCACCCTTCCGTCTCTCACCGACTCGCCAGTGACCTTCTTGCCTAAATCCAGTGGTCACTTTCAGCGCTCATCCCTCCCTCACCTGTCGACCTTTCCTTCTGTGACACCTGCCACGCCTCCTGGAGCAACGACCCTTCCTCCACCTCTCCCCAGCCTCTTTCGTCGATGGAACGTACTGAGACCCCGTCCTCAGCCACTGAATCTTCTCTCTCTCCGGTCCACAGCCCAAATCCATTCCATTGATTCAACGGATATAGTTTATGCCCAAGAAGCTGCATTGGTACTTCTGCCAGGCAGCTGTGAGAAATGGTGCCGAGACCCGCCATTGGCATTGGCCCCTGTTGACCTCCATCAGCGTTGATTGAGTGCAGTGTGTGTATGTCTGCACCCTCGCTGCGTGACACTGGATTCTTGTCCGTCGCCTGGAGGTGCTACAGCAACCCCAGGTCCACGTGACACTGACCAGCCACAGTGGGTCCTAGCCAGAAGCTACACGTTCATCCTTAGCAGTGCCTGGCAGTTGGTATGTCCCAACTAGCCTTTTCAGAACAGGAAAAGGCATGCTTAAAACTGTGCAGCTGATTTGGGAGTTTGTAGACGATTAGAAAAGTATTTGAGTATGAGTCCAGGGTTCAGAATATTTTCCTTTTTTAGCTTTATTACATTTTGTATTTTATTGTTCAGCCCTTCTGCCTGTTTCAAAATAAGTGTGATGGGAATTAAAGCGGATTCATCCAGTGTTTAGAAAACAAACCACAGAACTCCGGTGGAATTATTGAACTATTCTATTTAGAAGGTGGTTGAAGTAAATGGAACATCTCAGAGCCCAGATGTTTCTTATAACTTTGCTAACGATGAGACAGGCTGAGCCGTCACTAATGACATGAGACACCGAAAAACTCCGATTTCTCTCGACGAACTTCCTGCTTAATCCCATAAAGACAGCTGTTATTGAATCGCTACCCGCCGATAGGCTTGGGAATTCAACAGATAGCGAATCATAATCTCAGATGTTCCTGAGTGAATTACCAAGAAACCATCGCCCCTGGGTGGCCCGGGAATGGATGCTGGGCTGGACCACAGAACACTGGGCTCCATCTTCATCTTCCCGCCGTACGTGACGATTCAACGTCTCACTTCCTCAGCTTACCCACCTGTGGAGTGGGGACATTATTCCCATTATTGCTTCCCTGTAGGGGTGACCAAAATAACTGAAATGTATCTGTGGCTAGCTTGGAGGATTTTGAAAAAGAATATCTACCTAACGTAGAAGTAGCGGAAGGCCTCCCAGAGATGCGAGCTGGTCCCGCTCTGCCCTCAGGGAGGTCTCAGAGCCCTTCTGGGGTTGGCGCTTGTGCCTCACCCGTCCAGGAAAGGTGTTGAGACGGCTCTGTGCAGTTCCATCTGGATGTAGGCCAAAATGCACTGAGTCTCCTGTAAACACCTCTCCCCCTCTGTGTTCTGGACGCAGTTTAACTCACCATAAATTTTAGATCTTTTAAATAACACTGACTCATTCATTAAAAAACGGTTCTTGAGGACCTGTTAAGTGACTTGCTCGGTTAGTCACATTCTCCCCTATTAAAGGGGTGCGGTGGCAAGGGGAGGGGCGTCTCTCTGGGTAACCACAGTGTATCTACTAATTAACTGAGTCCCCCTGGTTGCCTTTCTTTTCCTCACACCTAAAAAAATGAATTCCGTCTTGAAAATATTACCAAAATTCACTGAAGAGTTTTTTTCTTTCTGCTTAAGATGACTACCCCTTTATCCCACCTGCTGGTCATTTCCACCAGTCTCTTTTTTTCTAGGATCCTTAGCAAAAATAGCGTCAAGAGATAGTACATAGTCACTAGTTACTACTTGAACGAAAGCTAAATTTCTTAGTCTTGCCCATTCTGATATATTCTGCAATTAAACATCCAGACCTTTGAGCTTCTTTGTATTAAGTTTTGAAAAGAAAATTCAAATAATAGATACCTTTTGTCAGGATGTTACAGACATCCCCCGCCCCTGAATGTGGCATATGTCTAATTAAGAACCCACGGCTGGAAAATCCACAAAACACCACCACATCCACAACTGCTTTTAAGGATCCTTAGTACTGTTACCTCCTCTTTTGGATGAGGAGATAGGTGTCTGCGGACAGAGGTCCTGTCACTAAAGTGTAAATGGTATGGCTGAGACGTGGACGCGCGTCTCCTGTTTTCAGAAAGGACGGTGTCTGCAGGATCTCATGCTCCCCTCAAAACATCGCCTCAAGACTCTCCCACATCAGCGTGGACTTGGGCACAACAAGCTGGTGATGGGAAAATGCGAATAAAAAATCACAACCTTCGTGTGTACAGCCTAAAAAATTGCTGATAGTAAAGCGAGCAGCGATTGAGAAATGTAGCATTTAAAATGGAAATAACGCCAGGGCTGGAAGTGGAGCCCGGTGTAAATGCAATAATTAAAATAGTTGTCAGGTGGCTCCCAATTACCTTTGCTCCAGCAAGCCGCTTTTATCTTTATGGCGGTGCTTGGGTTCCAATCAGAGCTTTCCAATGAACTTATTTTGGTATTTTCGGTGAAGTCTCAGAAAACAGATGGTTCTAAAGTAATTACCGTTTTTCATCTTGTGAAAGAGAATTAAGATGAGAGAGATGCGTGGGCAGCGGGAGGGAAACGCTAATGAGATGCTCTGAATCGTGGGCTGGTCCATTCATCCCTCCATTCGCTCAGGTCCCCTGGGCTGGTTCCCTGGGCTTGTCCCTGGGCCACAAAAACAAGGCCACCTGCACCTTGATAAGGGTACAGTTCAAATGTACACGTCAGTAGGGAAGATTTAGAACTTCCTTCTGAGATTCCAGTTTGATTTTTCCTGGAAAGGATTCCCTTCCTGTCAATTCTGGGAACAGTCGAGGGGAAGTTCAAGTAGTTGTGATAAAAATAAGACGGCGGGTAGAATGCAGTGCTGGGCAGGGCGTTGGAGGCTGTGTAGTCAGCCAGCAGCCTCGTGGGGGGAAAGGAAGAGGTTCAGATGGCGGTGTGGGAGCCCCAGGCCGTGCCCGGTGTCCGCGCACGGACCGGTGATGACAGAGATGGACCAGCTCCCAAACTGTAATCGTCCACCGTTGGGCACCAAGTAGTGGGGAGGGTTGCCCTCAGTGGGAGAAGATTTGCATTGATGTCGCCTTCATTTGAGCCCCGATGGCTGAAATAACTGCCTTGAGAGCATTTTAAACCAGCAGAGATAAGATTTTTACCAGGAGAAAAATCAAAGCTGTTCTCCACAGTCACGGGTGTAATGGCATTCTTCCCATTGAAACAGGAAGAACAGCATCTTCAGGGCGAGTCTCCGTGGAAGCTTGATAGACCTGTGTTTTCCTCCGTCAGCAGCCCGGGTTCTCCATCGGCTGGGAGGTCAGCGCTTTCTGATCTGTGAGGCTGAGAAGTGTCAGAGTCCTTCCCCCGAGACACGGGCTCACCCGGCGTGAACCTGCTCGCGCTCTAACTTGCTGCCCGGACTTTGCTGTTCTGAGTTTCCTCTGGGGTCTTGGGGCGGGGGGGGGGGGAGAGCCTTTACTTTGTCTGAAGTTCTACGTCCATGAAATTAATCAAGCAATTAGTCTCCTGGAAGTATTTCAAACACAGAAAAATGTTGGAAACGAGTTTTAGGAATTTGTGACGAGTTTTTCAAGGAACCACGTAACGTGGAGGCAGCCCGCTGGCTCCTTTAAGGCTGTACGTTTCCCCGCGCCTGGGACCACCCCGTGCCTCTGCTGACTTGTATCCGTGAATGGCTCTCCTGCAGTATTTTCTGTTTCATAGGAAAGTGTAGACACAGGGCATCGTACAGCTGAGGAGACCGTGCTTTGTTTTGTTTTGTTCTGAATCCATACTAGATGTGAGACCCTCTTTAGAAATGATTTCACCTTCAGTTCTACGAGGGCAGGAAGTGAATCTGAGTCAACACGGCGGTCACAGGGTCCAGCGGACGGGAACTTCCCGTAACTGTGGTTGAATGACTAAGGGGGCTGGTTGTGAACGCCAGGCGGGTGTGGCCTTGCGTCCAGCCCTCCGGCCTCTCCCACCGCCCTCTCGGAAGTCCCGCCGTCACCCGCACGGCTGGCCGGCATCCTCCCTTCTGAATCCGGACGGTGAGGCTGCTCTCAGCCTCTGTGTTGCACTGTCTCCCATGCCCTCGCCTAGGATGGAGCTCAGACATGATTCTTTTCTGCTCAGAAGCCTTTGATGGCTCCCTGGCAACCACCATGGAGGTTTCCAAACTTGGTTGTGGCTATGAGCCCCTCTCTGGAGGCGTTTCCGAACTTGAAGACCTGCAGGCAGGGTGGATGGCAGTGAGGGCGGCCCAGATCCCTGACTGCTGGCCCAGCACCTCCTGCCGCTGACCTGCATTCACTCAGGCAGCAGCTCCTTGTGGGTTATGAAGGGCCCCCCGTGTTCTCCCCGCCCAGCCGCCCCCCCAGGTGGGAGTTGGGCAGGAGTGAGAAGCAGAGGACCCTCCCTCGGGGCTGACAGACACCTGCGTCCTGTCCCGTCCCTCCCTTTGCACACCTGTGGCCCAGGTACGCCGAGCTGCCACGCCCTTGCCCTGGCCTGGAATGCCCTCCACTGAGCAGAGCCCTCTGGCCCCTCAGACGTGGGCACCCAGCTTGCAGCCCCTCTCCTTGCCCCCCCTCTCTGCCTTCTCCCCCGAGCGGGGAGCAGTGTCAGAGCAGGAGGAGATGCGGCTCTGCTCGTCTCTGCGCCCATTTGCCGAGCCCGGGCCCCGGCACTAGGTGAGCTCTCGGCTCACCTGTGTGAGCCTATGGGTGTCACATATCCTGTGGGTGCCTGCTCGCTGGAGAGGACGGGCTGGGTGCTGCAGAGAAATGAGGAAGTCAAGACAGAAGTGATTCACTGGGCTCTTCCGAGCTGGAGGGATGAAATGAGCGGAAGTGGGACAAACGCGAGAAAACTGCGGTGCTGAAGAGTTCTATCCCTCGGTCCCGTTGTCTGTTTTTCTATTTGTGGTGGAGACAAGTAGGAGCTCCGTCTGTGTCCACCTGCAGCCTCCCCGGTGCCCTGGTTGGTTGAGCTCTTTGCCCTGCGCCTGCACCTGCGCCTGCACCTGCACCTGCACCTGCACCTGCACCTGCGCCTGCACCCACCTCCAGCCGCGTCTCATCCCCTTGATCCTGGGGACTGACGTTCTCCAGCAAGTCATCTGAGCGTCCCCAAGCCCCCTGCACACGGGCACAGACTCACACTCTCCTGTGGGTCTCCGATGGTGTAGTGGCTGTGTGGGAAAATGTCCCTGCTTCAAGAAGGAACGTGTTCTAAGTATTTAGGGCTGAAGGGAAATGATAATCTGCTACTTAATTGGTTCAGCTAATCAACAGAAATAAGACAAATAGAGTAAAATGTTTGCATTTGTTGCATGTAGGCAGTGGATTTACAAGGTGTTTATTGTACTATTCAGTATACTTTTCAGTATGCTTCCGTATGAACACGTTCTTAATAAAATGGATTTTTTTTTTTTTTTTTTTTTTTTGCTGCGGGTTGGGGGCTCATTCTGTGACCCTCCTGGCTCTGTCCTGGCCTTGCTTTTCCTCCTCACCCTGTCCCCTCTGGCCTAAGATGTCTGCTTGCTTGAGCGGAGTGCAGCCCTCTGCCAGTGGAGGGCCCTTCTCTGAGAGCTGCCCCCGTCAGCTGTCCACGGGGCAGCTCCTCTTGGGTACCGAGGGGCACGCAGGCCCCGCACCTGCCCCTTTGATCCTGGAGTCCCAGCACATCTATCCTGTTACTGGGACGGGACAGCTGGGGCCACTCTGATCCCCCTCTCTGCTTTCCTTTCCATGTGCGCTTCACCAAGTTCTGTCGGTTTAACTGGCTGGTGCTCTGGTCACTTACCTTGTGTGATCACCACCAGCAGTGCCCTGGCCCCAGCCACTGCCCTTCCCACTGGGCTCCTCTCTGCACTCTCCACTTCGTAGGCGTCCCCCCTTTCCCCCTCCAGTCCTTCTGGCAGTGCTTTTTCAATTCAGGTCTTATCAGACAGCGCCTCCTAATGTCTTTCCGAGACTCTCCGCTGTGCTTGGGGTGGACACCCCCCCCCGCCCCGTCTGTGAGTCCTGAGACCCTCCTGACTCCCGTGTCCCCCTCACCCCTTGCACCTCGGCATCCACACCCTCCTCCTACCTGCCCCATGCTCCTTTCTCTTCCACCAGATGCCGTCCTTGCTTCTTTGTCCTCGAAGCCCCTCTCTCCCCCCAAGTTCAGTCTTCAGATCGGAACCCTGAAGTCAGGCGTCTGCCTCTCTGCTGCCCCCGTACCTGGGGCAAGGCGCCAGGTCTCTCAGTTAACAGGTGGCAGTAGTCTGCTGTGAGTCAGTCATGGTACAGTGATCAGATCAGGTGCTGACAAAGAATAAGGGCTCCACAGGCTTAGTGGTGATGGTCTGCCTGACGGCCGTGCTCCTCACCTGACCTGTAAACTCCCAAGAGAGCAGAGGCGGCGTCCAGACCAGTCGGTGTCCCAGCTCCTCCCCCTCATCTCTTCAACATCACCCACACCCCGTGGTCCCTCTGCACGAGGATGGCACGTTTCCTGTGCTTCCTGCTCATCAAATGTGACTTGTTCCTCAGACCCCCCTCCCATGAGGCGTAGACAGAGACGGAAGCAGGCACAGAATGGCCAGGTCACCTGCCGGTGATCTGGGTCATCAATTGCAGAGCTGAGATGGGAACCCAGGCAGTCTAGCTCCATCACCCATGCTCCTCCCTGTTGCACTTACTGCCTTTGTAACTTGATCGATAAATATTTACCAAAAATTTCAATGGAGTCATCAGCAAAGAATCCTCAGGAACTTGAGAAATCCTCATTAGAGGACTTGAAAAAGGAAATCCTAATAGAGGCATTGATGAGTTGCTTTTTCTTTTAAATAACAGCCTTACTGAGATACAGTTCAAAACCGTCAAAGTTACCTGTTTATTTTTGATTTTGAGGTTCGGGCTTTTTGCTTCAAGTCTTAGATGTTTGTAACCTGAAAGCAATTTGTGACTAATGGCATCTACTTCCCGTACCCTGTGAAGTAAGTATTTCTCATCACAGTTTATTCTCCGGAAGCTCTTTAAATAGCGTATTCGGGTGCCCTAGAATATGTCAGAACCCAGCAGTTCCTGAGATGCTCAAGAAATATTTTCAGCCCCAGAGCCCAAGCCGCTCTGGAAGGTCGGGTCAATGACAGCGGGGGCCGCTAGATGGCGGTACTGCCACGGCCTGAGCCGCCTGTCCGTGGTTTCCTTCAGGGGAGATAATCAACCTCTGCGCTTTGCAGACTGAAGGTGGTGAGTTAATGTGCCCCATCCATTTTAATTTGAAAGATACGATTAATTAAATTAGGCATAAAGTGGATGTGATGGGAAACTGGAAGCTCACGGCCGAAGCACGGTCAGCTCCCGAAACAGCGCAGCCCAAGGCTCCGAGTCCTTGCGCTGCTTTGACACCAGTGGGCGAAATCGCCACCAGCTCCACCGAGTGGACACAGTTTATAAAGTTTGCACCTGGTGGAGAAATACTTAGGTAGCCTGAATTTTTGTTAAGGGACTGGACCGCATAGTTTCACTAGAGAACATCTGATAAAACTATTCACATGAGGCTCAATATTGGTATCAACATGTCAACCCCAAAAGTTACCTGAAAAAGAGGGTGGCGAGTCCTCTGGAGGGGCCGCCTCAGCCCCCCACCCCGGGCCTGCCATCCCTCTTGATATAGTTGTGCCCACTTTTATTTCAAGAAGATGGTTAATTTTTTTTTTAACAGCTTTAAAAATAAGTTGAAGGATTTAGGTCTGGAAAAATTAATAGCTACAGGTAACCACACAAGATATTATTGGCAGATGCAGCAAAAAATATATTTGCACAGAAAATTGGATTTTGCACATAAAACTTAGTAATACTAATAAAGACAGGTCATTACCAGTTTTAAGCCAAATAAGCAAACTCAAAGAGAGCTGGTGTCAGTGTGAATCTCAGTAGTTTTCTGTTTTTTTGGAGAAGTGTAAATCAGCTTCAGTGTAGTGGGCACACGACGGATTTGCTGAAATCATTCCTGCCCCTTCTGACCGTGGGTAGAGTCTCTGGTGCCGAGTGATTTACAGTCTGGTGGCAAGGTATGTTTATATTTAAGCCGTGCCATGGTGTAGCTAATGAGAAAGATAAGAAATTTATAGTCCTCGGTGATTGATGGGATTACTGCCTTGGCATTAATTGAAAGCTGAGGGATCACAGCTGTGGGTTTAAATGGGGGGGAAATTACTTCAAGTAAAGGGAAACTTTCTGATATGCTTCTGAACATTTTAAAGATAATTTTCCCGCTGAGAGTCTGGTTGGTGATAGAAACAGTTGCTCCTTGCCGGGGCTTGGGTAATTACACGGAGATAATTATGGTATTTGTTCTGTAACCTCCCTATGGTAAGTGCTTGTAAGTGTGGGGAAAAATATTAAATACTGTGGAGTTTTTTAAATGGCTTTAAAAGTTTACGTGTAGAATAATAAAATTCTCTATGGTTACTCTTGGCTAAATATTCCCTGGACTATTTAAGATGTTGATGGGGGGAACCAAACCAATAATGTCAGAGGCAAGCCTGTGACATTAGATGTTGCCTTAAAATTCCCACTGATTGTGTTTCATCTGGGTATGTCTAAAGTAATCTCATAGACCTTCCCCAGCCTGACACTTTTTAAATGTACCATTCTTGTTGAAGCTCGGTCTTGTGAAAATGTCTAAATTTTCCCATTAAGTGCTTAAAAAGTAATAAAACTACAATCATTAGACTTCACTCATCAGAGCTGTATCAGTAGAAATATTCTTTGGTGCAATAAATCTGAGCTAGGGTTCGACATTCATATCCCTTGGATTCATTCCCTGGAAATGGACGTTTGAAGGTAAATGGCTTAAGTAGGGCAGTTTAAATTTTTAATACAATCTTATTGTAACTGTTAGCAAATGATTAAAGTGCAAAGGGGCCTTACATGTTTTGCAAGATTTATAATAAACGCCCTATGATGCCTTTTCTATGCTGAACTATAGACGTTATGACAGTTAAATGCTTATAAAGGCCAGAAAGTCACAAATGAAGAGTCGAGTCTTTATTGGAGACTAAATCAGGCTTTCCGAGTGCAGACATCTTTTCAGGGGACACTTGTAAATTCCTGTCTTGTTAACAGTCTTCAGGTGCCTGGAAGCTGTCATAGCCAGGTAGGACCCAGTGCGCCTTTGAGCCACTGCACAGCCAGCTGAAGCTGTTTGGGAAAATACACACGGTAGTCTTCCCATTACCAGTTTGCTTTGGGGGATGTAAGTGAGTCTTCTCATCAGATGTCTTTTTCTCTGGTGGAATGCCTCTAGTTTGTAAGGAGTTCCAGAATTCCTTTTGTGGGATCCAGAGGCTTAAAGCCATGACTCCTGGCAGCTGTGACACTCTTCTTACCCTGTAGACCCAGTGACACGATGGGATTCCTCTGACTGTCCACTGTTTGGCCACTGGTGTTTGTGGATTTGGTTTAAGGCCTCTGACCGGACAGCAGGACTAACTCTTCACTGAGGGGCCAGCCTCAGCCAGGGCGAAGCAAGGATGGAGATGGGCAGGGTGCCCCACCCCACCCGGGGCAGAGGCTGCAGTTCAAGGTGTAGAGCATGGAAGGCATCGTCTTCTCCTTCATGGGCCTGAAGTCCCAGCCATTGTTGGGTGGATTGGTAATACATATGAAGGAGAGCTTTAGCTCCTATACATTTTATCTCCCTCATGTTTGTATATTTGCCCATCAAAAGAGAAATCTGTTTTAAAGACAAATATTTTTATCATCTTTTATCATTTATATAATTTTTTTTTGGAGGAAGAAAATAAATCCCTGGATTTTTTTTTTTAAATAAATTTGTTTATTTTTTTATTTTTGGCTGTGTTGGGTCTTCGTTGCTGTGCACGGGCTTTCTCTAGTTGCGGCGAGCGGGAGCTACTCTTCGTTGCAGTGCGTGGGCTTCTCATTGTCGTGGCTTCTCTTGTTGCAGAGCATGGGCTGTAGGCGTGCAGGCTTCAGTAGTTGTGGCACGTGAGCTCAATAGTTGTGGCTTGCGGGCTCTAGAGCTCAGGCTCAGTAGTGTGGTACACGGGTTTAGTTGCTCCGCGGCATGTGGGATCTTCCTGGGCCAGGGCTCGAATCCGTGTCCCTTGCATTGGCAGGCGGATTCTTAACCACTGCGCCACCAGGGAAGCCCCCCTGTGTTTTCTGAACTTTCTTTGACAATGTCCTTAGTTAGTGTGTTAAATTTCCTGGGCTGTCATTTGCCTTTTACTCCTGTGTCTCAGCCACAGATGGATTTGGGGTGTCAGCAGTGAAGAGAGAGCGTTCCTTTCAAATTACTTTCTCTAATTCTTGTGATAGATAATGATTTGGGTTATTAACTAGCACACATTTGAGTCCTTTTCATCTATTCATGTTGGGGTTTTTTTTCTCAAAATGAATTCCCAAAAGCTTTATTAGAAAAGCTTATATTGATATGTAAACATACATATCGTTAGTAGATAAAATGTCACAAGTAGCAGTATCAGTGGAAGAATAATCTTCCTTCTTTGAATAACTTCATAAAACTCACAATCAGTTCCTTCTTTCTTTGTAAGTATCACCCTGGAAGGGTGCTGAAGTAGCGGGATTGTGTGTTTAATGTTTACAGTTTTCGACATTAAGATAACGTGTTAAGATAACGTGTTGAAGTTGCACTGTGACTTTTGCCCACGTTCTCAAGAGTCGCTGGGCATCCTGCAGCAATGGAAAAGGCATCGGGTAGGAGGCCACTGTCTTCAGCTGTAAGTGCTCTGAATTGACGTTTTTTTGTCGTTGTTGAGTTTGTAACCTTTTAAACTGTTGGAATACAGATGATAACTTTTTGTGACCTGCTGCTGTGTGTAGGTGGAGGTGTGAGAATCTAGTCTGAGATTCTGTGATTTGTTTTCAAAGTGTCCACTGTGGATTTTTTTTTTTTAATGCCATTTTTCTCAGTGAGTTTGAACCGTGATGTCACCAAGGATAACATTCCTCAGTTTTTGTTAATGAGGGATACTTTCTTAGGGTGGATTAAAGGAAGACTCCCATGTGTAGAAAGGGTTTTGAACTTATGGTCTAAAGAGTCATTATGACCTCTTATCTACAACTGATACATATACCCCAGATCAGATAAATTTAGAAATAGGTTCAAAAAATATGGACACTTTGTTCCTTTTTCATTCTTGGCAGGACCAGAGAAGTTCATGGTAATTAGGTGTTACTTTCTTTATAGTAGGAGATCGCCATCTTCTCGTAGGGACCTGCTGTGTTTCACTGGGAAGAGATGAAGACTTTGTAATGAGGATTCTGGTATTCAGTGTGGCAGTGATGAAGTTAGTTTGAAAACTTGTTATTATGGATGTATCCACAAAACATGATGTCGAGTGAACAGAGGCATTCGTAGTAAATGAATGATTTCATTTATATGAAGGTCTACAACAGGCAAAACTAATCTGCGGTTAAAAAAAATCAGAAGAGTGGTTTTGAGAGTGAGAGGGGCTGGTGGGAGTGGGTTTGGGGAAGGGGCACAAACCTTCTGAAGCTTCATAGTGATTTGAGTTACGTGACATTTGCCGGTTCATGGAATGGTGCAACTAAGATGTTTGCATTTCACAGTATGTACCTTCAATCTCAAGAAAAGGAACCTTAAACGGTTAATACATGACAGTTAATTATGCACATGCTGAAGAGTGTAGTGGTGAAGAGCACTGATGTCTGCCCCATATTTGAAATGCATCAAAAAATAAGATGGATGGATGGTGGGTATGTAATAAGCCAAGTAGAGCAACATCTACAATTATAAAATCTAGGTGGTATGGACATGGGTGTACATGCTACATTTCTTTCCATTTTTTGTCCACGGTTATAAATTTGCATTATAAAATTTAGGGGGGAAAGAAAAACAATTGTTATTCCATGTAAAATACTGTTGTCAGTATTTTGCGGTAAGATGGGTCCAGATGCACTGAATTTAACGTGAGGTACTTTCTCACAGGGAGAGTGTGCAGTGTTACTGTGAGCTCTTTTGTTTTTTTTGAAATGAGGCTTTCCAGAATTAAAATGCATGCATGAGTCTTGCAAGAATTTCAGTAATTCGTAGAAACTGGCAGTAACAGGTAGGGATAGTTTGACTTCCTCACAGTTTCTGAATCACAGCAGATTACACGTTCAGAAATCAATCAATATCCTCTGCCGAACTCTAATTAATACTTAAACACGATTAGTCACAAAAGTGAAATCTTGACGGCGATGACCTCAGGTCTTCTAAATGTAAATAAAATTAGATTTAGAGCCCTTTTAATTACCTGTGGTGCTGTGAGTAATTACAGTGGCAATTGATACACTTAATTTTTTGTTGAAGAAAAAAAACTTGCAAAAAGTTTCTCTACACTGTGTACTTAACTTTTCAGTAACCATGATCTATGGAAAAGAATGATCTAGGATGCTGTTTTTTAAATTTCTTAAATTTTAAAAAAATTTTTATTGGAGTCTAGTTGATTTACAACGCTGTGTTAGTTTCAGGTGTACAGCAAAGTGAATCAGTTATACATACACATATCTCCACTCCTTTTTAGATGCTTTTCCCATAAAGGCCGTTACAGAGTATTGAGTAGAGTTCACTGTGCTGTACAGTGAGGCCTTATTAGTTATCTATTTAGGATGCTATATTAATTCTGTGGAATCATATATCATTTCTTTACCTGGGCCCTCGAATTCATATAACTTAAATGCCTAATATCGCTGAAGTATCGCAAAAGGCCAGACTTACCCACAGGAATTGTGTGTATTGGAGAGGGTAGGGCTCAGGGTAGTGGTGCTGGTTAAATGATAATAATTGATGGTTGGTGGGCAGAGCCTCACAGTGACTCAGTGCACGCAGCCCTGTTGAAGACCAAGTGGAAATCTGTTTTGTCGTCTCATCCTTCTTCCTAATTGCATCACAATACATTGTATAATTCAACCTGTGTGTCACTGTCACTTCTTCCAAGGCATTTCATGCAAGGAGCACGGCGGCTGGCTTGTTATTAACAGAGCCGGGGAGAGAGGAATAATTTTCTCAGGTTCCAACCAAGACATCTTCTCCCCCACTTTAAGAAGAAAATGTCTTTTTTAATGGAGATTGTTGTAAGGATAATTATTCTCAGAAATAGGAAAACAGCTTCAGTTGTGATAGATAAGTCCATTTTTCTTGAAAGTTAAAAGATAACTGTAGGAGAATGTGTTTGTGACAAATGGGGAGATTAAAGAAGTTTCTAAAACTCCCTTTTTTTTCTGTGAGCGTGTGTCTCTTAACTTAGGAAGCAAAGTAGACCTTCCAAATTTGGTTAAGGCAATATTAACCAAACTATACTAATTTATTAAAGAGAAAACCAATGATTGTACTTAACTGTATTTGTCTCAAGGTTCCCGATTTTAAAAATCTACTTATGGCCTTTCTGTCTCATATATTTTCTTATTTTGGACGCTTTTTGTCTCCTGTTCCTCATTTATCTTCATCTCCTCATCTTAAATTTTCACGCAGTTTCTTCAGCTTGAATACTCATTTTTGTGATTTGATCGTTTCTTTTGGTATCTTCTCTTTTATCGTGTTTTACAGTCCTTCTCGCCGTCACCTTTTTCCCTGTGTCACTTCTGTCTTTGTCGTGGATTGTGTTCTTCCGGTATCACTACATTTATTTGCATTTATTCTGGGTGTTTCTTTCACTTGCCTCATAACTGTGTTAGTCTGTTTTGTGACCAGTAATTTGGCCTTTTAAAAAAAAAATAGGAGATCTAAAAGGTGAGTCCTGTGGCCTTCCTGGTGCAGAAAAAATGGTGAGGAGCTTCAGATGAAACCATCCAGGGTGCACCGTCACCTTCAGTGGGTGTCAGAAACATCTCTGCTCCGGAATCATTTTCTCCACGAGACAGCTTGATGAGTTGAGAAGAAGTGACAGGTTCATTTTTCCCCCTCTTTGTTTAAGCCATTTATCTTTTAGATCCTTGTCTGCCATCTAAATTGTATTGCCAATTTATTGGGATCTTCACTTGCCTTGTCTTCAAAGACACTGATTTGCATCCAACTTGAGAATAAGGGAGAGAGAAAGTTAATCATCTCTTGGCCTCTCGAACAGATTTGCACTGGCTTTAATTGTAGCATTTGGAACGTTTTCTAGTCCGAGTCTAGGTGCAGCTCCGTGTTCACCCGGGTCTTGGTGAGAATATCACGGTGCCCCAGTCCGGAAACCTTCGCTCTTTGAAAGATCTTTAATTTATGCTTTGGGCACATCTTTCTACATTTGAGATTAACCTAAGCTACATCCCCTGCTTTTAAACCCTGCTGGCTTGTATTAATTGATTATCTATTCATTAAGCGGAGTCATAGTAATGAATGCTCAGTGAGCATTGAGTAGCTGGTGCTCAGTCTTGTAACCTTATGCAGCACGTCAGAGTAAAGCTCTAGGGTCAGGGTGACCAGTGGCGTTCCAGCCCCCGTTCAGGTCTCCGCACCTGTCAGAGGTACCGGCTCCCGCCTCCTGGAATCTCCCTTCGCTGCTGCTCGGAGCCCACGGCCAGCAGCAGCCCCCTCACTGCTCCTGGCTTGTACGTTCTGACTCCTCATCTTCTCCTGGCTCAGGATTGAGCCAACGGGCACACACGCACCCTTTGCTGCTGCTTCTGCGGCTGCGTACACACCTTGGTTTTCTGTTTCATCGGGGCCTGCCCTCATCCAGTGCCGATCATTGCCAGCTCCTCGGGCAGGACACTTGGATGCGCTTTGTGCTCCTGGTCATGCTTCCAAATTTTTCCTGCTTTTTTAAAATCAAAAAAAAAATTGAAATATAGTTGATTTACAATATTGTGTTAGTTTCAGGTGTACAGCAGAGCAATTCAGTTATGCATATATATTCTTCTTCAGATTCTCTGTCCTTATAAGTTATTACAAAATATCAAGTAGAGTTCCCTGTGCTATATAGTAGGTCCTTCTTGGTTATGTGTTATATAGGAGGGTGTATCTGTTAGTCCCAAACTCCTAATTTATCCCTCCCCAATCCCCCTTTCCCCAAATTTTTCTTGCTTTTAATGATTCCTCAGTGTCTATGTAGTATATTCACAATTCATCAATATTTCCCTCTTGAAAATTATCCCCACTTTGATGTCACAAATACACGCCACTCTTCAGGGTGCTGTTAAAGCCCCGCAGCTGGTCCTGTACCCGACACACTTGTTGAGGAAGGAGGCAGGTGCTGAACCTGAAACACTGGTGCGGAGTGAGAGGTTTGTGGGTTCTCCGCTAAGATTGCCGAGTGCTGCTTCTTGAGACCTTAGTAAAAGAAGTCCTGGAGGCTGTGTGACCATCTCTTCTGAAGGGCGCTCTCACCGCTAGCGTGTAAGGCCTCCTGGTCCCTGTTTCCTCAGTGGTGTGGCCGGCAGGCCGGTGTGGACCCCACCGTCTCCCGCATCTGACAGGTTGCCTGGCACATACTAGCTGCTCCAAGATGTGATGAAGGAATAGATGGTGAGTGAGGGACGCCCGAGAGCAGAGGGAAGGCGCCGCCCCTGACCCATGGAAGGGAAAAGCCAACTCCACGTATTAAACTTAAGACTCGTGGCAGGACCGAGAGTGTCCTGGGACCAGCCTGGGTCACTGGCATCGATGCTGCACCCTCTGGCTCATGCACGCCTGGCAGCTGTCATCCTGGCCTCACCTGTGCCCAAGGGGAGGCAGGGGAAGGAGGGGCGGAGCCCAGATGTCTCTTCCCCCCCACTGGCCCTCCTGAGAGTCACCGCTCAGGTCGGTGGTGCTCATTTCCGTTTGGAGACCCTGGAGGCCCCCTGGATCCAAGCAGCACTGACGCAAGTGTGCGCTGGGCACCTCGGACTTGTCCGGAGCGTGAACCCATCCCTGAGGGGGGCCCTGATTCTCCAGGCGTCCACCAGGCATCGGATTTGTGCCAGATGCTGGGTGGGATCATGTTTTTTCCTCCACACTCGGAGAGGAAAACCTGGAGCCTGCACAGTGATGGAGAGAGGATGTGGTGAAGGTCTTAGATGAGGGTGCTGCTGGGGTCAGCAGGCTGGAGAAGGCACAGCAATGTGGGCGGTGCTGAGGGAGGACCAGGCAGCACGAGGGGAGGGAGGGCAGAGGTACTGGAGGATCCCTCAGTGTCTGCAGATAACCTCAGAAGGACTGGAACTGACGGTCTGCTGGGCGTCCTGATGGTGCACAGGGCCGCTGGAGCCTCCGATGCCCTCCCTGAGGGGACGCCAGGCAGAGCTGATTGGAACGCCTGCCTTCCTGCTAGCGGAGAAATGCTGACTGAAGCGGAGTCCAGCCCTAGAAGCGCCGCGTCCAGCCCGGCCGCAGGCAAAAGCAGCTGAAGGACATTTGACAATATGGTGTTGGGATATGCTGAAACTTATTTTTTTGAGAGCAGTGAATGTTCAAAGTCCTCTGCGTGTGGACGCAGGAGCCCTGTGTCCTTCGGAGGCCTAGAAGCCCAGCAGGTGGCTGGTGTCCTGGTGCCTGCTGCCCGCCAGCCCAACATCTGGGGCCGCTGGGACCCAGAGCTTCCCGTGGGCAGCTCCACTTTGGGACTTGGTTTTAAGAGAAAATTGTGCTGTGAAGAAACGCATGAAAAAGGGACGTGGGTTTCTGGCAGGATGATTTGATGTTCCCCTGACACAAAGAATAACTTTACATCAGAACTAGGTACACGTATGAAACACGTTGAATAGACCGTGTTTATTTCAGTCTGAGTTTTTAAACATTCTATGTTTAAAAACTCTTGCACTTTCTCTGGGAGGAAAAGGGAAATCCAGCTGCCTGGGACATGGGAGAAATTTCCCCTCATTCTGAAATTGTGAAATGAATGTCAGCAGCCGTGACTTTGCTCCATCCTGAAGGTAACTGTTTATTACAGTCGGCATTTAAATCCCCCGATTAATAGGAGCAATTAAACAATAGCTTCATTTCCAGCAAATTAACAACCCTAATAGGTAATTGCGACATAAATGAAGATAAATTTGTTTTAATACAACGAGATAAAAAGAATACAGACAAGAACGGAATCTCAGATTGAGAATTCGGATTTCATTACTTCACAGAAAACTTGAAAGCTTCGCTAGAAGAAATTAAAGAGAATTTGGCTTTTTAACCATGGCCTGTCTTGGCCTAGAGGGTTTTTTAAAAAATATAATAGAAATGTCATATTTTGTGCTGAAGTACACAAGGTAAGGACACAGGGGTTCTGGCAGAGCTTCTCATTAGGTTTTCACTGACAAGGAATCAAAAAACAAATGCATGGGAGAGTGTTTCCTTTTCACGCACCCCTAAATTCATTTTATGACCTGTTCAGTTACAGGGTATGTTTCCTTCCTTAATAATATTTGTTATAATTAGGAAACTATTCTGATAGTTTATAGTTTGTCTTGATGAAACGTGGAAGTGGTTAAGCCAGGCCTGTTTTTAGAATGATAAACGTGTCCATACGAAGGATGGTTTGGAAGGGGCCAAGTCGGCTTCGGAGAGGGCAGTTGGGTGATTTTAAAGGTAGTGGCAAAAAGGATGAAAGCTTTGCTAGAACAAAGATGATGAGTTTCTCCTCGCGGGTCGCCGTGCCGACAGGAAGATCTAACACACGTTAAAGAACAGGAGAGCCTGCCTTTCTAAGGTAGATCGGCATACTCAGATTTAGGAACTGAAACTTAGAATAGGTTAAATGTCCAAATCTGCTTTGAAAGTTTTTAAACTATGGGGGTTTAGCTAACACTACATCAGTGAGCTCATATACCCTTAGAATAACTCCTTTTGGTAGCTTTGAATCGTCAAATGACGTGTAATCAGCCTAGAATTCTACACCCCTTGGAAACGTTAATTATGTGTAAGGGCAGTCTGAGACATGAGAGTCTCAAAACAGAATATCAGAGAGCGGGGGTCCTGCGTATAGACCACGGCCGCTCCGTCACAGTCCCCCAAATCCCACCCACCCTGCGCCCGCCCCCCACCCCCCATGCTTTCTTTCTCCACTGTCCAGGTAGAGATCACCTGCATCTTGCAAACCACACAGACCAGGTGTCCTTCCAACGCCTGGATCTTGTCACTGGCCCGTGAATAGCTTTGACGGCTCCCTGTTGCCTTAAGCATACGATCCACACTTTGCATATGGGATCCTTAAACATGTGTTTCCAGCTGCTTCTCCACCCCTGCTTCTCCTCATGTCCTCACCCCGTCCCCATTGTTGATCCATCTGTTCATTCATTGACCCAGTTGGTGAGTGCTGGTTGCATGTCAAGTACATGTTGACCCTAGGAAGGTAAATGAAGCATCCTGTCTAGCATTTCCAGAGTCACGTGGAGGTCTGTGGAATTGGCCCATGGTCTTGGAACGTGAGCTGACTGTATTTTCCAATTGGCGGCTCAGTTTGGCAGGATCTCCACAGGTGTGTGGGCCAGGAAGGGCTGTGGGTCCCTGTGGTTCACTAATTGTCACTAAGCATCACACGACCCAAGAGGCCTTCAAGAAGACCCCTCTCCCCACTCCCCGCCTCCCTCTCTCTTTTTCGTTTTAATGGTTTTTCTGGCATAGCTTCCTCTATTCCCAAAACGTCATATGAAAACAAATCTAGGAGATGGGTATAGGGTTACCAACAACACAGACTACACCCCCTTTAACGTTCATTAACTTTGAGAAAAATTCCACGTCAAACTTTTTTCTTTCCTAAGTCACAAATTCAGAACTACATAGATAATTTGGTAATTAATTTCTACTTAATTAACAAGATAGTTTAATGATCACTCAACTGTAATTTAAAACTGAGTTGAGACATTAGGGGACCTTTTATTTGTTACTGGAAAATTTACAATCCCTGGTGGTTTTCATTTTTTATGGGGATTTGCCTGGTAAGCCCTCCAAGGTTCTAATGGAAGAGCCCTTCAATGCAAAGACAGTTAATGTTACATTTGGGTGGTAGCACCAAAAATAGAAATAAAACAATGGCATGAACCCCCAACTCAGATTGTGCTTTTAAAATATTTTTGTGGAGCAAAATTAGAGTCTCATGCTAGTTGATTTTCATTCAGTGCGTCTATTATAAACATTTAAAATATTACTGTAATAGATTTATCATTCATACTTAAATTCCTATCTAACATTGTTTACGCAGAACTGCCACCCCATATTGGCCCCAATGTGCTACATACAGCTTTTCCTAGTAGCTGAAGGATCATCCTCTTCCTCAGATTTGGCTTGATTCACACCAAGTTTCTATTTGGCATCTAGCTGGGACCCTACGTCATCAGTCAAGTGTACATGCTTCCACAGTGCCGTCCTGAGCTGCGGACCCCACTTCTCCCCAGGCCCCAGAGTCACCCGCTCCCCAGCGCAGCCCGAGGACGTGGGGCTCAGCTCTGCTCATTCCAGAAGGGGCCGTGCTGCTCGTATGGGAGGGCTCACATAGCGGAAGCTGATGTTGTATGGGGCGTCATGATGGGGAATGTTCAAAAGAAGATCATTACAAAGCTGGTTGATGAGTTAAGTCTCCTCTGCCTCAGTGAACTGGGGCAAAAGGGACGTGAAAGGGCTGCCAGTTTGTTGCCTGATGGAGAAGCCTCTGCTCCTTCAGGACCTGCACAGGGAGAAGGTTGGGTCGTAGGAGCTGAGTAAATAAGGAGTGAAGAAAGGATGGGGCAGCAGGGACCACCCAGCGGAACCCTTGAGCAGTTCTCAGCGGTCCTGTCTCTGGTGAAACGTTGGAGCTATTGATGTGGGATGCAGAGGACCTTGCTCCTGTCTTGGGAGCTGCATGAGGCTAGAGACCAGGTCACATGCCTCTTCCCCTGCCTCCCCTTCCTTCTCTGGGCCCATAGATGACTCTTCAGACATTTCTGTTAATTGACTTAATTCAAGTAAATCATTTAAACTAGAGAAGATATCTTGCTGATTAAATTACTAACACTCATTGGACTTTACCAAGGATGTCATAATCGTTAATGAAATTTTTAAAAGCTTAATTTAAGTGCTTAATTGTGGACGTTACCGATGCCAGGTGGTACCACGCAAGAGGAGTGTCAAAGACACCCCCATCCTGGGGCCTCGCCCTGTAAGTAGAGATCAGGAGGCCAGGACCTGATGTGAATGATGACGTGTCTGGTTTGGGATTATTACATAATCGCTGATTGCACAATGCCTATGCACCAGGCACGAGGGATTCAGGGCTGAAAAGTAGAATTGCAGCTCTTCAGCGTGGCCCTGACTGCATGTATGTGTGCGTGTGTGCGTATGTGTGTGTGTAAATGTGCAGTGGTTCTCAGTCAAGGCCTGGGTGAAACACAGAGCTGGTTGTGTTAGCACCTTTGGTATTTGGGATGCAGGGTCTCCACAGAGGAACCTGATGGTTAGAGAGGAAGGCTTGCCTAGGAGAAGTGATGCTCGAGATACGAATTCTGAGAAGGAATTGGCCATGAAGAGAAGGGGAAGCATGTCTGGGCAACTTGTGTAACAGGATTCAGAGAGCACACGTTGTGGCATCTGCAGTGGGTTCTGTCTGGCTGGAAAGTGGGCAGTGAGCCCGGGGGCCAGCAGCGAGGCTGGAGGGGTCCGTGTCCGGTTGGGCAGGGATCCTTGTCCTCCCTGGGGTTCGGAACCAGTTAAGGAATAAGACCCTGGAAGATCGGATGACTACTTTTTATTGGTAAAGCTGTCCTGGGAAATGAAGCTTATCTGGGCTTCCTTCTGTGGGAACCAGAATCAGACAGACTTGCCCGTATGGTTCCAGGCAGCGTGGGAGCCCCAGACCGAAGGGATGGAGAAGGGACAGCCTGTCGCAAGCCGGCCATCACTTAAGTCACTTGTCAGTGGGTCGGACCTTCACTGGAGGGCTTGGGAAGAGGCCAGGAGTGTCCGGGTCGTGGGAGCCGGGATCCATGGGAAGTAATAACAGGAGGGGAGAATCCACCCCTCCCAAGCGTGAAAGAGCCCCATTTGCTGAGAAATTTCGCTTCTGACGTCTGTCTGGTGACGGGAGCGTTTGCAGAACTGAGAGTGGGACAAGGCCCATGCGAGTCACCTTTACGGAGGTCGCCCTGCAGTGTGTGCCTTGGGTGGCAGTGAGGAGAGGACAGCTTTGGAAGCTGCTTCAGAAACCAGCCACGGGCCGATGAGGTTTGGGGCAAGGCAGTGGCAGTGAGCGTGAACTGAAGAGAAATTCTGGTGGCAGAATCGATCTATTCTGGCTCCTCTGTCCCTGCCCTGGGGGTGCTTGGGTGGTGCAGAGTTAGAGGCGAGGCCCAGGTTGGGCCACGTGGACACTGAGGTGCATCCAGGGGCAGCTGTGGCGTTGGTAATCGGATACACGGTTCTAGAAGCAGGAAGGGCACGAAGCAAGGCTACATATAGATTTGGTAGCCATAGGCATGGAGAGGAAAGGGCCAAGGAAGGAAGCCTAGAAGCTCCCACATTCAAAGAGCCGGTGAAGGAGGCTGAGAAAGAGGTTCCAGCCAGGGGAGGAAACCCAGGAAAGTCAGCGCCATGGGAGGAGGAACCATCAGCGGTGCCTAGGGCTGCCCAGAGGCCAAGAAGGATGCGGCCTGGCCTCCAGTTGGTCACCAGCGACCTTGGCAATGGCAGGTCCAGCCAAGGGGTTGGAGGCGGAAGCGGGTTGCAGCGGTCAGCAGAGCAAGGGAGAGTCTGTGAGGGGACAGGGCCAAAGGGACACAGTGCCTGTCCTGGGAGCCATAGAGTCTGGGGGGGGGGGTGGTGCTTCCTTGCCAGGCGGCAGTGTTTGGAGCCGTCGTGGGGGCCGGCGGAGTGTCTGAACCCCTGTTCTCCTGCCGGTCCCCCCTCTGCCTTGTTTTTCTCAACTGCGTGGCTGGTTTCTGAAGCAGCTTCCAAAGCTGTCCTCTCCTCACTGCGAGGATTAAATGACGCAGTAGATGGGAAGCGCAGACCGCTGGCCCATCGTTCAGATGTAAGAGACAAAGAAGGGGGGGAGGAGGATGCCCCCTAGTTACCTGGTGAGAGGTGGGCCTGATTCCCTTGGCGTGACCAGATGCGCTCTTTCTGCTCCTCCTTTAGTGCAGATGATTTGAGAGACAAAGCAGAAGCAGAAATCGGGCATTAGGCCAGGATTTAATGAGGTCTTATTTGCGAGCTATCTGAGAGTCTTATTTTTACACACTAATTAAAAGGCGCCATTTATCATCTATCCAATAGAGAATTTAAAATTCGTGGGGAAAGTAAATGTATAACTCGCTTTTCTTGTTGCTTAAGCTCGTAAATAAACTTCTTTCTAGTTGAAGAATGGAAATACGTTTATGAAAGTATACTTAAGGGTGCGGCTAAAAAAGAGTGATCTCAGAGTCATCACCCAGGTCAGGAAGGGGCCACTGCCAGCCCCCAGGAGCCCCTCGTGCCTCTCCCAGGCACCGGCAATTGGCTTGCTTGGTTTTGAAGTTTCTACAGTGTAATTATAGATATGGTTAAAGGGGCTCGTTAAAGGGTATGTTTTATCTATTACCCAAATAAAATTTCAAAATTGTGGAGGGAGTGAGATACATTATTCATTCATTCATTCATTTGTACTTGAAGGTATTTGAACATTTTTTGCCTTCCAGTTTTATTGAGATATAATAAAATATCTGTGTAAAATAGATACAAAATTAAAGAAATAGAAGTTTTTTACCTTTGATGAGAACTTCTAGGATTTACGCCCCTAACAACTTCCATGTATAACCTACAGCTGTGTTAACTATTGTGCATTTATCATGCACGTTACATCCCTAGGAAGTGATTTTTAAAATGACACCAAGTACTAGTATTGCCATATCAGGTTAATGAAATTGGTGGGGTGGGTGTCTGGTAAAAGAGCAGACGTTTTCCGTATCTGCCAACAACAGCATTTCAGACTTAAGCTTAGCGCCTCGGGCAACTTTATAGGAAAGCAAGTCACCAAAATAGGAGAAACATCACACCTCGATGATAAAATTTGAGTCCAGATTCTTTTAAGTAATCTCAAGTGACTGTGTTTCTGTTTTCTCATTCGTGCATTGCATGTATTTATATAAAATGTGTGACGTATTCATTTGTGGAATGATCCAATGCAGACAAAAACTCAGTGATTATAAAAATTTCCCAGCCAGTGTAATCTGGGGTGTAAGTAATACTCATGTTCTAAGTCTCCTGACATTTAAGTGTTCCAAATATCAGGAAAAGTTGATGATCATAGTTATAAGAGAACAGTGCCTCCCTGCCCCTGGCATCCCGTTTCCCTCGAGTTGTTATTGGGGCGGGGGGCCCTTCCACTCACACAGCCCAGCCCAGCCCTGTAGCCCGCAGTGGGCCGGGGGCTTTTCACTGTGGAGGAGAAGGTGGCCCAACCTTGCAAAACAGTCCCTTTATCTCCTTTTCCTTCTTAAGTCAGATACTTCTGTTGTTCTTTATTAAGTGTCCCCCACTTTTATGGGTGATCCTGTAACTCCTAAAGCAGTCTATGTATTTTAGAACAAAATATTTGTAACTCATTTCCTTTCTTCCATGTGTGTGTAGACATACAAATTATAGGGAAATACAACAACTAGGGTTGAAGGTTCTAGTTAAGTTGAAAAGAATGCTACCAGTTATTAGCAGTTGTGACTTTGGGGTTTTTTTTGTAATAAATGTGGCCAAACAATAATTTAGTGGACAGAAGAACCGTAGTACTCAGCGTGTGGTTCACGCTTTGCACAGCCCCGTCTGTTGTTCTGTGAGAGGGTTTAATGGGAAAAGGTTCTCTCTGTCAGTGAACTTGCTCATTCTAGCCTCCACGTGGGAAGGAGGGAACGTTCATTTGCATTTGGAGTTCCATAAAATGAGGATTTTAGTAACATATTTGACTTGTCTTAGAAAGTTTCTCGAATCTCCCCTTAGAGTAGAAAACACTTATAGAAAATGTCTATGAAGTTCTCCCAACAGCTTCGCCCTGTTTAATTCTGACGTTTGTGTTTTTTTCTATGAGATTTAAGGTGGAAGTCAGTATGGTCATCCAACTGAGTAGTGACTCTGAGGCCAGGAGTAGTTGAACATCAAAAAAAACCTTTTGCTCTTTTTCAAAAAAAGAAAAAAATAGAAGTAAATTGGCAGTCACCCAAACAATCATGATTTTAAGTTCATTTACTTTTGGTTTGGGGATTTCAGTTCACCTATAAGACACACGTTTTGCGGCTGTTGGAATCTGATCTTAGGTTTTAGTTTTGAGTTCACATAATGATTTTTAAGATATTCTAATGTGCGTCTTCAAAGACCCCAGATCGATACGCCAATGGTTTTGAAATGACAGAGTGTTGCGATATTCCTCTGTAATTTAAACGTGATTAGCTGCTGAAGGTTATGGTCAATACACTACGGGAAGATAAATTAATTGATATCATCCTTTCAGGATGGTAAGAGGCCTATCGGAGGTGGGATGTAACTAATGAAGCTGCTTCTTCATCTCTGTGAGCCATTTTTTATATATTGCATTTTCACTTAATCATATTTATACTATCATTCATTTACATGAAAGCCATAAGCTGTGGACAAACCAGTTCCTTATTAAAATTATGTTCATTTGGAAAAGAAATTATCTGCGGACACTGTGTGTGTTCCTTCTACAACAAAAGCTATTGCTGGGGACAGTGGTGTGTTTCCTTTGCGTGGGTATTTTTAAAATCAGCAACCTCTCTGGGCAGAGATAAGGATTGAATATCGTTGAACTTAATTACAGCTATTCCCCGAAGACGCACATCTAGTCAAATAAAAGCTGTAGTTATTCTCCTGTAGTGACACCTATTGGTGTAAGAAGAGTTTTCTAATCGTTGACTTCCTTTCCAGTTAAATCCAATATGCTTTATCAGCCAGCCTATTTGCCAAGAGAAGTTATGGCTGGTTGAATTTAGATTTGTATTGATTAAGATAAACTCCCAATGTGTGTAGCCATATATTTAAATTTAAAAAGTCTTTGACATAATTACATGTCCTTGAATATAATTCTATGCAGTAGCCTGTAGAGTTAAGAGTACTTCTTTAGGCTATGCAAAAAAATAGATTTTTGATTTTCCAAAGGGTTTGGTTTAAATTACCCTGTCTTATTTAGGATTATTTTTGCTGCAAGTAACTGGGGGAAAAGTCCTATTATTAGAATAATTTAAACAAGATAGGTGTGTATTTTTGTGCTTTACATATAAAGCATCTGAGATTTGCACAGGGCTGCCGAGCCAGAGGCCTAGCCCCTAGAAGGGGCTTGTGTCCCACCAAGTGTGGCTTCCTTCTGCAAGATCGCTTCCAGAGCTACAGCCAACATAGGTGCTTTTTACACAGCAAGAAGGAAAAAGACATAAGGAAGAAATGAGCCAGGGGCAGCCCTCTCAAGGGTGTTTCCTGGACGCCGCCATGTGACCCTCCTGCTGCCATCCCATCGGCCAGAGCTTGCTTGCATGGCCACGTTTAGCTGGGGTGCAGGGGAATGGACCGGAGAAAGCTTCAGGAAATGTCATATCTATTCTGGTAGTCCTGTGCCCAACTAAAAATCAGGAATTCTGTTACCGCGGATGAAGGGAATAGTGGATAACGGAGACAGCCCTCGGTCTCTGCCACATTCCCTCTGTTTGGAAACCAGCCTCACGTAGACTTCTTCTGTCTTCCTGTCCGCTAGTTGCCCAGAAGATCGTTGCCACGAGGAAGAAGCAGCAGCTGTCCATCGGGCCCTGCAAGTCCCTACCCAACTCTCCGAGCCACTCGTCTGTCTGTTCCGCACAGGTGTCTGCCGTGCACATCAGCCAGGTATGTTGGTCCCGTGAGAGGTTGGACTGAAAAGCAGGTCAGAACCCAGGAGGACACACCTGCCAAATAGTGTTCTCAGCCAGCTCCAAGGTGGATTTTTTTTTTTCTTTTCAATTTTATAAATAACAGCATGTCAGTAATTGACTTAACATCTCCTTCAGAAACTGTTGTGGCCAAGTGGTTTTTATGGGAATCATTCTTTAATGTTGCCCGTCTTCACGCTGCCTGTGTTATGAGGCATGCTGGCTGGAGTGGAGGTGCGGGGTATGCACTGCCGTCTCTGCTGTTGATTTAAATGACCCCACGTTGGTCCTCATTCTTGTCTGCTTGTAGGTTGAGCAGTTGTGGGTGAAATCTCAGTAGCTAATCCCACAATATGCTTCAATATGGTAGCAGCCCTCAGTTATAATTCCCGTCTCCCTTAGGCCCTATGGAAACTAGTATCTTTCCATTGCAACATTTTGCTATTTACTCGGGAACAAACAATATAATTGTCACTTTGAAGAACCTAACCAAAAACCCAGTAAGGAACTGTTGGCTTATTTTTGCCTGCCCGTGTGTCTTTGGTTAACATTTCTTAGGCGGGTGTCATATTGGCACTCTTTAAAGAGATGTAGCAAGAAGGTTTGGTATCGTGCTTTTGGTAGCTTGAAGAGTCAGGAAGTGTGTTTACAGTGGGGTCCTGTGAAGGCACGCTCAAGGATGTTAAATCCCACTCCAGGCATCTGTAATTCTCTGTGAATCTTGAAGTATCTTCCAGAAGCATTCACATTTCCAAGAGGTCATTTTCTTCTTTTTTTTTTTTTTTAAATGAATTTTTATTGGAGTCTAGTTGATTTACAATGTTGTGTTAGTTTCAGGTGTACAGTAAAGTCAATCAGTTACACATATACATATATCCACTCTTTTTTAGATTCTTTTCCCATATAGGTCATTACAGAGTACTGAGAAGAGTTCCCTGTGCTATACAGTAGGTTCGTATTAGTTATCTATTTTTATATATAGTAGTGTGTATATGTCAGTCCCAATCTCCCAATTTATCCCTTCAAGAGGTCATTTTCAAAATGTGAGTTTTGGTTCTACTGGGCAAAATCGCACTCTTTCTCCTTCTAATCTGGAGCAGTGAAGGGACTGTAGAAACCACTTTAGTTCAACCAACCCCTTCCCTTTTCAGAGGAAATAGAAAATAATGACATTTTAACTCTCAGATTTGTTAACATCTTTACTGGAGTATAATTGCTTTACAATGGTTAGTTTCTGCTGTATAACAAAATGAATCAGCTATACATGTACATATGTTCCCATATCTCCTCCCTCTTGCGTCTCCCTCCCACCCTCCCTATCCCACCCCTCTAGGTGGTCACAAAGCACCGAGCTGATCTCCCTGTGCAGTGCGGCTGCTTCCCACTAGCTCTCTGTTTCACACTTGGTAGTGTATAAGATCAAACGATAGAGACTTCTCTGTCTTAGGTCACTTTTCTTAGACAAAACGAGGCCGAGCCGATTGGTCTGTTCTAGGATGAAACCGTGCCTGCTTGCTGCTGCTGCCACCAGCAAGCGGGAGGTGCTGGTCCCGCCGGCCGGGCCGCACCACCATGCAGCTTGCTGGCTTGTGGGTTATGACCCCACGCAGGTGGCGGGGTAGGCTCCTGCAGCGTGTCACTAACAAGACCTTGGCTTTCAATCATTACAGACAAGTAATGGAGGCGGGAGTCTGAGCGACTATTCCTCCTCTGTCCCGTCCACGCCGAGCACCAGCCAGAAGGAGCTGCGCATCGACGTACCGCCCGCGGCCAACACGCCCACGCCCGTCCGCAAGCAGTCCAAGCGCCGGTCCAACCTCTTCACTGTGAGTGTCCCGCCGGAGGGCCGGGGGCGGGGGGAGATCGGAGCGTGGTTCCTGCTCACCTAGCGGTCCTCTGGCCGCCACGTGGCTCAACGACAGGTGTAGCATCCAAACCGAATTAACGAGAAGAGCGCTGAGTTCTGTGGAAGTCTCAGAAAATTATAGGATGCCAAGACGCAGATGTTGAGCAAAGTGGGACTTTCTCAGTTGCAGGGAGTCCTGACATGTGTCAGAAATGAAGAGCAAGGGGTTTGTATAAAGGTCTCTGTTATCCTGTGCCTTTCTTGGTCTCTAGCTTAAAGACTTGTCACATTAGATACATGGAGGTGACAGACTCTGCCAGAATTCCCCAAACGTGTGCATCAAGCCTTTCAGATGAGATGTATAAAGCCGTATCAATGCACAGACCCCCTTCTCCTCAGGCTGGAGCACTGAGGACTTAGCTCAGGGTCTTTAGCGGCTCATGGACAGAAGCCAGTCCACTTGGACTTTTCTTCAGAACCATCTGCGGAGCATTTTAAAACTCTACATCAGCTCTCAGGGCTCAGGTTTACAAACTCAGAATCTGTGCGTGGGGCCAAGGCGTGTGTAGTTTTTAAAAGTTCCCTGGGCAGTTGGGATGCAGAGAACCCCTGAACTACAGAGGACACGAAAGTGCTGCTGCCCTGTCCCTTCCCTTACACACAGCAGACATTACCAGTCAATCATGGAAGGCTTTGCAGTGGAGCCCAGAACTCTGGGCACAGAACTCCAGGCAGAGCTGCTACTGCCGTGTGACTGGAGTCATTTGATTTGAGAAGAACACTTTCCCTCCTGGAACTAGGTCTGTGCATTACAAGTGTATGCTTTCAAAGCAGGGGTTCTCAACCAGGCGGTTTTGCACTCCCAGAAATTTGGCCATTTCTGGAGAAAGTTTGAATTGTCTCCGCTCGGGGGTGGGAGTGGGTGTGGACCACTAGATGCAGACATCTAGTCTGCGTAGCAACCATGGAGCTGCTGAACATCCTGCGATGCACAGGCCAGCCCCACAACAAAGAGGTCTCCAGCCGCCAGTGTCAGGGTGCCCTGTTGTAAGCCATTTGACTTCTCCTCTTGGTTGATTATTGCTGACTTAGATGCAAAGAAGTTCAGTATTTCCTGGCTTCAACTGAAGGAAGATTCTGCAGGGGTGGCCACAAGTCTCTTATCTGAACCACTGCCCTTACTTGGAGATGGCGTTCTTTCTTTCTTTTTTTTTTTTTTCCTTTGGCGGCGCTGCGAGGCTTGTGGGATCTTAGTTCCCCCACCAGGGATTGAACCCGGGCCCTCGGCAGTGAAAGCATGGAGTCCTAACCGCTGGCCCGCCAGGGAATTCCCTGAAGATGGCGTTCCTGATGGTGAACGAGGCTACCAAGTACGATAGATCCCCCGTCCCTTTCCCACCACGTTCACAACAGTTTTCCCATCAGATAAGTCTTTAGTGCCAAGGTCTACTGCCAACAGTGAACACCCCCTCCTCACAACTCTCCCCTTCCCTTTGCTCTTTGCCCTTTGCCCTGTGCCATGTGAGTTCTGGCAGACGCTGCTATTGGAGGGCCAAGAGTGAGCATCAGACAGGCTCAGACCCTGTCCTGCACTGCCAGCGGCTGTTGGACCTTGGGCAACTTACTTAATCTCTCTGAGCTGGAAACAATGGTAGTTGTGGCGAGGCTGCTAAGAAGATTCCCTGTAGGGGCGAAGAGTCTCTGGGGCCTCGCTTTCATTTTTATCTCACTACCACTAACGTTATGGAATGATTTCTCTTAATGCATAAGCAAAAGTAGTTATAGAGGGCTTCCCTGGTGGCGCAGCGGTTAAGAACCCGCCTGCCAATGCAGGGGACACGGGTTTGAGCCCTGGTCCGGGAAGATCCCACATGCCGCAGAGCAGCTAAGCCCGTGCGCCACAACTACTGAGCCTGCGCTCTAGAGCCCGCGAGCCACAACTACTGAGCCCACGTGCCACAACTGCTGAAGACTGCGCACCTAGAGCCCGTGCTCCGCAACAAGAGAAGCCACTGCAATGAGAAGCCCGCACACCACAACGAAGAGTAGCCCCTGCTCGCCGCAACTAGAGAAAGCCCGCGCACGGCAACGAAGACCCAACGCATACAAAAATAAATTAATTAAAAAAAAAAAAAGTAGTTGTAGGGCTGTGTAATAGATTGGGAGGGAGGTAATTAGGTGTCTGCAAAATACAGGTGAATATCTGATATGCGTAAATCTGTACATGAATAAGATGCTTTACTGTGGAATTTCTTCAGATATACTGAGAATAACAGCAGTCACCTAAGCAGCACTTCTGGCTTATCCAACACCTGTAACACTTCTGTACGCCCAGGTGGGGTCTTCCAGTTGAGAAGGTGTCACCTCACAGAACAGGCTGTGCACTGTCTCATGGCTCAGTGGACCTGAGAAGCCCATTGCCGAAGATGCGGAGAGACCGGGCTGAGAGCAGGACGCCAGCGTAGCGGGGAGGAGCGGGGGCTCTCGAACGTGGACCAGAGTATCTTCTGTATCTTTGCCGCTCCTTCTAGGGTGTGGCGGGAAGGGGAAACACCCAGGCTCACGACACCTTCTAAGGGGCACCTTTCCTGGTCACTGGCTTTGGTTTCTGTTCAAGGTGAGAGGTGAGCACCGGGAAGTCTCTTTAAAATGGGGCTGCTCTGACACGTGCCCATCCCCATCCCCACCCTTTATAAGGGCAGCCCTGGGGTTGGAATGGGCCAGAAAATAGTGTCCCGGACCCTGCCCACTGGGTAACTGACAAAGGAGACAAGTTTAAGGCAGGGAGAAGCAAAGGAACCGTAACTCGGGTAATAAACGTCCCCTTCCCCTCTGCTGTCTGCGCAGCTGGGTTCTGTTTTCTATCAGGAGTAGCGTGATGGGAGCTAAGCCACGTTCAAGGGGAAGCAGATTAGAGACCGGGGGGCTCTGCCCGCCCGGAGGAGAGCGGAGACTGGCGCGAGGGGGCACCCTCCCTGCTGCTGGAGCGGCGCACACGTACGCACTGCCGCCGCGTCCAGGTACCCGGGCAGAGGCCAGGGGCCCGGCTGTCCAGGCCGGGTGGGGCAGTGCCAGAGCCAGTAAGAACTCATCCTTGTGGTGGCTGAAAATCCTCATTTATTATGTCATAATTAACGTAGCTAGTGATGCGGGGGCCTGCCTGTGACCCTGTGCGGGATCACTGCTTGATCTCTTCAAGTGCTGGAAAATGGTCTGAGAGTAAATACACCCTTTTAGAAATCGAATCCGGCTGCTCGGCTGTCAATAGCGGGAACAGGAATCAGGTCATGGAAGAGGCCAGCGTCACGGCGGGTTTGCATCACGGCGTTTAAGGAAAAGACGGCTGAGAGCCTGTGTCTTCGTCATTACTGGGGTTGACACTGAACAAGACGATGATGGCGATGGTGGTGGCGCCGGGTGGGTGGTGTAGGTTGAAGATCTTAGAAGTGTCAACTCCACTAGATGTCAGTGTCATCCAAGGAATGACAAGAAGCAAATTAATTTTGAAACTGCAGCCACTTAGGACACTAAATTCTCCTTGTTACCGGGTTGCATCTATTCTTAAACATGTAAAATTTCATAGACTCTTCGTCCCTGGCGATTATTGGTAATTACTGGCTTAAATTGGCAAAAGTGTATTTACTGAACAGCGTGTATTAGGAGGACAGAAGTGCCGTATGCCGAACAATCCTAGTGAATAAAAATCCACGCAGGCTGGGACGGTAATGCCCAGATGAGGGGGCGTTGTCCTCCGTATTTATTAGACCCTCCTAAAGAGGCCAGAGTTAATTAAGTAGTACACACACCAGTTTTCAAATAACGTGCTTATGAATTGTATAAACTTCGGATCTGATGACCTGTAAATGTACCACTCTGGGCTAACATTCTTCAGTCCCAGATGTTTCTGTTGGCATATACACATGTGCAGAAATAAGCAAAAATCTTAAATCACACGCACCTTTTACAGAATAGTACAAACTTAAAAAAGTCTCTCCTGTAGTAGCAGATTATGTGCTATATTGGCGGTAGGAACAGTACTTCACTGATAAAAAAGCTAAATTATATCCTATCTTGCTTATTTCTTTGAGAAAAAATCATTGTTTTGAGAAAAGAAATATTCACAGGCTATCTCCGTTCACTTCCTCGTTCTGTAATATGGGCACTTAGGATGATTAGTTTAGTAGCCCTAATTTACATGTGGTTCAAATGTTTTATTAGGAAATATTTTCAAACATATAGGAACTTAAAAAAACACATGCATGTACTCACCGTGCAACTCAGCAAATACAAGCATTTTTCTGCCACTGCTGCGGTTACTTCTTCTAGAAGTAACCCGGTCACAGATAAACTGTGCCCCTCCAGAATACATCCCCCTGACCCCCGGTCCAGGGATCGGCATTCACTTGGATTTGGTGTCTGTTATCTGTATCCATGTCTTAACCTCATTCTAGTACGTGTCCACAATTGTACGTTGCTTTGCCTGTTTTCAAGCTTTATAATCCTGGTGTCACTTACATGGTATTTTTTAAAGCTTACCATATAATGCCGACACCCCGAAACAGAGCCAAGCATATCCAGTAACCTAAGATTGTGAAAAGGCATAGCCCAGCTCATAGAGACGCTCTGTAAAAATAAGGCAGCAAAATTGATAGTCTAAATAGACCTGTTTGAATGGTATTTTGTCTTCTGTAGAGAAGGGGAGCGTGGATCCTATTATATGTGCTCCAGCAGCCTTCGACTTACTCATCAGTTAAAAAGGGGAAAGCAGGTTTCTGTTTAATAGTGAGGGCTCCTGTCAGCGAAGCTGCCTGTCCTTGTAAGCAGGCAGCTGATGAGGTGCCCCTTCACAGCTTCTTTTATCACCTGGGGGAAAGTTAAACATTCCTCTAAAGAAGGAGATGGTAATGAGAGTTATCCTAGCCTTTCTTTCCTCCGTGTTCACTGTTTGCGGAGGCTACACGGTCACTCTTCCGGCTCCCCCCGACCTTCTGTGATGGGTGTGATAAACTCCCGTTAGGTTTCTGGTTGTGTGTCAGGCTGTATGCCTTGCACACTCACTCCTGACCCAGGCAGCGGCACCCAGAGAGACTTAGGATCTGATGATTTCACGGAGCCATTTCAGCTAGAACGTAAGGACGTGGGTGATGTAGTCTCAGAGTTGGCAGAAACATCAGGAGACCTTACTGGGAATTTGTACGTGCTGCGGTGTCTTATGTCCAACGGGTTTGTTTCAGTTTCGTTGTTGGATTTCAGTTTTATGATGTATATCACAGCCTGTTGTACCAAAAGTCACCGTAAGACAGTGATACAGCAAACCCTTTTGCCTAACAAATAACCACTGGTCTGTCTTGAAATTTTAGTTTTATGACTGTCTCCACCAACGTGTTGGAGCCGTAGGGAATTTCTGTTGCACTTTGGCGGTGAAGTCTTACCTCAGTTTCGTCCTCCTTCATCTCAAGGAGTGCTATCAAACACGGAGCTTAGTTCATAATCCTGCTTCGCGTGGAATCTGGAAATTCTGCTCTGACGACAGAGTGGCTGTGAAGACAGATGTGCTGCCTTGAGGAGGATGTTAATTTTTTTAATGTTTGTTTTGTTAATTATTCTGGTTAATAGAGAATAATGAAGATGGATTTCCAAATTTAGAAATTTAGAATTCATAGAATTCTGAAAGTACCATTAATGGTCTCTGTTGATTTAAAACAATTTTAAAAGTCATCGCCATGAGCTTTGAATCTCATTTTACAAATAGTAACCTCAAATTCCAGCTTTCTTATAAACTGAGATGTAGGGAAAAGAGAATTTAAGGCTGTTACGTAGCTCTTACCACAGATTATTAATTAAAGAGGAAAGTGAGCCCGCAACTCTTAACTAAAATTCATGACAAGGAATTGATAAATCTCTATTTCTTTCCTAGCCCAAAGGTTAAATGTCATGTTTTATGTTCTTCTGCAACTTTCTATTGGTTGCTTATTTCATTTCCTGGTACTTCATTCCAGGCTTCTAGCATCCTAAAGAAAAAAAGCACACGGAGCCTGGCACTTAGTAGGTGTTCAGTAAATAAATGTTGGCTTCTTAGCATCATCGAAGAAGCCTGTCTTCTATGGAGCCCGTGTGCCCCTTGCAGTCCCAGATCCGGGTTTACGTCATGGGGACTTTTCTCCCTTATGCCCTACGACATCACCCCCTTTAGTATTAAAAAAAGAAAAAAAAGAAAAAAATCAGCAGCTCCATCTCACACCCTTTAAAACTGGATTTCATTAGCTTCTCACTGCCGCCCTGGACACCACAAAGTCTGTTCATTTCATATATCATCCCAGATTTGAAAAGCACATGAAAATGTTTCTCCATTTTCAATATTGCGTGAGTAATGTTCCCATTGAAAAGTAATGGAGTGGAGTTGTCACTTGTCAGCGCAGTTATTAAGGAGGACGAATCTTAGATCTTTCTCTCATAATAAAATAAATCTGTCAGAAAATCATTGTGCTCACACTTTCTCGTGCCACCAAGAGATGGAGACTTAGCCGTGGTGCGCCTTCAGTGTCCCCAAGTCACCGTATGCTGGGGTTGTGGCTTCCGAACTGGGGTGACCACTGCCGCCCTCCCCGCCAATCGCCCGCTCCTGGGCGGTACACGGACCTCAACGATATGGCCAGGGAAACTGTTCAGGAACTTGGCAAACAAAGCCACTCATTTTTCCCCAGAGTACTGATGTTTTGCCCCAAAAGGTATTCTCAGCTTTTTTCCCTGTGTTATTTTTTGTGGTATCTTGAACTAGTTTTAACTTTGAATTTGCTCTTTTGTAGCTATCCAGAAGCCATCAAAAGGAGCATTAATGGCACCTTGCTACAAATTAAGGGTGTCCCTTTGAATTGCACAGCTGAAACGTTAATAGAAGTTTTTAAATCCTTCAGATGTTAATTAAATATATACATTTACGTCATAGGTTTCCCAAACAAGCAGCGAGGAATCCTCTCCTCCTCGGCTGGATTAACTGCAGCTTTAGAATGTGTTTTCCCGTTGGGCGTTACTTTCCTGTATGGTCCATTGGTTTCTAGTAATTGAATTTTGAACTCTTTACAAAAGAATTAAAAGATAATTTTGCAGCGGAAAAGTAGGAAGAAGAGTTTAGAAAACTCCCTGTAACGTGATGGCTCGGTGGAGATGGACGCCCCAGCAGTCTGCTCCTGGGTTGTGTGTGCACACGTGGGTACACACATAGCTCATCCAGGGCTTCTGGGCGTGTGTTTTGCAGAAACCGTGCAGATGGGGGTTCACCTCCACGATCTGTGAACCGCAGCCCTTCCCCAAATGCTAACTTTATTTTTACTTTGCAGTCTCGGAAAGGGAGTGACCCAGACAAAGAGAAAAAAGGCCTGGAGAGCCGGGCGGACAGCATCGGGAGCGGTCGAGCCATCCCAATTAAGCAGGTATGCCGTTTCCCCCTTCCGGTCCCTGTAGCTGGAGACACACCCCGGGTCTCTGCTCGCTGTGATGCTCGGGCGCCAAGGTTTGTTTGATGTGCTCTGTTGATGAATGTAGAAGTCACTCACTTGACATCGATTAGAAGAGGTTCCTGTGTGTATTAAAATAGGATCATTAGAATAAGAAGAGGGAAATGTGACAACAGATCTAATGAAGTGCAGTCTGCCCGCCTGCATATGGAGCGTGTTTGGAGGCTGCACTGGCTTCAAAGGCTGCCTTTGTAGCTCGGCTTTGATTGGGCCGCTGGCCGCCAGTCGACGGGGTAAATCAGATCGCCATACAAGAGCCCCTTGTGATCACAGGAGTAGCCCGACGTGGCCCTAATTTGCTCTCGCAGACGGACATCTGAACACTGTTTCAGGCTGGTTTGTAACAACGAGGCAATTAGTTGTGATAATCATAGCTGGTGTGTCAGCTGTGTGCTCTTGTTTGTAATTTGCTAATGAAGGAATTGTAACTTTGATTAGGTTCAGTTTCATTTAGATCTTATTATATAAGGGAACATTTACAGCTGTAATGCGGGGCCTTAATTAAACTTCCTCATTACACAACAGGACTCGAATGCAGGCATTTGTTTTGGCCTATGTTGCTAGCCTGGAATCGTTTTTCATTAGCCCAGAAGCCGGGTACCAAATTACTTTATGTCTCAAGTAAAACGGGAATTCATCGGACCTATTTGGCTGTGGTAGTTCCCAGGAAAATAAAAATAGGTGTTCAGCCCCGGCACCATGGCTTCTGGAAATGCCATCTTTTAGTTTGTTAAAGAAGGCCAGTTGATTTAGAGTGCATTCTGCTTCAGAGGAAGAGGAATCTGTGGGCAGGATAACAGCTTTGCCTCTTCTCCGGGTACTTAGACAGTTTCACCAATCCTGTAGGAACTCGTGTTGGCACTGACCACCCTTGAACAGGGCTGGAGTCTTTCCACAGTTTAGTTTAATCCGTTTGAAACAGTAGGAATACAGCTCTAGCTGAGGACCGGGCAATTTCTGCACGGAGGTGTGGGGAGGGCCAGGATGGATCGGGCCCCAGTGTCACAGGTGAGACCAGAGCAGGAAGTCCACGAGGTTTTCATAAGACGTGTTCAGACGCTGAGCAGCCAATGTGTGGGCTGGCATGGAGAACCACTAAGAAGAGTCCCCTTCCCTCTTCTTTGCTGTTCTCCCTTTTTTTTTTTTCTTTGACTTTTGCATTTTTTAAAAAAATTTTATTGAAGTATAGTTGATTTACAATGCTGTGTTTAATTTCTGCTGTACAGCAAAGTGATTCAGTTATACATATATATATTCTCTTTCATATTCTTTTCCATTATGGTTTATCACAGGATTTTGAATATTGTTCCCTGTGCTATACAGTAGGACCTGTTGTTGTTGTTTATCCATCCTATATATAATAGTTTGCATCTGCTAACCCCAAACTCCCAATCCCTCCCTCCCTCATCCCCATCCCCCTTGGCAACCACAAGTCTGTTCTCTATGTGTGTTTTTGAAGGCTCTTAAACAACTTCTTTGCTGTAGAGATGCAAGCACACAGTTGCTTATTCTTTGTGCATTTGTTTATAAACCTAACTCTCCATATAAGGTAATTTTAATGTGTAATTTTCATTCTGTTGATGCTGTTTCAACTAGAATTAGAAAAAGCATTCAACTCTTTTCCTCTCACTTAAAATATTGGTCCCGGGACATTTCCCTTTGGGAATATTAGAACTCAGTACTAGACTGTTGCCTTAAGTCACGTGTCCTGTGGGTTCGGGTGGGAGCGTTGGCCTCCACGCCAGCCAGGCAGACCCCCAGGCTCCTCTGTGGAGGCGCTCGCCTTACAGGCCAGGCTTTCGGTATGGGTGCCGGTGGAGCTTGACCGTGCGGTGTAAAGTTTGTATTATCCACTCGTTGGAAGCTTTCAGTTGTATATGTTCCAAATAATCCAGTCGAACTCTAAATCACGTTCTGGTTTTCTGGAGAATCGTGACACAGGCAGTGCACGTAGCTCGTGTCCCTCATAGCTGCCCCCCACGTGTGACCACAGACCAGACGCTTCCCGGAGACCTCACCTGGCCTGTCCGAGTCCCCTGGACTCTGTGCCCGGCCTCAGACTCCTCATCTGTGAAATGGCCTCTGGACGATATCAAGTCCCTTGGGACACTGGGATGTGGAGATGCCAGAGAGAATTTTTAGATTCCAACACAACCGGATTTTCAGATCTGTCTTGCTCAGGACACTGTCGTCGGAGCCTTGCTGTGGGTCACACGGACTGATGTGGGTTTGCACACTGCCATACAGATTTATCTGTATTTTTATAAAGGAACCGAGACCATTAGAGGTAGTCTAAATTCCTAACCCTCCCAGTGATGACTTCAACCAGTAGAGATGAAGCAAGAGGATTACAGAGGATGGATGGAGCCCAGTGGGGCAGCACCTGCCAGAATGTTCTAGACACTACAGACCTGGAACAACTAAGTGACTGCTTAGTATTCGTTACGCTGTTTTCATCTAGCATATCACTGAACCCTCAACATTGCGCGGTTCAGGTAGCTGCGTTATCCTTATTTTTAAATTAAACCCGCCGTAGGGCAAGCTTTCCAGACCAGGCATCTTCAGAAGCCGAGGGGCCAGGATTCAGACCCCGGCCCCCGTATCCCCACGCCCGTGTGCCGTACACTGCCTGTTGGCGAAAAGCCTTCAGAAAGCTTTAAGAAGCAAAGTTACGTGTTTTAAGTTAAACATGTGACCCCTGACCTCGGACAGAAATACCTCCTGCTTGTGGAGAGGAACCTTCTGAGGCGTGCCCGCAGCAACGCGCTTCTCCAGGGACACGGGTCCTCGCGCACGGCGTCCCTTCATCCTGTCCCGATAGCCTGCCCTTCCCACCAGCATCCGAGCACTTGTCTCCACACTCAGCCCGCATTCAGGACTTGGTCTGTATGTTGGGGCCCTGAACCCCAGCTCATGGGCCCTTTGCCTAACAACAGAGAAGTTGTCCTGAACCTCAGGGACCTGCCGGTGGGGCTGGGCTGGGGATGGCTTTGGGACGGGCCAGGATTTGTGATCATCACAGGGTCTGTCTTCCCCTCCGCACAGGAGTCTTGTCCGGGGCGGTTTAGGGCACGGGTGAGGCCATCTGCAACACGCTCTGCAGCCTGACTCGTGTTTTTACAGATCAAACGTGTTCCGGTGGGTTATCTTAACCTTGTTTGGCTCACGCTTTACAGCTCGTCCGTTCGTTGTGAGACAGAGGCTTGTTCCCCCAGCGTGGGAGCTGCCCATGCACGGCAGGCGGTGGTCATCTCTTCCCTCCTTCCCCAGTGAAAGCTTTCTCGTCAAGGATATGACTGATTTTCTGCGAAGTAACTCCATTTCTTGAGGTGGACCTGGGCCCACCTCGCCTTTTTTGTCCTTTCTGAGGTCTTAGTGGAGATTTGGTTCAAAGAGTTCTGCTTCTGCTGCTGCTTCCCTGTCTCCTTCCTCCTCCTCCTCCTCCTCAAAAAGGTCTATTACAAATAAAAATTAAAAAGCAAAGCAAGAAAAAGAAAAGGCCAGAGGCCCGGCTCGGCAGCGAGTGGGCTTGTCACGTATTAATTTTTCACTGCTGTGGAGAGTTGCACATGCATAATCGCTTGATGGCAGTGGGAGTTGGGGAGCTCCTATGGTGTCATTTGCATAAATCTTGTTAAGTCACTGGCAGTTAATGAAGTACAAATGAGCCTGGAGAAGGTGACATGCAAATCGTGGGTGGCAGATGGGAGGTCTGTTTGGGGGACGGCAGCTGTGTGCTCTTTCTTCTTTCTTTCCCTTCCGCATTTTTTCATCTCTATATTAGGGTCCAGATTCTCAGCCACAGCCTGGCCTCTCCCTTCCCGGGCCTCCTCCTGCCCCCGGTGCTCACACCGGGAAAACAGACCTCAGGGCCTCCTTGCCGCGCACCTCGTAACTGACGCTAGAGTATGAACATTTGAATTTTTACAATCTTGGTCAGTTTATCTTGTCTTGCTTGCACCAATTGAAAATACCTGTATGTATATTTTATTTGTGAGGACAAACAAGAAACAAGCAAACGCCTCCCTAAATGTTGTCTCGTGGGATTTCCAAGAATGAAAAAGAGTGAAAACTACTGCCTGCTTTATTATGCTTCTGTCTGGGGGTCTGTCCTTCCCCCCTTCAGACAGACTGATGGTGTTTATCCGGCTGTTAACACCCATCCCACGTTCACAGCTGGGCCCTAAAGGGTGGGCATTCCCGGTTAGGCAGCAGGGGAGATTCCAGAAGAGCACGGGGCCTGCCTGTAAATCCGGCCGCAACGAAGACCCCTCACTGTGCCTGTGGACCCCCTCAGCAGGGCCCGCACGGGCCTGTCAGGCACGGCTGGGGTGCCGCTTGCCTGGTGGCTTGTTTCTTAAAGATTTAAGTGCTGGCAGGACTCACAGCCAGTTCTTAGAGATTCATGGGCAAAGCACTGCATCCGCTTGCTTCCTGCTTTCAGAAGTTTTCTATGTATTTCATCCACTGGTTGCTATTTTGAGAGAAACAAGTCTCCGTTGACCTTGAAGAAACGCAGGCAGAGAGGTGTGTGCGGGGACCCGAGCTGTGACAGGCACTCAGGGGCCACCCGTTCCGTTTGGCTCTTCCTCTGCCTGGTCCAGCCCAGGCACACCTTCTCGGAACTTGGGCCTGAGGTGCTGCTGGAGACCCGGCTCAGCTGTTTAATTCTGGGATGCTCCAGGGAAACACCAAACACAAAGTGTCTCCGTGTGACTTTTTTATTTTTTCACCTGAGTGGTTGGAAGCATTTTATTTTATTTGTTTTATTTTTTAAATTTTATTGGAGTATAGTTGATTTACAATGTTGTGTTGGTGTCAGGTGTACAGCAAAGTGATTCAATTATACATATACATATATTCATTCTTTTTTAGATTCTTTTCTCTTGTAGGTTATCACAGAATATTGAGTAGAATTCCCTGTGCTATACAGTAGGTCCTTGTTGGTTTCATGTGACTTTTTTTAAGGTCTTAATTTTGACCTTGAACCCTGATGGACTTTGGCCACCTCTGGGGCAGACAGCCAGCCAGTGACAGCAGGGCCTTTTCTGCAGCCACTGAAGCCACAGGAAAGCCCTTCCCAGGGCATCAGAGGCAGAGCGGCCTGGGTGGCACTGTCCCCAGCGCTCTGCCATCACCTGTGAGCCGTTTTGAAGCCATACATGTGTTTGATTCTCAGTTGAGTAGAAAGCAGCAGTTGTCAATTAAGTGAAAGGACCCTCTGGAGTGAATCCCCTCGGCCAGCCTGTTGCAGGCGCTGACCTGCGTGGTCTGGTACCTGGGATCGACACGGGAGTAGGGAGGGGGGTGGATGGTGCGGCGTCCGCAGGAAAAAAGCCACCCGACGCCGCTTACTCTTAGCGTCTCCGGAAAGTTTGACACCGTTCACAGCCGGGTGGTCGGCCACCCAGCCATTGTCTACTTTCCTGGAGGAAACAAGATTGGTGAACGGGCTGAAACTTTAGAGAGACTGGCAGGGAAAGAAAGGGACGGCTGTGCCCTCGTCCCAGGATGCGGGGAGAGCTCACCCCTTGGCGCCGCGTCCACAGGGATCCTGTTTACTCCGTGACCACAGAGGGGCCGGTGAGCACCAGCATCCTGAGAAGACTCTGCTCACCCATGTGGCAAATCAGCTCCGCGTGGCACCCACGGGGGCCCAGCCAGCTCCCCAGAAGCAGGTAATTTACTGACACAGACGCGGTGCTCTGAAAGCTAATTTACCTCACTTGGGTGCACAGGGCCCTGCGAGGATTGCATCCGACCTGGTTCACGACAGACTCAGCCAATTACAATTATTAGTTTAATGGGTCAGGTGGGGGCATCACACGCTTTTCCTTTGACTCCTCAGATATCATAGTGTCATTGGCACTCTTGGCACACTTTGGAATATCTGGATGCCTGCGTTGGAATTTACAGTCATCCGTCTTTGATAAGTAGGGCAGACCCCCTGACACTTTGGCCAGTGTAGGTGGATGGCAGTCTGGTCTGTACAAAATGCTCAAAATGCTGAAATAAATGACATGACTGAAATACAAAGTCCATAATTTAAATATAAATCTGCAGAGCAATTTAACCTAATCCTTGCCTTGGTCAGGAGGGCTGCAGGAGGGTGATACAAAGTAATATACAATGAAGCACTTTATACACTGTGAACTAGCCTGCAAACATAATGTTATTCCCAAGAGTGGAAGTTCGTTTTATGACTGAGTGTGTCCTCTGTGTATCCATAATCCAGGAGCTGGGGTGATACCTGATTTAGTGATTCATTTCACCCGAAGGTTGTTTATTTTCTTTAAAAGTTCAACAGTGGTGATGAAAACCCAATTCCCTATGGGCTCAGAAAGATAAACTCACATACAAATAGAGGGAAGTTGCTCAAAGCTAAGTTTCTCCAAGCTTGTGGATGAATCAATAAGATACTTGGTTTTGGCATTATTTCTTACCAGACTCAATTGGCTTGTAACTGTCATACACTCATCCTGTGTGGACACGCCCTGGGGACTCTGTCAGGGGCTTGGGGAGATAGAAGATAGATGCCTGCCACCCAGGCTGGCCTCAGACTTTCAGGGAGGCCCCTACCCCTGCCCTCCAGTACCGGTGGGTGGGCATTGCAGTGGAGGTGTGTTGAAAGGGCCCTGTATGTACCCCTGGAGGAACGGTGGATTCCACTGGGCTGGGAAGGGGAGGGGGAGGACCAGAGGGGTCAGTCCCTCTGGACTTGGAGGTGTGAGCAGGCAGTCGTCAGAGGCAGAGGGGGCAGGGCGAGCAGAGCAGAGAGGAGGAGGGGGGCCAGGAGGGGAAGCTGGAACGGCCGTGGCATCCCGTTGCCGAGGGCTCTGACTGCCCTGTGGAGGGGTGTTGGCGTCAGTTTCTCTGCCTCGGCTGTGGGGAGTCATGACTCGTCCCCACTGAGTGGCAGCATGAGGGTGGGAGACTTCTGAGTGCGTGGAGCTCAGGGCTCCAGGCCCCCCCCCGGGGGCAGAGCGCCCGCAGGCTGTGTCCCCGAGGGCCGGCCAGAGCAGCCTTTACTTCTCCGAGGGCCTGTCGCTGCTGTTCTTCCTGATCAGAGGGCTTCCTCCCCCTTGCTGCTTTATCCCCATAGTGTTTATGACACTGGGCGATTATAATCTGTCAGAGTACTAGTGGTGAACGACATTTACTGGCTGTTTCCTGAGTGCCAGGAACTGTGCTAGAGCTTCACAGTGTCATCCCTTTGAACCATGAAGTAGTAAATATGATGGTGCCCATTTCACAGATGAGAAAGGTGGGGCTCAGTCACCTGCCTGGCATCGCACTGTGGACGTCTGCTAGGGCTGCCGTCACAGAGTACCACAGCCTGGGAGGCTTAAACAACAGAAGTTTATTTCTCACAGCTCTGGAGACCAGAAGTCCAAGATCAAGGTGCCAGCAGGATTGATTTCTGGTGAGGACTCTCTTCCTGGCCTGCTGAGTCTTCCTCTTGGTATTGGATTTGGGGCCCACCCTTATGACCACAGTTAACCTTAATAACCTCTTTAGAGCCCCTATCTTTAAATAAGGTCATATTGGGGGTTATAACTTCACCCTGTGAATTTTGGGGGACACAGTTCAGCCCGTAGCACACGGCTAGTTAGTAGCGGTGCTGTGACAGGAGCTCCGGTCTCTGTGACCCTAGGAGCCATCTGAAACCACCTCTCCATCTACACGTTCTTCTGCCTTACGCCTTCCTAGGATTGCAAGGTGAGGCCACTTTATTCCTGTCCGTATGTTTGAGAGTCGGAAGAACCTTTTTTAGGAGGCTCCGTGTACTAGTTAGGAAACACGTGGTATTTGAAATATTCTAATTTAAGCATTTGAACTTAAATTCTCCTAAGTTGCAGTAAACTTATCATTTGAAGTAAGACTGTTATAGGAATACTTCCTTCTACTAAGCCTGTAGCTCCCTCTCTAGGCAGTGCATTTTATGACTGTTAAGGCTAGCTTGGATTTCGTTCTTTGTGAATATAAAGTTTGAAACAAGTGAGCACCTCACTTTCCGGCAGGAAGAATCATACGGGCTGTCAAAATGTCATGTTTTGCGTCCATCAACTGATGAATGGATAAAGAAGATGTGGTATGTATATACAATGGAATACTATTCAGCCTTATAAAAAGAATGAAATAATGCCATTTGCAGCCACATGGATAGACCTACAGATTATCTTACTAAGTGAAGTAAGTCAGAAAGAGACAAATGTCATATGATATCATTTATATGTGGACTCTAAAAAAAAAATGATACAAATAAACTTATTTACAAAGCAGAAATAGACTCGCAGACATAGAAAACAAACTTATGGTTACCAAAGGGGAAAGGGACGGGGGAGGGATAAATTAGGAGGTTGGGATTAACATATACACACTACTATATATAAAACAGATAACCAACAAGGACCTACTGTAATAGCACAGGGAAGTATATTCAATATCTTGTAATAATGGAAAAGAATGTGAAAACAAAACAAACAAACAAAAAAATATATATATAACTGAATCACTTTGCTATATGCCTGAAACACTGTAAATCAACTATACTTCAGTTTTTTTAAAATGTCATGTTTTGCGTAAAAACAGCAGCAGTGGAACCCTCTGAGACATTTGGCTGCTTGACTGGACACTTTTCCGAAAACTGGAGGAGGGGGCCCAGCTCAGCACGGGGCCCTGGCTTCTCACTCAGGCTCCCTTCTCATGACTTGGCTTCACTGGTTGCTCACTCCGGAGGCTTTGGCCCCAGAAATTGTGAAGAAGGATGCGTCCTCAGACATCTTCACAGACCCCTTCCCAGGAAGGTCATCAGACAGCGACATTGTATCCGATAGATGTGAGCAGCAAAAACATATTTGCCTTCCTGCATCTCACTCCGGGAATTTATTTTTTAACGGAGGTACCGATGGCCACGTTTTCAAACCCTTGGTACCAAAGCTGACAGCCGTAATGAAATATGTAGAAATTTGCTGAAATATTATAAAACAGGCGTGGAAGGATTTGTAGGTTTGAGAAATCTGTTCGCAGTTAAACATTTTCTTCAAAGTACTTAAGATTATAGTTATGTTTATAGACTGGTGAAATAGAAACATTTAAAAATATCACTTATATATGGAATCTGACCCCAAAAAACCAAAAAAAGATACAAATGAACTTATTCACAAAACAGAAGTAGACCCCCAGACATAGAAAACAAACTTTTGGTTACAAAAGGGGAAAGCAGGGGGAGGGATAAATTAGGAGGTTGGTATTAACATATACACACTACTATATATAAAAGAGATAACCAACAAAGACCTACTTATAGCACAGGGAATTATACTCAATATTTTGTAATTATACTCAATATTTTGTAATAACCCTGTAAGGGAAAAGAATCTGAACAAGAATATCTATATATATTATATATTCTGTGTGTGTGTGTGTATATATATATATATATATATATATATATATATATATATATATATATATATACATATCACTGAATCACTACTGTACTCCTGAAACTAACACAACATTGTAAAGCAACTATACTTCAATTTTAAAAAATACTGTTAACAACTTAGCACCTTCCCAAGTTCATCAGACCCACACCCCGCTATATTTGCTCGTGACATTTCCATCTGCTTAGAAAGTCATCACAGTTGACCAGATTGCTGTTGTGTTCAATTTATTATAAGAATGCTGGCGGGGCTTCCCTGGTGGCACAGTGGTTAGGACTCCATGCTCCCAATGCAGGGGGCCTGGGTTTGATCCCTGGCCAGGGAACTAGATCCCACATGCGTGCCACAACTAAGACCCGGTGCAACCAAATAAGTAAATAAATAAATAAATATTAAAAAAAAGAGAAAAGAATGCTGGCAATCCCCCTGGGTGCTTATTGTGCATCAGTTACTATAGTAGATGCTTTAATCACGTGACCTCACTTAATTCTCCACCAGCCTCAGGCACAACTTACTGCCAACGACAGATAAGGAGCCCAAGGCTTAGGAAGGTTAGGTCACACAGCCCAGGTTACAGAGCTGTAAGTGGCAGCGCTGGAATTCACACCCAGGAGTCCTCTAGGACAGCGGTCCCCAACCTTTTTGGCACCAGGGACCGGTTTCGTGGAAGACAGTTTTTCCACGGATGGGAATGAGGGAGATGGTACAGGCGGTAACGCGAGTGATGGAGAGCGGGAAATGAAGCTTCACCTGCTCGCCCGTCGCTCAGCTCCTGCTTTGCCGCCCAGTTCCTAACAGGTTGTGAGCTGGTACCCATCCATGGCCCAGGGGTTAGGGACCCCTGCCTCAGGGCTCCTTCCCTTCCCTCCTCGCACACATAGGGCTCCCAGCTTCGGTTGGTCCCTGTAGTCTGTGTTTGTCACAGTCTTCCTGTCCTCAGGGCCCATGTCACATGCCTTCTGTTCCGGGAAAACATGCCTTGTCCCCAAGGAGATGTGGTGTCTTCTCTCCTCCCTCCCCTGACACCTCGTCAGGCCTTGGGATCTTGCCTTCGTCTTCCCAGATGCATGGACACGTGCATCCTTCATGCCCTCCGCTCCCACGTGCTTTGGGGGGAGGGGTGGGAGGTTAGGGGCGTTGCCTCTTTTCACAGTGTTTCTCTCCGGAGCGTCCACAGGGCAGGGCGAGTAGGTAGGCAAGTATATATGGTAGATGGAATAGGTCAATAGTATGAAATGTTTTTCTTTCCCCGAAAACAGTATTATGTTTCTTTTAAAGAATATGTTACATTGGAGAAGTCATACTCTACATTGTTATATTTTAAGATACAGAATAATTTTTAATCCAACATTCTCTGAACTCTGATTCATGTACATAGAATACTCTATTTAGGTGAAACAGAAGAGGTACATCTTTTAATCTTCAAAGAGTAAAACCTTTGTCAATGACCAGAATGATTGTAGAAAAGTAGTTTCTTCTAAAACTTCTTTACTACAGAAGAAATTGCATATAGATGTCTTTTTTTTAAATTAATTTATTTTATTTTATTTCGTTTTGGCTGTGTTGGGTCTTCGTTGCTGCACGCGGGCTTTCTCTAGTTGCGGCGAGCGGGGGGCTGCTCTTCGTTGCGGTGCGCGGGCTTCTCACTGGGGTGGCTTCTCTTGTTGCGGAGCACGGGCTCTAGGCATGTGAGCTTCAGTAGTTGTGGCACGTGGGCTCTGTAGTTGTGGCTCCCGGGCTCTAGAGCGCAGGCTCAGTGGTTGTGGCACATGGGCTTAGTTGCTCCGCGGCATGTGGGATCTTCCCAGACCAGGGCTTGAACCCGTGTCCCCTGCATTGGCAGGTGGATTCTTAACCACTGTGCCACCAGGGAAGTCCCTAAATAGATGTCTTCATTATGTAATTTTGTTTCTAAAAATTGTTTCATGTCAAACCAGCAAATTTTAGTAACACTTGACTGTTTTCATAATTGCCACATTTTTGCCCCATTATTCAGCCTACATCAACCGTAGCCTTTGTGATTGTAATTTGTCCCCCAAAGAAAAATATGTTTATCATCAAGAAGTTCTTCTGCAGAAAAATAATTTATATTGTTTTTAATATGCATAAAAAAGAATTTTATGGAAATATATAAATATGCCAACTACACTAACAAACTACTGGGGATATGAGTAACATACAAGGGATGATTTGAAAATGAAGAAACACAAGAAGGAAATAAACATGGATGGACGTTCGGGTTTTCTTTGCTCATACCTAAACTATTAGAAATTTAAAACAATGAGAAATAATTTTATACTTAAGTTTATAATTATTAATAACAAAACATGATAAAATCCTACTCTTAGCAAAAATTAGGGAAAAACAGAGTTTTAGAAATGCATTGCTGTGTTACTAAAAATTGGCCTGGCCCTCTTGGAGGATAATCTAGCAGTATATAAAGGACTTAAAAAAATGTATTCACTTTGTCCCAGTAATCTTTCTCCCTTTCTCCTAGAAATTCATCCCAAGGGGATAATTTACTTGGAGAAAGGGACAATATCTTAAGTGTACAAAAATGTTCATAGCAAGTTTATTTATAATACTAAAATTCCAGGAACTACACATGTCCAACAAGCAAGAAGTTAAATTAGTGACTGTCAACTAACCAGTAGTAGGATATAAAGCCTCTAAAATGGTCAATTTGAAGGCTCTTTAGAGCTGTGAGAAGTGTTAGAAAATACTAAGTGAAAGCATGAAACTGTATTTATAATAAGCACATGAAAATACATGTACATTCGGTTTAAAAGTGGATGAATAGGAACACAAACAAGTAAATTGGTGTGGGATTAAAGGAGAACTTTAAAAATTTTAACTTTTTATTGTGAAATAATTTTAGACTTGTACAAAAGTTGTAAAAATTGTACAGTGAGTTCCCATACACCCTGCCCCTGGCTTCCCTAATGTAAACAGTTTACATGACCCTAAACAGGTATCAAAGCAGGAGACGACTCGGATAACACACTGTTCTGTCTGCAGACTCATCTCGGATTCCATCCCGGGATGCAGGCCAGGCTCCCTCCTTGCATTTGGTTGCTGTGTCGACTTCCTCACCTCCACACTGAGACAATTCCTCAGTCTCTCTTACCTTCCGTGACCTTGACACCATCTAGGAATACTCATCAGCTGTGTTGTAGAATGTCTCTCGATCTGCACTGGGATGTTTTGTCCGGAATAGATTGAGGTTATGCATTTATGGCAGGAACACAAGAAGCGTTGTGCCCTTCCCAGTGCCCTCAACAGGGGGCACGTGCTTTCCAAATATCTAATTACTGGTAGCGTCAACCTTGGTCATTTGGTTAAGGTGGGGTCTGCGGGTTTCTCAATTGGCAGTTACCATTCTTCCTTTTGAGGAAGTTACTGATAAGTATCTTAGGGGGATACTTTGACACTGTGCTGATATTCTGTAAAAACATGTTTAATGATATAAATTGCATTCAATAATAAGTAGGTTTTTAAAAAATGAAGAGTTTCCTTCTGATAAATGTACGTAGTCTTGAGCACAATGCCCCGGGCGCCATGAGTACATAAGTGGAACAAAGCTTATAACCCCTCTTTTATAGCAGGTGAATTAGAAGTCTGGATTCCATGAAATGCCTCTCCTGATCAAAGGAGTTTCAAGAGTAGTTGTGATACATAAACTAGTGCTTTCAGGTACTTGTCAGCCTTTTAACATAGTAATATCTGTAACTCAGAAATATTTCATAGTCTGAAAGAAAGGACAACTAATATCTTCCCTGTGTGATTTTTTTTCTTCTTCTCTTTTTAGTCTTCCATTGATTTACCATCTGAGAACCAATTAAGTGCTGGTTTAGCCCCTCCTTTGTTGGGGGGAAGGGGCAAAGGGGGGCACTTGTGAAACTTGCTGGGCCTTTGAGGAGGAGCCGGGGTGAGGAGGGGTCCAGGAGAGGAGGGGCCACCCAGGTTGGGAGGGTGAGTGGACCTGGTGAGACAGATCCGAGGATGGAGGGGCAGCTCCCAAACTCAAGGCTGACCAGGGGCTGTGGGCCTTGGAATGTGGGCCCATGGTGGATTCTCAACAAATCCTAAGGAATGACTAACAGCTGCCAACTTCTTTCATTTAAAAACTGGTCAATCTTGTTTATCAAACAGCAGCTATGCTTTGAGGGCTGCTGGGGTCAGGGGTTGTACCAGGTTGGTGTAAAGTGGGAAGCTTTCCCAAGGTACTTCTCCAAACCAAGGTCTGTTTCAGTTTGGTCCCCAATCATTTTTTGCTTGAAAATTGAAATTCTACTCAAAATTTTACATATTTCTCTTAAGTAATTTATCTCAGAGAATGAAGAATATATATTTGTGTGTGTTTATATATATATTGACATGTATATATTTTTGTAATATATTAACATATATTAATTTAAAATATTAACCATAAGAGTTATTTTTCCCTGTGGTCATCCCATTTTTGCCCAAATAACCAAATGCTCTCCTTGAGTCCATCCTGAAATTACAGTATCTTAGCACAACAAACATACTGGTTGTTTTTTTTTTAAACACATTTATTTATTTATTTATTTATTTTATTTTTGGCTGTGTTGGGTCCTCGTCTCTGTGCGAGGGCTTTCTCCAGTTGCGGCGAGCGGGGGCCACTCTTCATCGCGATGCGCGGGCCTCTCACTATCGCGGCCTCTCTTGTCGCGGAGCACAGGCTCCAGACGTGCAGGCTCAGTAGTTGTGGCTCACGGGCCCAGTTGCTCCGTGGCATGTGGGATCTTCCCAGACCAGGGCCCGAACCCGTGTCCCCTGCATCGGCAGGCAGACTCTCAACCACTGCGCCACCAGGGAAGCCCAAACATACTGGTTTTTTAAAGCTGGAAAGGATTTTCATTTTACAGATAGGGAAACTGAGTCCCAAGAAGGTTAAATGACTTACCCAAGGTTACACTTTATTACGTGCAGGATCCAGGATCCATCATTCTGATGCTCACTCCAATGCCCTTTCCACTATTAACACCAAACATCTTGGGCATTTTCTTCTTCCTTGGACCTTTTTTTAAAAGAATGATGTTTGCAGGTATTTTGATTTTGTTTTGACTGGCCATTTTTTCCTAAGTTGGATCCTTCAGCTTCATATTGTTGGATCTATTTAAAAAAGGAGGAAGAGAAGAAATAGAAATCATTGTATTTGAAAGGATCTGATTCCCAGTATGAACCGTTTTTTTTAATGCATTTATTCAGCAGGCTCACTGATCTCCCAGCAGCCCTGGGAGGCTGTGTGCTGTTTCTCTTTACATTTTACAGATGAGAAAGCTGAGGCTCAGCGTACATGGGTTCATAAAGCCAGTAAGAGGCAGAGACAAGGTTCAAACCCAAATCTGCCTCTTTCCAAAACCTGTGTGGTCTTCACACTGAATGGCCTCATCTGCCACTGGGCTTCCCATGTGATATTAAAAATCCAGGCCCAGGACAACACCCAGGGACTAGTGCAGATGCGTTTTCCTAACAGCACCAGTGCTGCGGGGTCTTCGGTGGGTGGCATCCGCGCTCCACGGTACAGCCAGACCTTCTGCAAGATCTCCTTCCCCTTCATCCTCTAAGTGTATTCCGCAGCAGTTGTTTGTAATTGGAGTATCTGGAATTCGCTGTGGTTTTAATTAGTTGATTACTAGTTCTTTAAAATGTACTGTACTCACTGTGGGTCTTGCAAATTGGTAACTGGTAGCTACCAGTATAATTAAATATTTCAGAGCACTTGGCTACAGTAGCATTGAACTGTGAAGAAATAATGTAGAGCCAATCAAAAAGAGATCCTTGTAAACTCATTTACAGCGGCAGTGTATGTTAGGATCATTGTAGAGATGCTTATTGCAGGAGAAATTAAAGATACAATTTTGTGCTAAGAGGCAATATAGAAATTAGTTCCTGAATTACTTGTTAATTGATTTGGTAATTCCCTCGGGTCTGCATGCTCTTTTTTTTTTTTCCCCCTCTTTTTGTTGTTGTATTCAGTTAATAGTGACTATTCTCAGAGCAATAAAAATATTTTTCTCACTTAGATCAGATATGTCCTTACATCAGACTGCCCACATTCATATTTGCAGAACAACAACGACAAAAAAAAAGAAACTGCCTTCAACACAACAGGCATATTGTTGTTTGATGTGTACTCATCTTGGTAACCCGGGCATTCATGAGACTGGATCATCTCAGCAGAAGGGAAGCGTGTTTTTGTGTCCCGTGTTGGAGGGAGGCTTCCCTGATTTTTTTTTTCTCCTAATGGAAACCCTCTTTTTATTACCAAGAGAGGAAGAGAGTCAGCACACTTGATTTATGAAAGTCTTTCCTTATTGTTTGCAATTCAGCAAGAATAACCATACAAAACACCATTTGTAGACAAGTGCAAATTGCTCCTAGAAATGATATTGGAAGAAAATGAGACCTGTTTCTCTGCGTTGAAATTGAGCGTGAATCCGAGAAGAGCACCGTGCACCCTAGGTTGGCAGAGGGAGCTTCTCTGGGGTCTGGCTTCCCGTGCTGTGGCGGCCTCCTCCCTGCCTGCTTGTTGACAGACTGGGAACGACATTGGGATTGATGCATATATTTGTGCTGCACTGGGCTGTGCATGTGGACAGGAGGCCTCCTCCCAGGAGGAGCAAGGTGACACATCCCTCTGCAGGAACCGGCGAGGGCAGCGGGAGCACGGAGAATGGTTGGGGTGGGGTGGGGAGGAGGGGGCTTCAGGAAAGGAACGACAAGCAGTCTATGGTGACAGGTACCTGGATACTTTCTCTGGAAAGAGTAGGAAGAAGCTTGGGGTCAGGACCATGGACAGCAGAGCCCGATGGCCGCTGCGCCGCTTTCCATCTTGACAGACAGAAGCAGGGGGCCCGAGGAGTAGTTCCCAGTGCAAGGCCGTTGTGATGCGACCCCGGAAAGAGGGTGAGGACAGAGCAGGAGGCCCACGGAAGGAAGGTGTGGACGAGGAGGGACTGGGTTCCAGGGAGTTTCTCCCTGACACCGGGACATGGGACTGCAGTCGGCCGTCTTGGTGGCCAGGGAGGGTCGGTGTGCTTAGTAAATTAGTTGTGTTTAACAAGGCTACTTAATTATTTAGTAGATTGCATTTTTCTTTGCACTTTGGAAACTTCTGTGAGGAAAGCCGTGCTGTTGATCACCAGTGAGCGTTGCAATTGCCTTCCCTCCAGTGCAGGGACACCCAGGGCGTGTTCTAATCGTAAGGGCATCGAAGGGGTCAGATCTACTCAATGTTTCTCCCTCAAGGTGTTCATTTCGATGAACATTCGAGAATTCAGAAAGCCGCTGGTAAAGATTAACGTATACACACTGCTAAGTATAAAATAGATAACTAACAAGCACCTGCTGTACAGCACAGGGAACCATGTTCAGTATCTTGTAATAATCTATAAGGGAAAGGAAGCTGAAAAAGAATATATATATAACTGAATTGCTTTGCTATACAGCTGAAACTAACACAACATTGTAAAGCAACTATACTTCAATTTTAAAAAAGGGAATTCCCTGGTGGCCCAGTGGTAAAGACTCGGCACTTTCACCGCCACGGGCGAGGGTTCAATCCCTAGTCAGGGAACTAAGATCCCGCAAGCCATGAGGTGCGGCCAAAAAATAAATAAAAATTAAAAAACAAAAAAAGAAGAATGTAATTCCCTCAGGGGTAGCCGTTGCATGCTGGACGTTCTTTGTCAGATACCTTGGGGGTCAGAGGGACTCAGGGTTCATTTTGGGGAGAAGCTGTGCTGTAAGGGGGCAGAGGTGCCCAGGCCAGCCCCGGGAAGGTCTGCCAGCCCCAAGCGTGCGAAGCCGCAGCGTGAACAAGCCGCTCACGGACGACTTACCTGGCAGCAGGTTGGAAAAGGTGTTTACAACACGTTTCTTCCTTGGAATTTTAAGACTCCTTTATCTTACACCGGATGCTCTTCACAGTCACGGTCGTCTCAGATACACCCTTCGGTGAGTCCAGCAGTTAACCAGTAAAAGCTCAGCTGTCAGTTGTCCGCAACTAAATAGGCATGGGGACTCTTGATGGGATGCCCATGGGAGTTGCATCGCCATGGGTGAGTTCTGGAGCAGTTCTGGGAGGCTGGCATTTCGTGCGTTTACAGGGTGCCCCGTGGAAGGGGCAGGGCCTGTGGGACTCCGGGCTGTGCTAGCACCTCCTGGGCGCCCTCCCTGGAGGTTAGAGCTGTCGGTGGTTCACACCCGGGACTTTGATTTGATTGGTCATGAGCATTTCACTCTTCTTCTCCTCGTCCTTCACCTCCTCCTCCTCCTCCTCTTCTTCTTCATTAGTAGACTTAATTTTTCAGGGCAGTTTTTGGTTCCCAGCAAAATAAAGCAGAAAGTTCCACCGTAACCTCTACCCACACATGCACAGCCTCCTTCACGACAGCCCGAACCACAGCAGTGCATTGGCTATAACCAGTACACCTGCACCGGCCCACCATTACCACCCGGAGTCCATGGTTTACATTACCCTTCACTCTGGATGTTGCACATCCCCTGGGTTTGGACAGATATTCACTGACATGTATCCGTTATTACAGTAACGCGGCATATAGGTTCACTGCCCTTAAAATCCTCTGGGCTCTGCCTATTCATCCCTCCTTCCCCCCAGCACTGGCAACCATTGAAGTTTTTCTTGTCTCTATACTTTTGCCTTTTCCAGAACGTCGTATAGTTGGAATCATGCAGTATCTGGTCTTTTTAGATTTGCTACGTTCACTTAGTAATATGCATCTAAGGTTTCTCCATGTCTTTTCATTGTTTGTTAACTCATTTCTGAATAATGTTGCATTGTCTGGATGTAACACAGTTTGTCCTTTCATCAGTTGAAGGACGTCTTGGTTCCTTTCACGTTTTGGCATTTTGAATAAAGCTGCTGTAAACATTTTGTGTGCAGATTTTGCTATGGACACAGGTTTTCTACTCACTTGTGTAAATGCCAAGGAGTGGGATTGCTAGATGGTATGGTAAGAATATTTTTAGTTTCATGAGAAAATGACAGACTGTCTTCCAAAGCAGATGTATCATTTTGCATTGCCACCAGCAGTGAATGTGAGTTCCCGTTGCTTCACAGCCTTGCCAGCTTTTGATGGTGTCAGTGTTACCGATCTTGGCTCTTCCAGTAGGTGTGTTAGTGGCATGTCATCGTTTTAATTTGCTGTTCCTCAGTGACCTGTGATGCCGAGCATCTTCTCGTGTGCTTATTGGCCATTTGTAGATCTTCTTTGGTGAAGTGTCTGTTCAGATCTTCTCATATTTCAGTTGGGTCGTTTGTTTATCATTGTTGATTTTTAAGAGTTCTTTGTAGGTTTTGGATAACATTCCTTTATCAGATACGTCTTTCGAAATTAAATTCTCCCCGTCTGTGGCTTGCCTTCTCATTCTCTTGATCATTCCTCCTTCCACTTCTAATAATTATCCTTTAGTGTCCCCTGCCGTCATTATTGACGTGCTCTTTCATTCCTATCTTGGGCTTGTTTGATTTGCCTGCAGTGTTTCATTAGCATTTTCTTTGCAGTTTAGTAGAATTATTGCTTACTTTTCGACCATTATACGCTGAATGTAATGCATCCTCAAAATCATCAACTCTTGATTACATAATTGCTCAGGACCATATATAATTTTTCCAAGTACTTTATACATCGTATTAAATTTAGAATGGGTGAGACATTTTTTAAGTTATATAGTGTAGACATTCTAAACTTAATTCCAATTAATAATAACAAGCATTCAGGACAGTGTAATAATTCTCCCTGTCCTGTGTCAGTGTCAACATCTGTAATTAACAGCTGGGGGAGTAATCATTTGCCTGATGGCTTCTGTGTTTACTGCCTGGAGTAACCGGGTGTAGACCCACTGAGCCTTGGGGGAGGATATCTACCCCCTGGATAAAGGGGTAGGTAAGCAGCCAGCTCATGGTGTTGGTCAGTTGCCAGGAAGAAGCTGGCTCTCCCACCTCCTTTGTGGGCATAGGAGGGGAACCTCCTCCTCCCCACAAGGCAGGGTTTCCTTTGCGCTGAGACCACGTCACATCTGACTCCTGAGGCACAGACTCACAAGGAAGTGAGGCTGGAAGGGCTGATGGGCTGGGGGATGCAGCAGAAGAGAACAAGGAAGCCAGACAGCAGGTGTCTTTGGAGGGAGGTAGAAGGCTTGCTGCAGGACCCAAGGGTGGTCAGCAAGCAGGCTGTTGGGTGGAGGGATTGTGGATTGGAGCAGTGTGGATTGGAGCAGGACCCTCAGGCTGCAGCCCAGGCCAGGCGGTGTGCAGGAGTACAGCGTGAGGCTTGAAGGGTAGGGGGAAGCCAGGAAGGAGGCGCTGGGACATGGGTGGTTGCCTGGCAGAACTGCAGCTGAAAGGAAGCCCAGGATGCCTGGGGACGGGGAGGAGCCACAGGTGGCCAGAAAGGGGCGGGGGCAGGATGGGGCCTGGATGGAATTGTTTTGTAAACTACAGAAAAAAAGCAAAGTAACACATGCTCATTGTAGTAAAATTAGAAAATATACAAGGACAAGAAGAAAAGTCACCCATGGTGCCGTGACTCTGAGCTCCCAGTGGTTACCCACGTTTTTTCAGACTCCTGTTCAGGTTCACTGTGTGTGGAACCCTCTTCTAACCTGCCCACCCCCCTCTCTGAGGTCCCCCTTGCTTCCATCCCTGTCACCCTGGTCCTCCCTGGAGCACTTCTGTCACCCGGTTGGTCTCACCTGCTTTGGGTTCCACGACAAAAGAAATCGTGACTCTTGGTTGCAGTTAATATCATAATAGGTGCTCAATAAATGTTTCTTGAATGAATGAATGAAACGGTAACAGTGTGTCTTTGAATGTACATCACACTGTATAGGGAAGGCATTTGGAACCTGCTTCTGGGTTCCAGCCTTTGAATGTCGGAAGCATCTTTGAGGCAGTCTGAGAAGATCCATTTGAACCCCTGGTTCCTGTTATTGGAGGACAGAAGGGTTGCAGTGACAGCCAGGGGGCCAGATCTTTTTTATGCTGATTCTTCCTGATTTCCATAGTGTATGTTTCTAACAGTAGATTTGATTAGTCAAAGGGCATAGGAATTTTAAGGCTTTAGATAGATATTTCCAAATTTTTCTGTAGAAAAAATATGTGAATTCACTCTTTTACAAGTGATTTTTCTACATACTTTCATCTGCATTTGGGTATTTGTGTGTGTGTGTGTGTGTACGCATACATATACATATGTGTTCCTTAATGAGTTTTCTGTGTTAGAATTGCACCCTACTGTTTTAAAAACAAACTGTCTTTATTTATTACCAGTTTTTAAAAACACATTTATTGGCTTCTTGTGTTGTTTTGTGTGAAGGACCTGTTTAAGTGTTGGCTCACTTTTCTGTTGGTATCTTCAGCATTGGCCTGTTAATCCTCATTATTTATTAAGCATGTTAGCCCTTTGCTTTTATATATGTTATGTTATATACGTGTGTTCCTTATTTGTCTTTTGACTTCAGCTTTGTTTGCAGTAATTTTTGACCTTGAGAAGATTTCTAAAAATTCTGGAATAGAGTCTTATTCATCTTGTGTTGCCTCCTTTGTTAATTATGCTTTAAAGGTCTTCTCTCCTCCCAAGCCCTCCTACAACTTCATCCTTTCACTGTTTTGCTATTTGATTCTTCCAGGTTGTTAAGCTCTTTCGTAGATTGAGTTTATCTGTTCTCTACTGATCTGAATGCCACCGTTACCAAATCAGGCAAACTTCAGTGTCTCAGGACAGGATCTGTCCATGCTGCACCCCATCAAGTCCCTTTCTGCAGGTTTAGAACTAAGCTTTAAGATCAGGCAGGAGAGCTCCTTCAGAAGGAGGGGCTCTTATAGACGGTGGAGAGGAATGGTTTGCACATGGCTCTGGGGAGTAAAGCTTGTGCTGCCCCATCCTTCCTTCTGTCCCTAAGGAATGGGTGGGAGGCGCCAGCTATCAGGGAAGGCTGTTGGTTTTCCATGGAGTGAACTTAGGAGAACGTTCCGTGGAGAGTGTAAGACACTATTAGCTTTAATAGCCAATGGTTGTGGAGAGCTTGCTATGGGCTGGGTGCTGTTGCCAATTTACTTAGATTGTTGTGTGGTCCTTGCAGAGTCCTGAGTTGGGGAGAAACTCGAGGGGTCTGCACAGAGGTGGTGTCACTTGCCACAAGGGCGCCCAGGGGCCATCCCTGCCAGCTCACACTGTGGGAGTGGCCAGGAGGACAGGGCTGTGTGAAGCTGGGGCATGATCTGACCACAGGGTCTTCTGGTCGCTGGTCACTCTGGGTCATGGCCGGGACCCAGTCCCTATGACTGTGGCCTTCTGGGGTCTGCAAAGCTCAGCTGAAATGATCATGTTCGGGTAGAGGCCCTGAAAACCTGGTCTCCAGAGTCTGGTGGCTGAGTCCTCGGGCTGTCCAGGCAGAGGAGAGAGCGGCCTTACCTAGGAGGGCAGCAGCCTGTGCCCTGCACGTCCCGTGAAGGCCCAGCCCAGGGGCCAGGGGAGCGAGACCCTGCTGACGCCTGCAGGTTGAGGCTTTGGAGGGGCTGGTTTTTAAACTCGTCCCTTTGCTTTTTCAAGTGAGTTCCTGTCCGAGGCCTCAGTGACACTTAACTCCTCAAGTTACACATTCAGGTGCATTTAACTCTCCAGAATATAATTAGAGCAATTGACTACGTAAGCTCACTTTGGCCACATTTATATGTTGTGATTGCTGCAAAAGTCACCACAGACCTTTTACCAGCTGTTGCGACGTGTTTCAGAATTCACAGAGTAGGAAGTGTATCTCACACCGGCATGCAGTGTGTGTGTGTGTATGTGCATAGATATGCCTAACTGAAATCTGAGTTCTCTGGAGGGCTGCATTGCCCTCCAGCCTACTCTCTAATGTCCCGTTTTTTTGACAAGTGCGCTTACAACCCATTACAGTGATTTCCTGACCTGCTGCTTGGCATGACACACGTTTTTTCAGGACACCATCCTGGTAGCGTCGGCCCCTTGGCCAGTGTTGGCCTGTCAGTGTAAAGGGCCCCGGCCAGTCCAGGGAGGTATTTGCATGTCAAGGCCAGCCCTGCCCTGACTTCTACCTCGGCCCCGTTGGAACAGCTGCAGACTAGCCGTGGAGGGGTGTGACCTTGCTGAGTGCCGCCACATCCACGAGCACCAGGAGGGCAGAGTTCCCACGTGTCTCCGAGGCCGAGCCCGTCGTTCCAGCTCTTAGTTCACACATTCTGCGTCTGCCTTGAGAAAATGTTTTATCTGGAATGTCAAGCGGGGGGTGGGGGGGGGCCCTGTCTGCTGGAGTTCTCATTTGTGCTCGCCAGTTATTCATTTAGCAGACTATTATGAAGGAGGTCCCCACGAGAGGACGGGAAAATGCCATTTAAATAAAAGGTCACCCAAGAAGGAACAGCTCTAAAGCAGATGGGCAGCTGGCGAGAAGGCTGGTGGGAGGGGAGGCTCCATCCCGGGGACCTGGGCAGGATGCGGAGGGTTGGCTGCAGGGACCGCCGTGCGGGAGCCCGTCGGGATCGCTCCAGGCAAGCGGGGCAAAGCCACAGCCCTTCCAGCATCATGTGTGTGATATCACGGGAACATTTGATTCATTAATTACGGTGAATGGTAATGACTTTCAGAAACTAGACGGGGAAGAGACTAACTTAAAAGCTGGTGTCACCCCTGCCTGCCTCTCACGCCCACCCCACCTCCTTGCCCCGCCCTCCCCTGCTCTCCTGGATGGCATGCCAGTGCCCACCCCAGCCCGTTCCCCGTCCAACCCCGACCTACACTGAGGCCAAAGGTTGCTTTCAGAAAATGCCAATTAGATTCTGTCACCACTTAGCTTAGAATCTTCCATGGCTCCCCGCTGCCTGTACCAAGATGGCCAAAGGTTGCTTTCAGAAAATGCCAGTTAGATTCTGTCACCACTCAGCTTAGAATCTTCCAAGGCTCCCCGCTACCTGTACCAAGATGGCCAAAGCCCGTGGCAGGGCAGGGGCCTTCCTCCACTACCCGGCGCTGTTCTGGTTTCCTACAGCCTCCCGGAGCTCCCACCACCCCATAAACTTCTGCGGGTTTCCAAATATAGCGTGTCTGGCGTCTCCCCACGTTCCACGGGGAGGTTCTTCAGCCTGTGTAGCCTGTTTGCTCTTTTACCAACCTTATCTGTTTTTTAAACTTCTCATCCTTAAGATGCTGCCCAGGCAGCCCCTCTCTTTTGAAACCTTCCATATTCATTCCAGGCCCACCTCTGCCCACCCCCATGGCCCTTTGTTAAGTTGCCTGGCACATTATATCAGCTTTTTCTTGTGGGAGTGAGGAGTAGTGCATATCTGGCTCTCCCGATGGTCGTTGAATTCCCGGAGGATTCTGAGTCCCTTGACTTCTAGCCCTGCTGGAGCGTCCAAACCAGGCCGCAGTTGTAGAAAGTTTGCATCACATTAAACGTTGTTACTAATCAGTATGTACGGAAGATTACGGTAAGAAAGAATGACTAAGCCACCGCATCTCAGGAAGACAAAGGAGGTGGCTGGAAAGGCCCTGGCTGTCACCGTGATTATTAATACATTGCAAAGACATTTTGGGGATTCCGCCATATTTTGTATGGTTGCCAACAAAATGTTGACAGTTGTATTGTGGTTAATAAATTCATTTAGATTTATAAGCATTGTTTACAGAACCTGTTCGCCTGCTGAAACTCTAACAGCATCTGTTCCTTCTTACTAATTAACTGCTAATTACGAATGAGCTTTGTGTGTTTGTCAGTATAACTGGCTCATGCATTTTGTAAGGAACATTAACAAATTGATTTACATAGTAGCAAAGCAATCAAAAGAGTAAACTGAACAGCAAGCAGCTAAAGCCCTTCAGCTGGTTTCTGAATGAAGCAAACTTTTGATGCTATAAATATTGTCGTTAATTTCCTGTTACCTTAATTCTTTAGTAAAGGTACAGTGATCAAAAGCCATATCCAAAGAGTAATAGTCAAATTAGAGCCCTGCAGCAGGCGGCCCAGAGTGCTGTGATGGTGACCCGAGGAAGCGGTTAGGGACCTGACTGGGGAGAAGAGCCAAAGAAGTGGTCCTGTGGGGACCACGTCCAGTCCCCGTGGGAATACCGGGGCTGCCGCAAAACTCTGGCCCTTAGGTAGTGCTTCAGTTCCAGCCAGCATGCAGCAAGGCCTTGGCCAGAGAGATGAACCCTGTTCATCACACTTTTTCTCCTCTGGGAGTCTCAGATTTCAAACCATGGTGATGTGCATCCTGTTCTTAAGAGCACGCATTTAAAATTAACGGGTTAAGATGGGTGATTCCAGAAGCTCAGGGCTCATTGACTTCGCAGGGAGATGATGGAGGCAGCCCCCTGCCTCGCTGATAAGGCGGGCCTGTTTGCATCCTAACAGCTCCCTTGGGGTTTTCTCTAACGCAGCTTCCGTGGTTAGAGCTAAGGGGCAGAGAAATGGAACCAAGCCGAGAGCCGCATGAGCACGAAAAGAAGGGAAGAGAAGTGCTGCACCAGCAAACACTGGTTTTCATGGTTTCCTCTGCCCAGATCTCAGATGCTGGTATAAACTGGAGGTCGTGGATTGGGCAGGCAGAGGGGTAATGTGTTCAAGGGTTTTGAGAATAGCTCAGGTTAAATATGATAACCGCCTTACATCAAAATTAAAAAGTACTAGTAAGTGTTTACTGAGATGGAACATTTAATATCAAGTATCACAATGCACAACGTTGGCACGGGCTTTGACACAGATGTTCAGGGACAGGACCTTCTGGAAGGTGCAAAGATCCCAGCTTTGGAATGAAACCCTACTTACCAGCTGTGCACCTCAGGCAAACGCCCAACCCTCTCTCCAAACTTCAGGTACCTCACCTGTAGAATAGGATTGATAGAACAGCCCTCTTCCAGAGTTGTTGGGTGGATTAAGAGGATACTAGATGGCCTCTGCAAAGCAGGCAGCACCTAATCAACAGCTCAGGAGGTACAGTGACTGCCATCACCATGTCTGCATTCACATAAAAGTAAATATACATGGAGACACCATCTATTCCACTTGATTAGATCATGGTAATTCCATACGGGAGGAGATTCTCCTGTCTCATCAGTAAGTTTATTGCTCTTGATTTCAGATAAAGGGAAAAAGTTTAAACGAACATAAACATGGTAGGTGGAGGGGCCAAGCATAAGTGTTAGGATGGAGTGACAGAGTTATCTCACAAACCTGTAATGTTTGTTTAGCACGTTTAATCAACAGCTGAGCCATCCGACAAATGTCGTTAAACGGTACCGTTGATCATGAGCAGCCTGCCATTGGTGAATATTTGCCCTTCAAAATTTTATTTAAAATGAAAAAGATAGTATTTGCGTTAAAAAATGACGTTCTTTGCTCTAACCCTTCGTATAGTAGGAGGAAGAATAGGAACTGTGCTTTCTGAAGTATTCATTCTTTCTTGCAATTTTGCCCATGGATAAGTGTTTAGAAAACGTAATGAATTCAAGATAGTTTGCTCCAGAATATTAGGAAATGATCAAAGTGACTGCACATCATCTCAGGTGGCCTTTGCTGACCCATGTACGTGTTGGCCACCATCATTAGTTATAAAAAGGAAAGTGATTTGAACGAGACACAGTCTATACTCTGGGGACTTACACCCAGCAGGAAAGCCAGGATTATCTCAGGAGGTCCCGGATGTACCAGACCCTACTGGGTGCTGCGGCACAAAGGACCAGGGGACCAGAAGGGAACATTTCATCTACTGCATCCTCATCTTGTGAGTGTTTCCCATAGATGATATTTCGTGAACAGGAAGCCTTTTCTTTTGGAATCTAACTGATGGAAGACTTTTTTTTTTTTTTTAAAGCACAAATTAGAAGTGAACACAATTTTTTTGGACTTAAAGTGAAAATTTCTAAGACTTTCTGTTAAATTTTGCCAATCAGGAATTTAAGTTTAAGATATAAAGCCATTCTTTAAGCTACCCTCGATGAACAAGGGATTTATTTAAGACACATTGTTGTTTCCGTATTTAGCAAATTAACCATGTTGGGTATTTAATGTGACTAAGGTCTAGATATCAGAATACAGGAACATGGTTTTTCTCTCCCCAGGGACTTGTCTGCATTTAGTATGAAGCAATCTTTTGTGGAAAAAGCTTACAAACAAAAGGAGGGGTTTGAAATAAAGTGTCTGAGAACACAAGGCAGTTCTTTTCCACTTACATATTGCACAAGGGACTCCAAAAAAGCCTCTGCACCAGTGGTTTTCAATCTCGGAGGTACATCTGTTCACGTCTCTGCACACATATAGATGCTCACGTACACTCCTTCCACGGAGATCCAGATTCATTTGGTCTGGGTTGAGTCTGGGGATATTCTCTAGGTGATTCTCAAAGATTGTTCATCAGAGTCACCTGGAAGGCTTTTACACAAACCCAGCGAAACACAGTGTCGGAGGAGCCAGACCCTAGGCCTCGTGAATGGGTTCCCGGGGAGGGGAGGTTTGTTTCAAACCAGTTTTCCCAGCGATTTCACTTCCACCCCATTAAGAACCACTACTCTAGGGAAACCCAAGGCAAAGATGAAGGAGGCTGCTGCTGCCTCCTCTCCCAGAGTCCTAGGAAAGGGGTTGTTTGTGCTTTCACACATGAAATGGTTCCTTATTTGCAGATGATCGTCATTTGAAAGACATTTCTGTAGCTTGATTTCCACTCAGAAATAGATGTCACCAGCACAGGATGAGAGAAACTTAGAAAGAATTATGAACTTCTTTTTAAAATGAGAAAGTCAATGAAGGGAGGCAGCATAACCAGAAAAGGGGAAAATTAAAATCTGAAATAATTTATGAGCAAAATAATTTTCCAGCTAAGGGTATATTAGCTGTTTACTCGAAACGTGTGAGAGGAACGTTTCTAATCAGATCAGACTGCGATCTTTGGGGGGCTCACCATCTCCTTGCAGCCCAAGGCTGTAGTTTTTCTGCTCCTGGACCTACCACGGGGTAAGCACTGAGCGGATGCCTCAGAGGCCACACACCTGTTGACGGTCAGTCTTTCAGGACAATCAGCCACTGTCCAGTGGCACCGATTCTGATGGCTTCAACCATTGTGATGCTATTTAAGGAAAGCAGTGACTTCGAGACATAGCCCAGTGGCGCGTGTAGAGAGAGAAAACACTGCGTTCCCTGCCGGGTTTTCACCTGTGCCCAGAAAGAGTTGGAACCATCCTCTCTTTAGGCCTCTTTCTCTGTCTTCCTTTCTAACTACCCCCTTCGGAAGCTTTGCCATGTGATGGGTTAAAACTCCACATCCATTGGTCCAGGTTTTACGAGTGGTATTCAGATATGTACTACAGCATCGTCATTCTAGCTGCAGAAGTAGAGGCTGATCAGAGGGACCAAGAGCTCTGACAGAAGGTAGGTAGAGCAGTGATCCAAGCGAGAGCCGCGTGGGCTCAGGCAGGTTGTGGCTACAGGAATGGGGAGAAAACGATGTGTCTGGGGGACTTTATGGAAGTAGAATGGGCAGTACTGATTGGTTGGTTAGATGTAGAGGATGAGAGAGATAGAGGAGGAAGGAATGATGCTGAGATTTCTGGCTTGGTCAACTTCATACAAGTTGGTCCAGTCGCAAGGTGAGAAGCGTAACGGGAGGATGGACCACAGAAGGCAGTGAGTGTAGTTTTAGACGCCCTGAGTTTGAGGAGCCTGTGCACTATCCACAGCAAGCCAGCTGGTGGATGTTTTTCTAGATCAGGGAAACCTGGGCTGAAGATGTATATTTGGGGATCATTAACACAGAAATGGCAATTGAAGACATAAGAGTGCATGAGATCAGTGAATTGCACAGAATGGAATCGAGGGGCTGGGGTGGCATCTGAGGAACATGAATGTTAAGAAGAACGGGCCCGTGAAGACAAGCCCATGGAGAAAACTGAGAAACAGGACCAGAGCCACAGGAGAAGAACTAGGAGACAGCGCCAGCATAGGGAAAAGGGGGTGTGGCTTTTTAAAGGAGATCAAATAGGAAAAGGACTAGAAAGTATCCTTTGGTTTTGGGGGACAGCGAGGTCATGGATGATAGCAGTGAAGGGACGGGGAGGAAGGTAGATCACAGGTGGGTGGTGAATAAGGAGCAGGAGGGGACAGCGGGTGTAGACAACACTTCAGCAAGCCTGACCATGATGGAAAGGAGGAAACTAGGTCTAAGTTACTGATTAATGTGTAGTAGTAAAGGATGCAATAACGTACTGCGGTGAGTTCCTGTTCAGAAGTCACCAGCAGTCTCACTCCTTAGGAAGCTTTTGAATAGACATACATTTATTTTTTAAATAGTTACTTATCATTTTGCAACTTATAAACAATTCCCAGTGTTTATCCAGCACTTGCCACGTGCCAGGCATGGTGATTTGGCTTTGCGTTATGAACGCATTGACTTTCCTGATGGCCAGTTCCTTCCAGGTGGTTCTGAGATTCTGTTCCCTTCTGCTTTTGCTGAAAGAAGGAATTATTTCCAGCATGCATCCCTCCTCACAGCCTCAGCCTGGTGTCATTTTCCCACGATTTCCTGTTTCCTCACCCATATGCCCACCACTCTCTCCCTCCAAAGCTCTGGGTGCCAGTTGCATTATTATTTGTAGAGTCTTAACCTATACTCATCAGGGAGTTAAAGAACTTCAGGCACTGAATTAGCAGACGTCCCCATATTTAAAAGAAATTTGTGGTCGCCACTCCACAATGACAATCCTGCCTTCCCGCCTTGTACGAGGTGCTGCCGTGTGGCGTGTGCTCCCCCCGAGGTGCCCCTCTCCGTGTTCTCCTCGTGTGGGCCTCCCTCCCATCCTCCATGTCTTAGACCAAGAACAGGGACCACACGTTCCAGATCAAGGAGGTCATGCCAACTCACAAGCCACTGCAGCTGCAAGTGGCTTGGTCCAGAGTGACGGCTTAGTTCCCGAGCCCAGAGTAGACGCTCTCCAGCAAGAGTTCTTAACGGGCTCTGCAGATAGAATTCGAGGATCCAAGAATGTGGGTGGGGGAAATTCATCTTTATTTCTACTAACGTCCACCGAGATTTGGCATTTCCCGGAAACGTGAATCTAGACGCCAACCTACAGTAGCGATAGCGGAGCCCGGACTCTGTCACCCACAGACATCATGGCTGTTACACCTCACGTGGCAGTTGTCACAGATAATTTGATGAGTGGCTTACACTCCCACTCTTTGGAAGTATGGTGGGTATCAGCTCTCCTGCTAGATCTTAAAGTGTTAACAAAGAGTCACGTTGTTTACTTTATCTACCATAGACGTTTTAAAAATATTTTGATCACTGCCTTTCAGTTTAGTTGGCAGTGATCAAAATATTTTGTATTCTACAATCTTTTGTATTCCTATGAATTGAAAGACATTTTTCTTAGAAAGGCTCCTCCAGGAAATGCCCAGAGGGACCCACCCCCAGCAGGCCTCCCTGTGGATTCATGTTTTCCTACCCAATCAATTCTGTAAATGGAATGTGTTTTTAATCTCATGTAAAATTTTATATAAAATTAAGGACATGGGTCTTCCAAACTGAGCGAAAAGGCTTGTTGTCCTGTTATCCCTTCAAGGCCGCGTGAAGCTGTCTGGTCTCTGGTGATGCCCCAGGCTCCTCCGCCCCCCCCCCGCCCCCCCACCAGGCTCCCGGCAGCAGTCGGCTCCCCGCTCCTTGTTGGGGTCAATCCTGGATCCACACTTCCCCACCCCCACTGGACGCTCTCCCTTCCTCTCCTACAGGACGTTTTAGCGTTGTTCCTATGCCCCGGCAGCACTTCAGCCTCCTCTGCTTACCTGCTCGGTGCTTCTGGATCGGGCCCCTCTCCTAGTGGGACTGTATTTCCCGGGGCCAATGAGTGACATTCCCATTTCCACAGAAGCAATTCCCTGACTTCTCTCCAGGGAGTGATGCTGTCGGAGCTCCTTCCCTCGTGACACTCTCTTCTCTGGGGTTCCCATGCCTTGCCCCTACTCTCCTCTCGGAACCTCTGGGTGTCCTGTCTCTGTGGCATCTCCTCCCGCTTTGTCTTACCCCGTAAATAGCATCATCTTGGGCTTCCAGCTCTTGGCACTCTGCCCTGAACCAGAGATCTCTATTTTTAGAGATCTCCCCCCTCTCCCAGGATCCGTACCCCTTGGGATCTTTTTGGTCTCATAAATCCAGCTCCTGGTGGGACCTTTCCGCCTGACCCCAGGATGTCAGTGGTTGGTGTGGACTTGTGTTGCCTGTGGCCAAATGAATAAAAATGCTTAGTGCAGGAATTAAGAACACCAGTGCATCACAGCGGCCAAGCAGGCACGTGTGATGAGGGCGTCCTGGGATGGGGAGCTGGTTAAGAGTTTGATTCACATGAAAGCAGCTCCCACCACGGGGCAGCCGGCACTCACATCCACATCCCTCTTACTCTGTGGCCCCCATGTTCCCAGATGGTCCTAGTGTTTAAAGGAAGCCAGGAATCTGGGTTTGCGTATCAAATCTTGTCATTTTTAAATGCTGGCAACTGATTTCAGCAAACATTAAGCACTCATAGGGGCTGATGGGAAGGTATGTGTAGGCTGGAAACGGCCCCCCAAGCCTCCAGGGTGGGTCTCTGCTTCAGACCCTCTCCCAGGCTTCCCCAGAAGCTCAACCATCTCGGCAGCATTACAGGTCCGGCTTGGCCCGTCTCTGTCCTCCCGTTCCAGCTTCTGTCCATCTCAGCCATGCCCACCACCCGTGTCCCCAGGCACAGGTGCCACCTCCCTGCTGTGCCTTTGCACACAGCGTTTATCGACCATCGCACCTCCACCTGGCTCGTCCTGCTGGCCCAAGTCTGGTGTCAGCACTGCCACCCCTCAGAAGCCTTCCTGGCTTTCTTCCCACAGCCTTCTGCACAGGAACATGGTGGTGCTTGTCACACTGGGTGCTGAAAATGCATTATATCTTTTCCATGCCCCCCACCCCAGACAGTGATTCAGCAGTTACAACTTATTGGCAGAGGGGTCCCCAGGACCTAGCAGGACGCAGCCTGGCCACTGGGCTCTGTTTTCGAATAGCTGAAAAGGCAGCTTCCAGGCCACGGGCCCTGCGTTAGGCCAGGCGGGCCACCTGAACGGGAACAGAAACTTGCCCTGGACCAAAGCTCAGTCCCAAGAGCCTCAGGGGTGACCGACAGCTGGGATACCCCAGCACCTCAGAAGGGGTCAAGGGAGTGCAGGGCGACCCCCAGACCCCCAGCCGCCTCCTGAGTCAGACCACCTTTATGATGACTTCAGGGGCACCAGAGCCAAGTCACACTGTGCCGCTTCCGTGAATGCAGGTGGTTACAGACGAGGATGCAGAAACGCCTGCCGTGCCCGACACTCCTTAAGAGAAGAACGGCCCGTGGGGCCAGCTCGGGCGCTGGGCAGCCCTGGGCCTGGCTCCCTCGGGACCCTTGTCAGGCCCCTGCTGGCTGCCTCCGGCCCTGCTGGTCTACAGGGATCTTCCTCTTTCCTGAGCACCTGTGTGTGCATGTCTGTCTCGGTGACACTTGCAGAGTCCCCCGAGTCAGGAACTGGGGACTCTGCCTGGTCTTGTCAGACGTCCGGTCTGTGCCCCTCAGGAGCCTGCCCTGTGGCCTTGGCTCGGCCTTGGTGCTCCTGTACCCCGGCCTCCTACCACCAGCATGCCCTCGCCTGCCCACCTGCCCTTCTCCTGGCCGGCTGTGCAGGAGAGAGATCCCATGCAGGCTTGACTGCTGACGGAGTGGCCCTTGGCTGGTCTGGGAACTCGGATTTCGGGGGTCGGGTACCCGCATTCCCTGGACTGATTAGAGCAGCTCACTGCACCTGCACTGTTTGTGCAGCCAGGTTGGTTTATGCCAAGCATCTGCTCTCCTCCAGGGAGTTTGGAACTGGGGTCCGTGCCAGGCAGAGGGTTCCTGCAGGACCAACCCTGAGCGCCGAGTCTCTGATGAGTGTCCCCGGTGGACAGCACTTCACACGTGTTGTCACAGCTCACGGGGGCAGGAGCTGAGTGTGTCCTGTGTGGCTCTGCTGGGAGGGGCCCCTTGCAGGCCTGGTCTCCCCTGGACCTCACCCCAGGGGCCTTTTCCCTTTGCTGATTGTGATTTGTGGCTTGGGGGGACCCCTGGCACACTGAGTCTGTCAAGCTAAATTCCACCTCCTCTTTTCTAGAAATTTTCATTTCACTATTTGCTCAAAGCTACTTTCCATCGCCATGTTTTATTGAGATGATGTGTTTAGGTGTGTTTCTTTGCAGAAGTTGGTGAGTTTAAGAGGCATCCTGTTAAACAGTGTACTGGAGAGTTGGGAATTTAGATCTAGGACTCAGAGGAGAAAGCAGATTTTGAAGAAAGCCGGTGGTAAATGCATAGACCCCTGGAAACCGAATGGGATGGAAGAGTTTGTAAGAGCGCCTTCTCAGAAGAGGTGCCACGGTTCTCAGAAGGGCTGTGGCCTTCCCCTCTCCTCATCCCACGAAGTTAACTGCAGAGGGGTTGACACGTCCCAGGTTGAACATGTTGAACAAGAAGGTTGGAGGCTGATGCAAAGGCAGGGGGTGCTGGGGGGGGCACACAGGCTGACCAGCTCCCAGGGCCCAGTGGCATCTCCAGTCTCGCGTGGAAGGGAGCGTCTCGTGAGACTTTAGGTTTTGAGAATAGGAGCCTGTAAGGACGGTGGTTTGTTAACAGCATCGGAAACTGAGGAAGAAAAGATAATTCCATTTAAAAAAAAAAAAAAAAAGCATTGCTTTAGAAAGGAAACTGGCACTGAAAAACCCTGGATCATCTTTTTTTCCTCTGGAGTGTGGCCATTCTGGCCTTTTACACCCTCCTCAGATTCAGAATCCTGTTTCCATTCACATCACTCTTGCTTTTGATTTTGTCCAAAAGAAAAACGATTCCCAGTGAAAATGGTGTTGTTGCACAGTATACGTACTCTGGATTAAATTCATAAGTAAAGTGAACCTCTTCATAGATTATTTAGCTCGAAGTTCATTCTGCATAGAAACTTACATCTTTGAAAACGTAGAACAGGGTTGAAATGAGTCAGACTGTTCTAACTGTACTCATTTAATCTGTCCTTCTATCAAACAAAAACTTGCACTATTTTTGAGTCGTCATAACTTAAGCAGTGTGGTCAGCACCCCTGAAGAGATGATCGCTCCCGTTCCAGTGATGTTCCTACATCCTGACACGTGCCTTTCTAGGTTCGTTTGCAGAGACAGGGACCCTCACACACCGCTGCACCTGACCTCTGTGTCTCGTCTGAAGGTGCAGCCTGAGCCGTGCCTCCCCAGGGCTCTACTTTCTGTTTCTTCTCCCGAGGAGGGCAGAATCCCCATGAAGTTATCTCATTCCCAACATACATTTTACATCATCAAAATGAGAGATTGGACTTTACCAGGTGGCCTTTAAAGTTACTTTCCACTCCAGGATTATAAGGTCCTATAGTTTCATAGCCTGGTCAGTACATCAGGGCGGGGGCTTTAAAACCTTTAACATCAATTTCTGGTCCTTTCTCTGAGACCTGCATGTGTCTGCTCACCTATCAGAATTGCCCAGCGGCATTGAGCTCTTCAGGGAACAGCCCTGTCACCATCTTGCTTGCCCCCACCTCCACCCAGAACAGCACCTGAGACAGAGTCTGCACTTGGTACATGAATCGTGGATAAAGTCATACTCTTAGGCAGACAGCTTCCTTCTAATACTGGGAGCTGTTATACTGCCTTTGCCATATCAGACGTTGGGTTTTTTTTTTTTTTTTTGAAAAAAGGAAAATAATTATTATCTCAACAAATTTTTGGACCTAGCAAAAAGGGGAAATACTTCATGATGAAAATAATAATCCATTAATTGTGATGTTCACGATGAGATCATTACTCATGAGACTAATACTGATCATGTAATTCATGTGTCAGGTACTATTGATAGTTTCAAAGTTCTTAGGTATTTCCCAAATCTCCTATTTGGTGTGTCCAAATGTAACCATTCAACACAGCACACAGATGAAGTTTTCCTGATCCTTTTAACAAATAAAGTGAGAAACACACAATTGCACCTTGATAATTTTTTTCCTTAACTTTTTCCCCAGCTTGTAAATATTTGGGAGAGTTTCTCTCATTTGGGCTCTTAATGCTTTTCCACTGTTTGAGAGTCACATCCATGGCTACTCTCTCTTTGCCCCTCACTGCCCTCTCCTTGTCTGGGGTCCGAATGGGCAGGCTCCCTGTTCATATGTGTGCTTCAGAGGTGTCCTGGCCATGTTACTTCTTAAAGCTCTGAGTAAAATGACTTTGCTCCGTGGCGCTATGTTAAATTGGCTGGTTAATTCTGGTGTTATTTACCCTGTAATTCATTAGTTTCACCCCACCATTGGCAGCTGACAGGCTGTAATTTCACGCCTTGCAATAAAAGATGTCTCATAATCTGCTTCATTTAGCAGCAAGAGAATTTAATGAAATTAACTGCAGTCCTAATTATGCCAGTGAATACTAAAGACCGCCATCAAGTTTTCTCAGAAAAAAAGGACGAGGTCCACCTCGTGAAGGATTTAAAATATAATTTCCTGGGAAAAGTTGCAAATGTCTTCCTTCTATTGGCCAACAAGGCCCAATTATGACTATACATATGACTGTAATTAACTGGTTTTTCTGAACGTCTCTCCAAGTATTCATCATTTCCAATCACATTTCAAAGTGATTCCTCTGTTGGCGTGGTGGTGGTGATGTAAACATGCGGACACTGAGTTTTCCATCAGTGGTCTTTCCTCTCGTGCTGGTCCATGGTGTGGGCTTGCATCACATCCCAGGTGGGTAGCAGGTTCACAGCGTGTGGCTGGGAGAGGTTTCCCGAGTGCATCCTGATGACGTCCTCCTGCTCTGAGGATGCCGGGGTGGGAGAACTGCCCCGTGCAGGTTGTTACCTTGTCGGGCTTGGAGTTTCCAGCCCCACCTGGCCCCTCGCCTCACCCTTCCCCGGGACACAGGGTTTTTCCATACTTCTTGGTCCACGCCCCACACCCTCTGCTCCTGGGTGGGAAGATGTGTTCTTGGCACCCGATGTGCCCGTATTCCTCTTGCACGTGGCACACAGGCCGTCTCTCTCCTTGAGGTGCAACCTCTACCTCTCCAGGCTCACCTGTCTTGCCCCGCCCCCTTGGCTTCTCCACCTCGGTCTCCTTTGCTGCTCTTCCCCGTTAGCATGCGGGGAGGATGCTAATGGAAAGGAAGGGTCCCCGAGGATGCGGACTGGAAAGGAAGTAAGATGTGCGAATGCTCTGAGAAGACCCAGGCTTCCCCGCATCCCAGCCCTCGCCCGCAGGGCCCGTACACCTGCCTCCGCTCCTGCCCACCTCCCCATCCTGGCCCCTGGGCCACTGCCGGCAGCAGCACCTCTTTACCATGCAGAGATGGCAGCAAGCCTGGGCGGGTGAATAGTGTGACCAAGAAGGAAGCACAGATGCTGCACAGGAGCCCAAGGAGTGGAGACTCATGAAGAACCACACGTCCTGCGCTGTAGAGACAATTCAGATACGGCCGTGGGAAGTTCTGCTTTATTTAAATACGATGGAACTGTCAATAGCCACAGTTATTAACTGCTGTCCCTCTTCCTAATCTTACTTTAAAAATTGATGACGTTTCTCAAGCTCTAAAAATAATCACCCGGCTTCCTTGGGCGCCGGCACCTGTGACCTCGAGGTCACAGATCAGCACTCGCTCACTGCAGTGACATTATTCTAGCAGCTTTCGTTCAGAGCCCACGTTGGAAAGTGACGATGAGGCGTTCCTTTACCTGAGGCTGCTGGCGGGGAGGCCTTTGACGAGAAACACTTTGGGGCGACTTGGAACAGCTGCTCTGTATTCCTGAAAAAAATACCTGCTTTGCAAAGCGTATTCGTGTTCACGATCACCCCTTGTGTTCTCGCTGTCTCTACGCGATGGGTGTTGTACCATCGTGGACTTGGAGAGGTGACAGCTGTACAGCGAGGTCGGGGAGCTCCGTGGCTGCCCCACAGCCCCCTCCCGCCAAGTCCATCCCAGGGGATCTGTGAGCTTGCAGGTCTGTGTCCGTCTGCGGGGACCGTGGCCTGCTGTGGGCAGGGGCCCTGCCCGGGACGTCCCTGACTCCGGGTCCTTCCCCTCGGCACAGCCTCCGTCACCGTGCTCCCTCCCCGCCACACCCGACGGGGGGCTCCCAGGCAGAGTGTGCGCGGCGTCGGCCTTCGCAGGGCTCTCCCACGTCCAGGAGACCCGGCCTGTATGTGTCCTCCCTGCTGGTCAGCCTTGGGCCCGCCAGCCGGCCTCCCTGGGATCCCTGAGCTCCAGCCCAGCCCGGAATGTTGGCGCCAGCGGGGCTCAGCGCGCATCAGCCCGTCGGTCCTGACCGTGTGTGAGCCTCCCCCGGGGCTCCCCTGCTCTCACGGCGACAGGAGGAGGGGCTCCGTGAACTTGCGGTTTGGGCTTGGAGGCCACGCAGAGGTGAACCCCCCGGGGCAGGGCCCGCTGGAGGGGAAGGCGGAGGAAGCTCCACGCCTTCCCGTAAACTTTACCCTCGCCCCGTGCACCAGGAGGGGCCGCGGGGGGGTGTGAGGGGACCACGCTGGCTGGGGGGACTTTTCAGGCGGGGTGTGCCGTCTGCACGTGGCCTTGCCCTGCCAGCCGCGTCCCTCCGTCTCCCCACCTTGGAGCACTTGCAGCCGAGGCCAGGCTGCCCAGGGCAGGGCGTGGGGCTCTGCAGCCACGTGCCCCCGTGGTCGCCGTGAACACCCAGCAGGCCGCCGGGAGGTCCAAGCGCAGGAGCATGTGAGCGAGGAAGAGGGGGATGGGAAGCGTGTCCTGACCGCTCGCCCGTCTGCAAGCTGGGGGTTCTGGTCGCCTCCTGTGAAGAAAAGAAAGCCAGGTGTTTGGATGCGCGACCCTCTCATCTCGTCCGCGGAACGCCAGCGGCAGTTTTGGCGACAAGCAGTAAGGAAACCTGAAGTATTTCTCTCCCAGACCCTCCCAGCTTATTAAAAGAACTTATAGACATGAAAATACATTAAAGTGGGCAAAGCGGAGAGGGTGAAAGAGATTAACAGCCTTCGCTGAATAGAGCCTATTGATGAAGCGGGCCTGTGCGCCGCTGCGGGCTCTGAAACGAGGCGTGAGCTGCTGAAAAGAAGGTCAGGCCTGTCCAGAGTTTCGGGGGGCAGTGGAAATTGACATGTAAAAATATGAAGCGCCTGCCTGGCCCTCCCCTCGCTTTTCCTGGTTGGGGAGGTTTACTCGGAAAGGGGAAAAACCGCCCTGCAGCCGATTCCCCAGTTTTACACCCAAATTAAAGGATCCCGTAAAATGCAGCAGAGACAGGGGCGCGTGCCCATAATGTCTATTGTCTGGGGTCTGGGTGTTTCCGCTCAGCGCGGGGCCCAGCGTGGGAGAGGAGAGCGGCAGAGGGGGCCAGGGCTGGAAAGGGGGGGGACCCGAACCGGGCCAGCTTGTGACAGGCACCTGACGGGTATGGCTGCCTTCGGAGATCTTTCTAGGAAATGGGGGGTTAGCGAGTGTAAATGAAAGCAAGCCTGCCATGTGGGTATGTGTGCGAGGGAAAGTTAGCCGTCAGTCATGTTTTATCTCTTAATGAATAGAGACTGCTGAAGTAAGGGTTAGGTAATTGAGTTTATAATTAATTAGCCATAACCCTCATCAGATAAAGCAGTTGTGAGGAATTTTTTTTTATCTCCTTTCTCTCCCCAGGGCCTGCCCTTCTTTGTCCTTGCACTGACAGCCAGCACTTATCTAGGGCCGCTGGATCCCGTGCCGGCAGCCCTCCCCCTGCCCGGCCAGGGCCCAGGGGTGGTCAGCCGGCCCCGCTTTGTGCTGGGAGGCCGGCAATCAGCCCAGCTGTCCGGGCCATGATGAATTAGCGGTGGGAGTGAACACAGAGGTGGACTCCAGATCGGCCTGATAGCTCCCAGGCTGCTTCTGTGGGTCCCGACTTCAGCGCATCTCTGACAGACCTTTGACATCTTCCAACAAAGAGGTTCCAGAAGGTAGAGGTGGGGAGATGGATCGCTCCTCCAGAAAGTTGGGCAACTTACACAATACCCCTTAATTTCTATAGCCGGGCGATTCGCTCCACAAAGGAGGGAAATCAATGAGCGTTTCCACTCTTTCCTTGAGCACCTTGCTGCTGCTTCATTTCTCCCTCCATTTATTGGAGCTTTACGTGTTCGTAGGACAAGCAATAAACAGTGCAAATGTAAGGCATTAAAATCAAAGATTGTGTCAAGGGATCTGTCTTTACTGCATTTTACAGACTGTATGGGGGGGAAACCTTCCCCCTTCTCTGTTTAAAGATTAGAAATCTTGTGATCCACGCAAGTTAAGGGAGGAGTTTTTTAAGGAACAAGGTTGTGCCTTTCTTACTGCTTCCGATACTGAATTAGAAAAATCCTGGACTTGTAATGTCAACTTCCTTGTGATGTTAGTTGTTTTTTTTCTAATTAAGCCCCAGGCAGGTACAGATAAATCTCTCAATACCCCAGGGATATGGTGAATAAGAGGATGTGATCTGTCTTTCCATCTGCAGTTGCTATCTATTTTAGGTAGTCTAGGAGACGATTTCGTTTTCCTTTGTTAGCAAGACTAGGTATCACTTTCCAAGACCCTCTGGTAATTATTTGGGGACTCAAAAGCCAGAATGTTTTACCAGACAGTATGACTGAATAATGATTTTGAATGTTAATGAAAATTTTATCAGACCAAATACATTATTCAACCTCATTTAGGTAGTAAAGTATGATAAGTGCATTTACAAGTGCTGAAATTTATAGAACAAATGAGTTCATTTTGGGGGGGAGTAAAATGAGAAACCCACAGTCTGGTGTATTGTGATGGGAGAGACAATGGTTGTTTGTTTTGGGTTCGGTTAGAAATAAACATCGACTGCTCTCAGAATTAATTTGGGAAATGACGTTATTAACAAAAATTCCTAGTAAATGCCGATTATCTTAATCACCTTCCAGTATAGAAATACTAGATGCTGTAATTGAGCCGTACCTAATAACTCCAATTTTTTTCATGAAGCAAGTACGTATGGTAAATATGCCAGTTCTGAGCTTTCTTTGGGGGAAGAAAAAAGGAATCACATGCATAGGTTCATAGGACGATTGAGACCCAGATGTGAAATCCAGATTACTCAGCTGGAGGAAGTGGAACTGCCCTGTGGGAGCAGACGCTCCACCCAACCAGCCTTCCCTTATCTTCCAGAATTCCTGGGGTGACGTCCAACAAACCGAGTATGAAACCCACAAAAATCCGTATGATCCTATGATCAAGCCTTCTGTCACCTTCTGTCACAGCTGAGACAGTTTAGGCCCAGTTCTTGATCAGGGTCAACAGATAGAAAACATTGCGTGGAGGAGACAGCGTTCCTTCTCTGCTTCCAGCTGAATCGTGCATCACGGCCCCGTCGGCAAACCACGTGGCCAGAGGCAGAGAGGGTGGGTGCGTCCTCCCCCTTTTCTCCCATCCCCTTATCCTGCCCTTCTTCAGAGAGGCAGAGCCAACCGTCTCCTCAGCCCGCCCTGAACTGCTATCGTAGCTGCAAAGCATCAGCCGACTCTCCGACAGCTGATTGAGATGCGGTCCCCGGGGTGGGGAGTTAGCTCAGGGCCTAGAGAGATGGAGGGCACAAGGGACTTTGAGTCCAGGCCAACCCAGCACCTAGTGCCTACACTTCCACCTGTTAGCCATGATTTGAGGAAGTTTCTTAACCTGCCTAAGCTTTACTTGCATCATCTATTAAGCTGTGGGTTGTCCCCCTGAGTGGGTGAATGGCAGGTAGTCTCGGTGTAGGGTTTCAAAAATGGCTAATCCCCCTCTCCCCTGCTTTAATTTATTATTATTTTTTGCATAGAAGTTAATAGAGCAAATTACGAGAAACAGTTCTTTAGTCTTCCTTGGTTTTGGAGCCGGTATCCTGGAAAGTTTCGATCCCTTTAAGTTTAGCTCACTTCCGCGGCCAGAGCCCAGGACATTGGTCAGCTCTCATGGTGTGACCTGTTCATCCCGAGAGGATGCTTCAGAGGGAAAGCTTTCGGTTCTTCTCTCCCTGCTGCTTCTGAAATTTCAACATCATTTATTTCAAACTAGGATGGCTAATGGATCCTCACCTAGTTTTGTGAAAGAAAAGAAAAGCAGAAAAAGTTGAAAGGAAGCAAAGATGAAGTCCTTCCTTTGTGATGTTCAGCAAACCATATTCTCAGGTGTATCACGTAGACCCTGGCCTTGCTGACGCGTGAGCTGCTGTGCATTAGGCCTGGAATGGAAAGGAAAGTCTGGCCAGAGGGGTGACTGTCAGCAAAAGTCTATGGAAGATGGTGATGCAGCTGGACCAGGGGGCTTGTGGTAGTGTGGCAGGCATTTCAAAATCACTAGTATGTTTATTCAAAAGGAAATGCCACCTGGAATCTGAAGTTCTCTTTGCTCTCCTTTATTTAAACATCATCAGAATTTCTAGACCTAGTTATTAAGTCAATTACAGGTTTATCATTGTTCAGGTTTATCAAAACCTAACTCTAAGCTTATTTTATCTTGGATATATTTTTGAAGTTTTAAAAGTTGACTTATACTAAATTCAAAATGGAGTGATTCCAGGTTTAAATAGCAATAGAGTGTCTGTCTTCCTGTCCTTTAGAGTCATTCCCTGAACTTTTGGGTTTTTATATCGTCTGGACACATCAACCCAGACCTCCTTCTCTTGCCTCCACGATACTGGAAACTGGCAGGCCTGTTGGTACGTGGAGGACCAGGCATCTGGGCAGGGAGGAGGGACCCTTTGGGGGTCTCTGGAGGCACAGAGGCTGCTGCATTCCCAGAAGGCCAGTCTTATCTCAGAAGTACTGAAGGTATTTAAAATTTGCATCTTAATCTAGCATTGCTGAGGCTGTGGCTCTTTCCCTTAGGTTTGTCCCCATCCTCGGTGGCTCACCCACAATGATTTGGGGTGTGTGTGTGTGAGAAAAGTCACCTCACCTGGTGGCAGCCAGGAAGCAGAGGGGCGACCCCAAACTTTGGCACCAGGGAGCATCTCCCGGCTGTGACCTCTTTGGGCTCAGGCCCTGCGCGTTCTCGTGCTCCGTGTGCTGAATCCCGGGCCCTCCTATGGGTACCACGTCTAAGCCAGCAGTAGCCTCAAACAGAAGACCCCCCGAATGCTGCTCACGTGGACCAAATTCCAGTCCAGTTCTGACCCAGCCCCCATGAGTCGGGGACACAGTGTGCTCCGGCAAGGCAGTGACCTTGACCAAGGGCACCCCGCGTACACCGGCCGAAATGAGAATAGGGGTGAGTGCAGGAGGGTCACCAATAAGTGTCCCTGCCAGGGTTGCCATTAAATTCCAACACTTCTCTTATATGTGGAATCTAAAGAACACAAAACAAAACAAAAAACGAGACTCATACAAAAGGAGATCAGATTTGTGGTTACCAAAGGGGAAGGAACAGTAGGGGCTCGGGGAGCTGGAGGGAGGTGGTCAAAAGGTACAAACTTCCAGTGAATAAGTGAACAGGATAAACAAGTACTAGGGATGTAAGGAACAGCATGTTGGCTGCAGTTAACACTGCGCTGTGCTGTATAGGAAGGTGAAGAGAGTCATCCTAAGAATGTGCATCGCAAAGAATAGCTTTTCTCCCCCCCTTTCCTTCTTTTTGTCCTTCTTTTCTTTTTATTGTATGTATATGAGAAGATGGATGTTAGCTGAACCTATTGTGGGAATCATTTCACAATACGTATAAATTAAACCACAGTGCCGTACGCCTTAAACTTACACAGTGACGTATGTCAGTTATTTCTCAGTGAAACCCGAAGAAAAACTACTTCAGACAGCGCTGCCTGTTTGAGGCTAAACCCCAAAGACGTCTCCTAAGTAAGGGTCGGCTCATGCCGTGTGGTATCTGGGAAGCCGCTTGGTCCCGGCAGTGTAGCCTGGTTGGCCATCATCGGGGTTCGAGGGCACCGCTGTAGACACGCAGAGAGACACACAGACTCAAATCACACCCCACGTAATGGGCCCCGAGTTGCTTGCGTGGGAACCAGCCCTCCGGGGAGTGCCCTCATTGGAGCCCACCCAGATGCTGCATCAGCAGTCAGCAGCTCAGTGCAGAGGCACTGCATCCCTGGGATGCTGCTTTCCGGAACCTTCCCCGAGCGTCACACGGGGACCTCGGATGTGGTCCCTCCCCTCTCCTGTCCTCGACCCTCCTGGGTTGCTCAAAGCACGTCCATTGAGGAGCACACCACCCTGGTCGCAGACATTACTGTTTTCATATATATATATTTATATATATATAAATTTATTTATTTTTGGCTACGTTGGATCTCTGTTGCTGCGCGCGGGCTTTCTCTAGCTGTGGCGAGCGGGGGCTACTCTTTCATTGCAGTGCGCGGGCTTCTCTTTGCGGTGGCTTCTCTTGCGGAGCACGGGCTCTAGGCGCGTGGGAGGCAGTAGTCGTGGCTCGCGGGCTCTAGAGCACAGGCTCAGTAGTTGTGGCGCACAGGTTGCTCCGCGGCATGTGACATCTTCACGGACCAGCGCTGGAACCCGTGTCCTCTGCACTGGCAGGTGGATTCTTAACCACTGCGCCACCAGGGAAGTCCCGCAGCCATTACTTTAAAACCAGAAACTGCAAAAGTGGATGCGCACGAAAACATGGCTTGCGTGTCACACACATGTCGACCCTCTTTGCATGTGTGCACCATACCTGAGTGACAGACGAGCTCCCCTCTGCCCGCCGGTGTGCTTTGGGATGGCAGCAAATACACAGTCAGTTACTGATAAGGAAAGACCAATAACAAGCATTTTCTATGTATGCCTGTAACTGATTTCCAAGAATTCAGCACAGAAGTCACTTGGGAATTGATTGGGTACAAAGAAGGGTTTTCCAGTTAGAAGCACTGAAGGACCCAGAAGTTTACTGAAGTTCATCCTGAAATACCCGTTTTGATCGATGCCATGTTTTTTCTTTAAGCGTTTGAACGTTTTAGGTGAGCATAGCTACCCTCCGGGCAGCTGCCTGGGTGATCCCAGGGAATGTTTGTGTTTCTGGCAGAGGACTGGGTAATTGGCAAGACGCCAGGTACGTAGTTTAATTTAGTATTGCTGTTTGGGGAAAATGCTTATCTTAATTGCTAAAACCTTTAACTTTGTATAAATTCAAATGGAACATAATTCAGGCAATATAGCAATCTTTAACAAATTCCACCATCAGCATTACTACAGAAAGGAAACTTAAGTTGGGCACATAAAATTATAACTCATTTAACTTTTCTTTAGTTGGTAAGCAAATTACTGTTCACTGCTTCAACACATTGTATCCAAGGTTTTGGAAACATTAGTTAAAACATGAAAAGATAATACTGTAGCATGTGAACACAACATCTTCAGGGAAATATATTTATGAAACATTTTAGCTGCAAGGTTCTGGAGGGGTTTTGACTGAGTAAAAGCAGTTTTCCTTATATAAAGGATAAGGCTTAGTGTTTTTTGAGAAAAAAGACATTTGAGCCTTCAAGTTGGAAAATCGACAGGCAGAGCATATACATCTACTTGGATTTGTTTGAAATATAGTAACTTAGGGGAAATTATTTTAAAATGTATAAAATTAAGAAAGCAGACTGTTTAAGTAGTTATGATGACTCTTTTCCAGAGATGATAAAAAGTAATGAATATGAATTATTTCGCAGTGAATTACATTTTGTGTGCACAATTATCTGTTCTCATTACTTGCTGTGTACTTCCCCTTTGTCAAAAGTTACAACGTATCCATCCACCCTGAAAGGTCCCTAGAACATGAAGGTGGTTTCCCTCTGTGCCTGTGAAATTGATGAGCTGGGAGAGACTCACTCATATTTTAATGCCAGCCATACCAGTCCTCACACCCAAAGAGCTGGGGCATCAAGATCGGTGGTAGCAAGGAGTATTTGCCACTGTAATTGACAAATAATACCCCTCATAAATACTGCCCGTCTTTTCAATTAGTTTTCGTCTAAAATTCGGGCTACAAAATGATGGCCTGTCAACTGACAATAAATGGCAAAAATTAATAAATTGTCTTCTAAATAGAATGGACACTTAAGAAAAATTGGGCAGCCAGTTTAGCACAGCATGGAGCGAGGGGAACCTTTTGTACTGATGCTGGGCACTAATGTCGTCTCTGTCTTTATTAATGGTCCTCCGCGGCTGCTGACAGTTTTGTTGCTACTGGCAACTTTCTTCATTAAAATTAAAGCCAGCATCCAATTCTATTAGCCGTACTCTGGGCACCTTGCATTTTCTTATACATATTGTTTCTTTCATTAACTCCCTCTCCACCCATGAGAAGTTTTCAAAGAAGTTAAATGGGAGGAAATACTTGCCAAGGCTAGAGAACCATTCTCTGTCCTTGAGGAAGAATAGCTCTTACTTGTCATCCTATTAGAGCCGGCATCCTAAAATCTACAAACATCTCTTTTTTTTTGTTCCCTCCCCTTTCAACATGGGAGCATGTTACCTCTATAAATGTGTATGTTCTTGGGTCTGCCAGCTTTCAGATAGAAACAACCAGGTAGCATCAGGCCTTCTACTTCCTTGTTTTTCCTGGGCAGTTTTTCTTTTTTTTTTTTTTTTTTTTTTGAAGTTCTGGCTTTCCTTTTCTAACTGTGTTTCGTAGCTGACTGTACCTTAGCACAATAGTAGCTTGATGCTCGGAGGGACTTGAATTTGTCAGGAATGCCTTAGAGTTTTTTTCCCTGAAGGCATTACTTTTATCTGTAGAACAAATTTCAACCTTTGAAGGCAAAAAAAAATCAAGCTTTGCTGAACAAGTTCTGAACTATTGTCTGGAGAGCCGTCGCCTGCCCCTCACAGCACTGAAAGCAATTCAAAGACTGAAATGCCTCAGCCCTGGCTCCGAGCCTCTTTTCGGCAGCAAGAAGTAACAAACAGCTCAGGTTCGAGGGCAGCTCGGGTCCTGCCTGGGAGCCCAGGCGTCCACCGCCGAGCAGAGGTTGTGTGCCTGCCACTGGGTGCCTCTTGAAGGGGAATTGGGCTGCGATCACAAACCGCACGGGCTCCCTTTCCCTCCCAAACCGGTCTCTTAACTGCTTTCTTATGGCCTGAGTTTGGGGGCTAAACCTTCCTCTCAAGTGTTTTTCTTCTTCTCTTTCTTTCAACTTTATCTTACACTAAAAGAAACCCAGACACTTGTGAAAACTATAAAAAGTTAAGTGCCAGGCACCAAAGGAAAAGGCACTTACCAGAAAAACTACTCAGAAAAATGTAACGTCTCTGAGCATCCTGGCAGTCAAGGTAAAAAGGAAAATACAGATCTCTGCTCTGTTGAGAGTCATTATGTGAGTGCCCGGCATCTCCCGTAAACCTCTTAACCAACCTGAAACCACAGTTGCTGTCCTTTTTTATTCCCCCCGAAGGAGACAGTTCATGGATTCAATATATGAGTGAGCTTTTCTAAGCACATAGGTTTCCAATCACCACTGTCTCCCCATACCTTCTACTCTCACATCATAGATAGATAGGAATAGTATCTAGGATAGTGTTAAACCAAAGAGAATCCAATTAGTGAAATATCCTGTCTTAGTCTCAATTTTGGATTTTTTTTTAACATAAGAAGTGACTGGAGTTTGCAAACAGTTCATATTTAAAGATTGTACAGCTTTTTGCTTTGCAGAGAGTTGTTGCAGTCTGTTTTTTCTTTCTGACATTTTCATAGTGAAGTGAATCGATCAAATCATTGCAGGAAGGCTCTGCTATCTAGTCTTTTTTTTTGTTTAGTCTTCTTTCTGAGTAGTCTTAAATAATTCAATGAAGAACAACATGTCAAATAGTGTTTCAGTTAGTTGGCGTTTAAAAAATAAGCATTCACTAAGACCATATTATTTGCTAAAATCTAGATGTGCAATTATTTAATATTGTTGAAGGGCCCATAAAATGAACAGGACCAAATCTCTGTACGTGCCTACGGCCCTCTGAGCCTACGAGGGCTCTTCTCCCTCTGCAGACTCCCCCTCCCCAATATCTGAACCCGGCAAGGAAACAGTTGTTACTTGATGATTGAACCCACTAATGTGTTACAGTAAATGGGGCATGAAATACAATACTTTATATATAGTATATACCGAGTGATTCTTGTATTGAAACAAGGCCATTTTTAACTTGCTGACACAATACTTGCAGTGTTTCATCATTAAATTGCCCTGATTAACAATCAACTTCTAGAGTGAGACCACTGGAGTCATTTTTTTTCTAATGTGATGCATCACAGGGTTGGTTGAACATGACTTCATCCTCTTTTATGTTTTAAATTTTGGTATTTGAGGACTTTGGCGTGAAATAAGGTATAGTCTTTTTTGTGTGGACATTTCCTTAAGCACATTTTTGATGACTGCTGAGAATTTTATCCAGAATTTTTATATTAGTAAGGTGTGATGGACGCCACTTGATTTTACTCCACAATTAGGGAGCACATTTCTCGTTGATGGCAACAGCCTCTAAGCTGGAGCACAGAAGACGTTGGTAGAGGATGTTTGGTAGAAAAGAAGCGCATCCGAGCTGCCCCCCAGTCACCGTCACCTCTGTCACCCACATGCATTGTGTGTATTCAGCGGGGTAGCCCCTGCCTGCAATTCGGGGCTCTGCACGCTGACGGCTGTCTTCCCTCTCCTTGGTTCTAGGTATGTTCAGACAGATGAGCTGACTGCTGTCTGTGAAAGGACCCACTGGTGACCCTGGTGGGCAGCTGGTGGATGGGTGGGCATGCTAGTTCCTGCTCACCAAGGGAGTTAAGTCTAGGGATGACCCTTTACCTTCTTTATGCGTATTTACGCTTGTAAGCGCATATATCCGTTTGATGACAGTTTTCAGCAATCTGACATTTCCTCAAATGGAACTGATGGGGAAGACACTGGAATCTGTAGAAAAGTTCCACCTGACATCTTAGATGTAAGACAACAAGACCATTTGGGAGGAAGAGAATCATTTTGCACCCTGTCCTGGGTGTCTTGGGTATCCTTGTTTGAACTCACTCCTTTAGGCAAAGACTGAGAGCAGGGGTGCCCCCTTCAACCAGACTACCTAGTAACTGAGCACCTGGCAGGTAATGGTCTGAAATGAAAACTAACCCACTAGCTTGTAGAGACCCTGCCGTCCTGGGCGTTTAGTGATAACTCTGCGGATACACACAGCCCCAGGACATGGCACTGACTAGATTCACTTTGGTTTTCCAGAAACACAGTCTCTCTCTGCCTCTACCTCTCTGTCTCTGTCTTTGTCTCTTTTATTTTCTAATCAGTTCACAACAGTATTCAGTTTCCAAGAAATTAAGTAGTAGTAATAGTGGTGGTAGTAATCATCGTCATCGTTGGGATAGAAGATAGTCGTGGAAGGAAATATTTGTGCCGCTCATAAAAAGATTGCATGTGGAATGTTTCTGGAGACCAGGGCTTAGCAGTATCAGGGGCGGGACGGCTGTGGATTCCTGTTCTGGGCCGGTTCTCATCCACAGTAGAGGCTGTCTGGAGGGCTGTGTTGAGAAAGCTCAAGGCTCGCCCTCGCAAGTGCCACAGAGGGTGGCGAAGTGGGAGCCCGCCCGCCAAGTGGGTGCCACCCCTGGTTTAAGTCTCAGCTTAAAAGCGAAACATGGCTGTTTGCACAAACCTTCTTCTTTTCTTAACCAGGCGCAAAGTGAGTAATCCTTCCCTTCTTTGATTTCTCCAGTAGAAACTCTAATCCAGGTTTGAATTGCCTTCCTCTGCCTGTGCCCACATCTTAATTTCCAAAATAGAAGAATCCAGAGGGGCAGGCCCCGCGTGGTGTTCTCCTTTATGCCTCCCTGTATCCAAAGTAGCAGTTTACACTTACCATGCGTACAGGAAGACGATTTGTACTGATCTGGTGTCTGATGAGATCTCCTTATGAGCGTGCTATTTCTAATCACCTTTGCTGTGTGGTGCAAGGCATGTGGTTACCGTAATAGGATTGGAGCCCTGCAGACAACGTGGATGCAAATTTGGGTTTTACTCCTCACTGGCCATATTACCTTGCACAATGATTTAATCTCCGTGAAACCTTTTACCGTTCACGGCGATGGTTATATCATACAGTTATGTGTTCATTTGTCCAACAGCATTTTTTTGAACACTTGTTGTGTGCCAGGTTATAGGAAACAAAAACGAGCAAGACGAGAATGGTCTCTCGCCTGGTTGAGCTGCAGCTACAGAAGCCCAGGAGCCGACAGGGAGGGTCAGAGGTGACCTGGGCAGGCAGAAACAGAATGTGAACCACGGATACAATCGCACCCCTCTTTCGCTATTCATATTAGAAAGAGTAAATAAGAATGAGTGAAATGAAATTTAATAATGTTTTGTTTAACTGAGTCTATCCCCAATTAAATCGTGTCAGCATGTAACCAATTTAAAAAATTGCCCTTTTTTCCTGCGAAGCCTTCACAATCTGGTGTGTGGTTTTGGTTTACACCTACAGCAGGTCTCAGAGCTGAGGACAGGTGGAGTCCTCACTTGTCACCCGGGGCTCGTGCTGACTCTGCTGGGCAGAGCAGGCCCGGAGCTGGGGGCACTTAAGCCGACCAGGAGACGCCAGCTGAGGAGGTGGGAGAGGCCGGGGGAGGGGCGACACAGTTGGTGACAGCTCTCGCCAGTTGGGCAGTGGTGCCCGGTCTGGGCGTGACGGGGAGCCTGAACACGGTGGGAAGGAACTACCTGGGGGGCCCTGGGAGGGCTGTCCACAGCTGCGGGTGACTTTCTGGGGGCAGAGTGTGACCTGGAAAGCAACCAGGTCTCTGCAGTGGCAGCGTCTGAGGCAGGTGGGCGAGCAGTTGGCAGACAGGTAGGAGAGAAACGAGAAGGAAGCGAGAACAGAGTGTGTCCCGAGGAGAACACGTTTAGAAGTGTTGGTTAGGGGAGAAAAGACAAATCTCCCCTGCAGAAGACCAATACCGAGCTGATGGAGATGTAAAATCTACTCACAGCTCCCCTGATGTCTCACACCGGGTAACTTCCATGTCCCACACACACCCTGCTCGCACGCACGCGAACAGTCGCCCTGGCGGGTATCGCACGGGGGCTGGTGCCTGGGTTTAGGGATCATTTGCTTGAATAAAGAAGCCGCCGCAGGTTTTTTATTGTTGCTTGTCCAGGAATTCCTCTCTGCCACGTTCGCACACACACGTTCGCAGGTGTCGCCCCACAGTTTGTACTTGGGGCAATGCCCCCCATCGCACAAAGGGGCCCCTTCCATCCTTGGCCTCACGCTGTCACCCGGCTGGACGCCGGGGTGTCCTGGCTTCCGAGGCGGGGGATTGGATTCAGTTTGATTTTCTTCAGTAAAAGAAGTCTCCCCGGCTCTGAGCGAGTGGAGTCCATCTCCAGCCCGCAGTTCTGTTCGTGGTTCTCGCCTCCAGCGGTGGTCTGGGTGGGAGGACAGGTCAGGACCGGGATGGTGGTGGAACAGCCCTGCTCCGCCGCGCGCCCGCCGGGCCCCCGGACGGCAGTCAGTGTTGAGGGGTGCCCACAGCGATGTCACCAGGCTGCCCTTAGGGCAGGGCTCTCATCCCAGCTGCCGAAACCCTGGCGGCAGAAAGAGGCAGGGTAAGAGGGAAGAAAAACGAAGTGATCAAGAGGTGATATTAACTAGAAAAATCAAGAAGGATCTGTCCATCCTGGTGGGAATGGTTTTCTTCTTAGTTTCCTTTCTTTTCGTTCGACGAGGGGGGTGGTTTTGGTTGTTGTTTTAAATTATCCCAATATATAGCAGCCTCATTGTTTTGTTTTTCCGCCCCTGTTTAGAATTCATCTGGTTCGTGTTGGGACTTCATAATTCAGCCAGACCTAACGTGAAGTACACATCTCTTCAGCGTTCCTCAGGGTTAACGTGCTTTTTTAAAAAGGGGGGAAAAAAACCAACAAACTTTTTTCCCTTCCCCATCATTGTTCTCCGTCTCGTTATTCAGTTGACACGGAATTAAATTGGATTCTGTGTCCATCATTATTAAAATGTGAAGTGTGTCGGTCACAAAGCATCCATTCCGGGGCAGTTGGCTGAATAATTCTTTTCTTTATTATCCCAAATTACTGCTGAGCTCTGGAGAGGGGAGCAGTTTAGCCAATTATTGCCATTTGAGCTGGATTTGTGGGTGATTAGCTCCTGGTCGAATCCAGTCCCGGCTGGCGCTTTGAAGCCGCGCCGTGTGATTTTCTCAGCGGTGAGGTAGAAATCGACGCCGCTAATGACAGGAAGGTCGCGCGGGTGAGCTGACCCGCGCGTGGTGCAGGCTTGGGTTTCGCAAATAGGGCATCCACAATAACAAGTGTGTCACTAACCCCGCCGTGCATAATCGAGGCTTTATAGGATTGCCGGAGATGCTGACAGCTCAATTAAAGTGGAACCCTTTGTACCCTACAACCTGGCAGAATGACAGAAATATTACTAACCAGAAAGGGGAGGGCATCGCGAGGGAGCTGGTTAGAGATCCAGAATCCTCACTGGTCCCTTGGCCTCCTCCCCCAACTCCCTCCACAGGCTGGAGCAGAGCTTCCATTTGTGGTATAATAGATCCTCCGGATGGGGGGCTAGGGACGCAGATATTACTATTCCAAAAAAAGAGCTCAGCTAAGAGGGGCTTCCTGCTGTTTCTATGGAAACACTCTAAACTAGGTGGAAAGTTAAAATGGTGGAGTCGTGGCAGAGCTTGCAGGTCCTGGTCGAATTGGTCCGTCTCCTTTTACCAACACTGACATCCAAGCCTCACGTGTATGAATTTGCTAGAATTTTTCTGTTTGAGGAGCATCTGGGGAAACCATTTAACAGGAATTTTCTTCTTGCATATAATGAGCGGTTGTTACTGATTTTCTTCTTTTACTTAAGAGTATTTTTCTACGTCTAGAACCACAAGCTGTTTTGATCCACGGTGTATATAGTCTTGTCATTTTTGTCCCACTTGCTTTTTCCTGTTAAGCCTATAATAGGTGGGTCCCTCATCCCGATGTGATTCAATGGCATTTTAATTGAGTGGCGGGTTGTTACACCCTCCCTGCTTTTTTATTTTTGGTTTTAGGTTTTCGATGGATTGCTCTGCTATTTGGAGACATTCTGGATTTTGGGAGATAGTTTAGAACTAGGAGCATCTGTAAATCGGGGTGATTATTTAGGACTCACCGTATGCCAGCCCTGGCGGATCTGGCGCCCCAGAATTCCCAGTCTGTTGGGGTGTGCTGTGTTAGAGGTACCTGATGGATACTCAGGGAACACGTCCTACTGGGGAGGAAAAGTGAGACTCGAGTGAGCAGGGAGTTGAGATCTGAAGATTCTGTGTGACGTGGGGACCTGCAGGGCATTCGTGGTGAGGTCCGGGCTGTACCACCTGCTGTGCTGGGTGCTGGTGGATGAGACCATTTCTCTGTCCTACAGCAGCTTACAACCTGTTTGTGCACCGTTGTACTAGTCTTTCAGGGCTGCCGTAACAAAGTACTGTTACAGAACCAAACTTGGGTCCCCTTGCCCGCAGTAAAGCCAGTCTCCTGGTGCCGGGTTGTGGTGAAGGGAAGGGCAGCGTTTATTGCAGGGCACCAAGCACGGAGTCCAGGCAGCTAGTGCTCAAACGGCCTGAATTCACCGATGGCTTTCAGGGACAGGTTTTTAAAGACGGGGTGAGGGAGGGGGGTTGGAGGGTGTGTGATCAGCTCACGGACACTCTTCTGATTGGTTGGTGGTGAGGTCATCGGGAGTCAACATCATCAGCCTTCTGGTTCCAACCCGTCTGGGGTCTGTCTACCTGCTGGTGGGCAGCATGCAGTTAACTTCTCCCGCCTGGTGTGGGTTTCAGTATCTGCAAAACAGCTCAAAGGATAAGACTCAGAATATTATCTGTAGCCCTTGAGGAGGAACTAAAGGTCCTTGACTTTGTTTAATGGCTAAACTATTATTTTGTCTTGCTTGACTGTTTTCTTCCTGCATTTTCTCAGTTCTCTGATTAAATTTATTCAAAACCTTTATTAAAGTTTTTCTACAGACAAGGGGCAGGTGGAGGACATGTGGGGCGGGAGGGCATCTGTCCCGGGAAGGCCCCACAGGGTCCTGCTTGGTTACAGTTCCACAGACTGGGAGCCTTAAAAACAGGCATTTATTTTCTCACAGTCCTGAAGCCTGGAAGTCTGAGATCAAGGTGATGTCCTTCTTTGGAGGCCTCTTGCCTTGGTTTGTAGTTGACCATCTTCTCCCTGTGTCTTCACATCATCTTCCCTCCGTGTGTGTCTGTGTCTGAATCTCTTCCTATAAGGACATCAGTCATTCTGGGTTAGGGCCCATCCTAAAGGCCTTGTTAGCCATAGGTTCTTTAAAGGCCCTGTATCTCCAAATGCAGTCACATTCTGAGGTCCTAGGGGTTAGGACTTCACAATAAAAATTTAGGGGGGGATATAATTCAGCCCAGAACAACCATTATTCTAAGGGTCCAGGTGATGCCTGTTTCAGCAGAGGTTAGGGAAGCCCAGAGCCCAGCTTCCATAGAGTGCTAGAGTGTAAGGGGGTCTTCAGCAGGAGTAAGGGGAGGATGCAAGATGGGAACTTGGGGGAAAAGAACAGAATTTGCCAATTTTAAATTAAGGCAGTTGGGACTTCCCTGGTGGCGCAGTGGTTAAGAATCCGCCTGCCAGTGCAGGGGACACAGGTTTGAGCCCTGGTCCAGGAAGATCCCACATGCCGTGGAGCAGCTAAGCCCACGCGCCACAACTACTGAGCCTGCGCTCTAGAGCCCGCGAGCCACAGCTACTGAGCCCACGTGCCTAGAGCCCATGCTCCGCAACAAGAGAAGCCACGGCAATGAGAAGCCCGTGAACCGCAATGAAGAGTAGCCCCCGCTCACTGCAACTGGAGAAAGCCCGCGCGCAGCAACGAAGACCCAATGCAGCCAAAAATAAATAAATAAATAAATTTATTTTTAAAAAATAAAGTAAATTAAGTCAGTGGCTGCCAATTGCTTCTTCATGGTTCCATATCCTATAGCAGGGCTCAGCAACCTTCTTCTGTTAAGGGCCAGATAGCTAGTATTTTAGGCTTTGCAAGTCACACGGTCTTTCCTTCTACTCCTGAGCTGTACTGGGTGAAAGCAGCCCTATGTAAGAATGGACATGGCTGCGTTCCGATGAAACTTTATTTACAAAAAGAGGCAGAAGATTAGATTTGGCCCACAGGCCAGACTTTGGCAGCCCCAGTGCTGCAGGATTCCCAGCGCTAACAGTCTCTGTAGGGTGCACTGGCGTTGAGATTCCTGTTGAAATGGGGATGAGCCCGGCGCTCAGGATTATGCATCCAACACTCCTAACAGGGAGTTTGCTAATGTCGTCTCGGTCCCACGTGTAAGTAACGGAGGGATGTGAGGGGAGGCGGGCACAGACTTCACCCCCTGCAACAGACACTTCTGTGCGTGAATCTCCACTCCTTTGGGTCCAGGCATGCTCTTGGTAAAGTGTATATTTGTTATCTGCAAGGGACAGCTTAGCATAATGAGAGAGCAGGAACAGGATGGAGAGATAAGTTTCGTTCTGGAAGAGTGGGCTATCGGGGGAGACACAGTGGGGAGTGATGCCCAGCTGGAGGGGCTTCTACAGGAGCCCCTGACAGGGGAGAAGAATGTCCCTGTCCCTTGTACGGTCGTTCGACTCCTGTGCTTCCCCAGTTTCTAATGATGAAATGTACCACTCACCCAAATGCCCTTTCCTAGTTTTTTTTTTTTTTTCTTTAAGTCAACAAAACGTAAGTAAACCACAAGTATAATACATGTTACAGGAAAAATCTTGATGGGAATAAAAGTACTAAATGCAAATGTGAAAATTGAATGATTGGTGATCTTATTACTCTTTGGATCTCAGGTAAAGATGCCAGCTTTTCTCTGCGACATTTTAGAAATTCCACAGAAAACCTTTAACTGCTATCATGAGAATCTACTCAGAAGTACTAAGAATGCGAATCATAAAGTCACCGAGGCACCCTTAACAGGTGTTCATTGTAGAACCAAAGAAGGACTCAAACCGCACTTCTTTTTTAGAAGCAGAAATACTAAACATTTCAGAACTTGTGTGGGTGGTTTCAAACCCTGGAAAAACTATCGTCTTTTTGAACTTGGTAATTAGGAAGCTTTTGGCACCCCCTCAAGTGCAGCAGGATAATTCAATTTATATCACTGCTGAATCACACATGGCCTCTCCTTTGCTTTCAGTCAGATGCATGCATGGCCTCCAGTGGCTGTTAAAGCAGATGAGAAATGCTGCCTCAGAGCAAAGATCAGTGCTTCGTGGATGTGTCTGTCGATGGTCTGATCTTCCCGTGGCGCAGCCTGCAGCTGGCTGGTCCTCCGTTGCCTCGTAGGACCCTGGCTGTTAAATGTTCCCCCGGTGTCGTGATGATCTCTGTGCTCACAGATGCCAACGCCACTGGTCCCTGCAACTCAAAACAAAGACTGATTTGCCTGTTTTAGACCCCCAGTCTCTAATGCAATCAGTAAATCTTTGTTGGTAAATAATTGCTATCGAACAGAGTTTTAATATAAATTTATGAGTGGTGTTTTATCACAGCTTGGGGCTGCAGTGGGCACTGAGTGATGGACCTTAGATAGCACTTACATTCATTACATTAACTTTGTAAGTTATTTAAAGCTTGTACACTTAACATTGCTTTTGGCTTTCAATGACCGCTTGGGACTACGCAGAGGATACACATGACTAATAAAGAGATTGCAGCCAAAAGACAGTTCTACTCTTTGCTCCACCGTAGACAGAGTTCCCTGAGCCAAAGAAGCAAGAAATGCCTGCCTAGAATCTGATGTTTTGGTTGTACATCATTAAAAATCAGTCTTTCTGATGCATCAGTAAATGAATGAGGTGGTAGCAATTAGATCAACGTTTGCCATTTCTAAGTAAGAGAAGTGGAATATTTGAGATGTCACAAAGCCCTTAAATTTCTTTCTATGCAAACTAGTAAAAGATGTTAAAGCTTTGAAATTGGTCTGGAGGGTGAAATGATTCACAAGGAGGTGGTGTAGCTTCCGGTTATGAGTATAGACTATTGCTCCGGGCTCTTCCCGCTGCATTGGTTATCTGTTGCTGGTAATTAACCCAAATCATAGTGGTTTAAAACAGTAACCATTTTATTATTGCTCATGACTCTGTGGGTCAGGAATTTGGAGCAGGGATGTTGGGGACAGCTCGTTTCTGCTCCGCAAAATGCCTTCTAGGGCTGGGTGCCTCAGCAGACATGGCTCCTACGGCTGGGGGTTGACGCCAGCAGGTCAATGACCGTCGTGTATCCGGGACCCCGACTCTCCTCCATGTAGTCTCAGGGTCTCTCCCTTCTCACTGTCTCCCTAGAAAAGTGGTCCAATTTCTTACAAGGATGCTAGGGCTCCCAAGGGCACAAAAACAGGAGCTTCCAGGCCTTCTTCAGGCTTCGGCCAGAACAATAGCGTCATTCCCACCACATTCTACTAGTTAAATTGCGTCTGAGGGCCTGGGATGACAGAGTGAGCTGAGTTTTTGAGGGTCATCTTTGGAGACTAGCTACTGCAATCTGCCCTCCCACGTGCAAAATACCCTCACCCTGTCCCCAGATTCACAAAGTCTCATTCCATCATGGCATCTGCCTCAGGCTTGAATCCAAGATTGTCATCTACATCAGGTGCACATGTAGATGAGGCGCCTGGGATATGACCTTTCCATCTGAAGACCAGGTACTCAAGGGACAAGTTATCGTACACATAAACACACACGCACGCACACGCACATTCACAGTGCTGACAGGCACAGGAGAACCACAGCAGGTACCTTATTCCAAAAAGGAGGAGAGGGACAGAACACCTGTAGATATTACTGGTCCACAGCACAGGGTGTGTTCTGCTTCCAGGGGTATCCTCCTTGGCCCTGGGCTCTGCTGTCTGAGTCAACCTTCCTTCTCCATAAGAAATGGCCTGTGTTCACAGCTATGTAGCTTTCTCAGCCTGTACTTGGGTTGAAGGCCCAGAGCCTCTTTTCATTTTGAACCTTCTCTGTGCTTTTTATTTTATTTTATTTTTTAAATGAAATTTATTTATTTATTTATTTATTTATTTTTGGCTCTGTTGGGTCTTCGTTGCTGCGCGTGGGCTTTCTCTAGTTGCTGTGAGCGGGGGCTACTCTTCGTTGCAGTGCTCCGGTTTCTCATTGCTGTGGCTTCTCTTTGTTGTGGAGCACAGGCTCTAGGTGCACAGGCTTCAGTAGTTGTGGCTCGCGGGCTCAGTAGTTGTGGCTCACGGGCTCTAGAGCGCAGGCTCAGTAGTTGTGGTGCATGGGCTTAGTTGCTCTGTGGTATGTGGGATCCTCCTGGACCAGGGTTTGAAGCCAAGTCCCCTGCATTGGCAGGCAGATTCTTAACCACTGCACCACCAGGGAAGTCCCATCTGTGCTTTTTAGTCCAAAGTGGTGTAATTCCTTTAAAAACCTTGTGGGTGTCCTTTGTATCGAATTACAAATTTTGTCCATTAGGCAAAAGCCAATCCACAGGCTCCTGTCTCTGATCCACAGATCTTCTAGTAATGGGAAGGGTGTACCTTAAATCTTTCTGAGTTCTCAAGAAGGGGGTCTGACTGCCACACTCTTGGTGGGGTCTTTATTCTGAGATCACATCTCCTGCCATTCCCTGGATTCGATCTTTGTTCTGAGGCCACTTCTTACTCTCAGAGTTTTCTACTGCAGGAGAAGCTGGGATTGAGAAACAGTTTTTCTCGTGGTCTGGTCCAGTGAGGCTTTTAAATCAGAAATATTTTTTCTAATTCTGCTTGAAAACTACCTTGATCTCCTCTCCCTCCTCCCAGACTCATCGGGGCTCATCAGAGCAGTTAGCGTGTTTGGCATTCTGCTGGGAAATCTTAGCCACGTCCGTCCAGGGGTTCACTACACATCCTGGCTGTGCTGCGTGTTCCCACAGGGAGCAGGTCTGCTAACTGTCCGTCCTGCCAGCACACAAGTCGCACCCCTTTCTCCAACCTCAGGGAGCGTTTTCCTCACGGTCCTTCCAGCTGTTCAGTCCCTGCCAGCCTCAGCCAGCTGCCTGGTTCCAAGCCAGTGATGTGTGTTTTTGATTTTTGTTACAGCAATGCAGGATGCTAGCTGTGTTTTTCTAGTCTATTTTTGCCTAATACTCTACCCCAAACCCTAATGATTTGAAAAAACTATTATTATTTCTCGTAATTCTGTGATTCAGGACTGTGGACAGAGCAAAGCGTGGCTTCCTGGTCAGAGCTCCCCGAAGCGGAAGCTGCCAGGATTTCTTAAGGTTTAAACCCAGCGTAGGTAGCGTCACTTCAACTGCTACTGTTGGTTAAAGTGAGTCTCAGGCACCCCTGAGTCAGTGTGGGATGATTTACACAGGGACACGAATACCACGAAGCCTGGTGCATTGGAAGCTGTCTTGAAATCAGCTACCAAGCTGGCTGTGTGAGTTGGGCAAGTTACGTAGCCTCTCTGTGCCTCAGTGGCCTCATCTGTAAAATGGGGATAGTCATAGTCATTACCATCAGGTCGTCATAAGCTTTCAGTGAGTTAATACTTACTTGTAAGGCTCTTAGAGCAGCGTGTGGCTCACAATGAGCCCAATATTGTTCTGAAATAAAAAATTTTAAAAACAGATGCATAAGCCATATGAAATTCAAATAAAGCATTAACGGTAATTGACATCTACACTGGGATAGCTGGTCCACGAGAAACGATCTTAAGCAGGAAATCGTTTTTACATGTACAAAAGTGGCATCTGAAAGATAGACCAAGTATACATTTTGACATTCCGCCGTGCGGTTTTGCCCTGGGTCACACAGAATCAAAGAGACTTAGAATCAGAAGGGCCATTTACACTCGCTGATGGGAGCTGCCCGCCCGTGTGTCTCTGGCAGAGCGCCTTCCGGCCTCTGTCATCTTCTAGCTTGTGGGATCAGGGCTTCGTGTCCTTCAAAAGTTTAAAATGAACTATTTTTAGGGTTTTCCATTTTCCCGGTAGTTAGAGTAGAAATTGTGTAAGTCTGGGATGGCAGAAGCATGGGGGGATCCAGTCTAGGGGCTCAGCCTGCAGTGAGGGGCTGCTGGCATGTTAGAGCATCCTGCTTCGTCGGTAGAAGTCTGTCCTAAAGGGAGGTGATGGGTTATCTCCCTTCAGCACTTCGGGGGAATGCTGTCTGTGCTCAGAGGAGAGCCCCACCGTGTCTGGAACCTTTTGCTCTGGGAGGAGTCCGGGGCTTGGCTGTGTAGCCATGTGACATCTCATAGGGCCTTTGTGGCAACTGTCCTTGGTCCCTCAAAAGAAGGGCAAGCTGGGGGCAGGCTGCACTCCAGAGTTACAGACGAGGCTCGCCCCCCGGAGGGCAGCGGAGCCCTGCTCAGGCAGCTCTAGGGGTCCAGGCCCATGGGTTCACTGTCCCCAGGGATTCTTGAGCAGGGTGACCCCGGGCAGGGATCAAGCACAAATATTGGTCTAGCAGATTCAGGATGGAATGGTTTGACTTCCAGAGTCTCTCGTGATTCTGAAATTCTGTGATTCCCACTTGATACAAATACTCTCTAAAAATCAGGGTTCAGAATTAATTTAAGAAAAAAAATAGAAGGAAAGCAAAAGGAAACACATCTTTAATCCACAGAAGCTGTTTCCTGAGTCTCCTCATTTGAAGTTCAATTGAGCCTCTGATTGCAAAAGTTCATCCTGCTTGCTGCCTCCCGCGCCCTCGGCCCATCAAAGACCTCGTGTCTCATCATGTTTTTCAGGATGGGGCTCTTTTGATTATTTACGGAGAGACCGCACAGTTTGCTGGTCTCTCCTAGGGTTTTGGCTGACCTTTTCGAAAGGTTCACACATGTAAGTGCAGAAGTGGACCCTGACGTCCAGAGCTGTGGGCATTAATCCACAGCCCTGGGCTTTCCTGGGACTCCCCTTCCAGGACGTGCAAGCCTGTGGATGGCTGCTGTCTGGGTGATAGGATGGAGGTCCCACGTGGCCCAGCCGTGGGAGGTCCAGCACCTTGGTCCAGACCCCGCTACCACCTTCTGCTAACTCTTGGCCGGAGGTCGCAGACACAGAGGTGCCTGCGTCTGGCCTGCAGACGTGTTGGGTTTGGCCTGAATTATACGCAGATGGTGTATAACCCGTTGCTGACATTCTAAAGTAAGGAGCCGTCGCATAAAGCTCCAGTTTTTCTTCTTCTCTTGGGTCATCAGGAAATCTGGAAACGCAGACGCGGACCCTGCGTTCCCTGCTCAGTCCGGGGCGCCGTTCCTGGACCGTTGGCTCCGCCGTGCCTCGTTGACCTTCTCCACCCCATCAAGAGGTCTGGCCTTCGCCACTTGCAACAGCCTGACCACCCGCTTCCTGGAATCTTTTAGTAAGCTGGAGATTTGCTTCCATAAATCCTCGTCCCGGTCTCCCCTCTCTCCAGGACACTCAGAGTTTAGGGCATTTTTAGGGTACTCTTAAGATTTAGCCAACAGAAATCCCTTCCTCTGGATCCATATACAGTGTATTTTCAGGAACAGATTTGAATTTGTTCATGTTAGAGTGGTGCTTATCTGTTCTTTCACTGCGTGGATATAAAATACCAGACTGAATGCTACTGGTATTTTATATTCCCTTGCAATCCTGGATTCTCAGTGCCCTCTCAAGAGAGGAACCGGACTGGAGGTGCCTGCCAGGATGCTGGGTGACCCGCTGCCCTCAGGTTTGGGATTCGTGCCCTGGGAGGAGGGGCTGGTGCTTCGAGACCGAAGGCTGTAGGCCCGGAGTGCTGGGGACACTGGTCGGTTTGACCATTGTGGTCACTGCCCACAGGCCAGAACTTAGCAGCCCAGTGTAATGGCAGGAATGAAGAGGGCACGGTGGCTGGTCCTGTCACTTCCCATCACTAACGAGCTCCCTTAGCTCTGTGGTCAGAGTACACGTCTGTAACGAGGGAGCCGTCGTAACTCTGCTACCCCTGCCCTGCTTCTTACGGGGAGCGAGTGAGAGAGAGGACATGACGACGCTTAGAAACGCATCAGCACCTGCTAGCGCTCAGGCCACTGAAAGAAAAGTGCGCCTTCCCTGGTCCAGCTCTGCCCAGACCAGCAGCTGGGCGATCCCATCTTGCATGCAACATGACGTGGGGAGCCAGGCGGCCAATCGGTTCAGTCTCTACTGCAGTCTTGGGGTGGTGGGCTCTGAGGGGTGGGATAATAAGCCCAGCTGGGGCCAAGGCTGAAGGGCAGAAATATGGTTCCTAGGCCACCAGGGTGTTCAGGTCTGCTGAATGTTGCAGCATTTGAATAGTACATGTAATCAGAGATAATCCTCCGAGGTGAACCACAGAATTTATTTAAGATTGTCAAGATTTGGATTTTTTTTTTTTCAACAAGACATTAAGTTTTCCTAGGACCAAACAAATTGGGCTAATTTAATTTCCCAGAAAACTATGACGTCGTCTCTTCACGTGGCCTCCTGATGAATTTTCCCTTTATTCCCTTAAGAAATAAGTCTTTATACCTTTCACCGGGGAGTCTAGGATTTGCTTCTGAAAGTGCCCACGAGCTAGCTGAAAGACTTCTGAACGTCCATCTGCACGGAGCCCCAGGGTGTGACCTGCGGCCTGCATTTCGTTTGAGGCTGGAGGAAAAGCTTTCTGAGGCCCAGGGCAGCTCTCAGCCACCAATGACACATAGTAACCCCAGCCCCTGGTATTGTTGGAATTCCAGCTAAAATGGATGGTGGTGGGAAAATGTGAGCCTGCAGGAGAACTTGTGTCATGTTTTGTTATGCTACGTTTTAATATCTTAGAAATCCCACCAGGGAGGGACATTTCATGATTTTAAGTGTTGCCTTTTCATTATCACTAATTCATTGTCACCAGTGGCGACCACCCCTCTCCCACTGGTTCTTACTGTGTCCTGGAACTTGTGTCGCCTTGGTTTGTAAGTAAAAGTTTCCTCTGGGCCTGGTTCCCTTTGTCAGTCTCTGTGCCATGTTTGGTTTGTATTGGTTGAGATTCCAAGAAATCAAGGTCTGCAGCTTTATGTCACGTGCTTTCTTTACGTAAGCACTTGGAAAGAAATGCTCTTCCAAAGGTTTACTTGTCAGTTGCCTCAAACTTTGAAATGTTTTCTTTCAGCGACAGTAAACATTTGTGGTCGGAGTCCTGAGTTGTCCATTACATTTGTAAAATCTGGTGTAAAAATAATGTCACGATATTGGTAATTAATTGGAACTTAATTCTGTTGCATAAAAAATGCTTACTTAGGGGGCTTCCCTGGTGGCGCAGTGGTTGAGAGTCTGCCTGCTAATGCAGGGGACACGGGTTCGAGCCCTGGTCTGGGAAGATCCCACATGCCGCGGAGCGGCTGGGCCCGTGAGCCACAATTGCTGAGCCTGCGCGTCTGGAGCCTGTGCCCCGCGACGGGAGGGGCCGCGATAGAGAAAGGCCCGCGCACCGCGATGAAGAGCGGTCCCCGCACCGCGATGAAGAGTGGCCCCCGCTTGCCGCAACTGGAGAAAGCCCTCGCACGAACCGAAGACCCAACACAGCCAAAAATAAATAAATAAATAAATAAATAAATAAGAAAATCCTTTAAAAAAAAAAAAAAAATGCTTACTTGGTTTTCTTCTTGTGTTTGGGTTCCTGATCAATAGAATCAGGCGGCGGACGGAGGCTGGTAAAAATTCCCAAGGGGACTCAGGATGCCTCTGCTTCTTTAAGGTGTCGGATTCTATTTCAAACTTACAACTTTCTTTCTGCCTCGATCTGGGTGAATTCACTAGCATTAGTCTTATGCTTTCGCAGTCATAATTATCATCATGTAGGTTTATAAATGGGCAGCAAGAGGAAGAGCAAGGAAGGAGATTCTTCTGTTTTCCTTCTTCTCTGTGAACAAGAGTCAGACAAACCCAGATATGAGAGCTCAAGTTGAAATTGAGCAAGGACGGCGCGAAGCCCCAAAAGGGAAAGAGAAAGTGCAGAGTCAAGGTGCTGGGCCTGGCAGAGCTCAGGGCTGCCTTCGGTTTTCTTTTTAAATTAATTAATTAATTAATTTATTTATTTTTGGCTGTGTTGAGTCTTCGTTTCTATGCGAGGGCTTTCTCTAGTTGCGGCAAGCGGGGGCCACTCTTCATCGCGGTGCGCGGGCCTCTCACTATCGCGGCCTCTCTTGTTGCGGAGCACAGGCTCCAGACGCGCAGGCTCAGTAGTTGTGGCTCACGGGCCTAGTTGCTTCGCTGCATGTGGGATCCTCCCAGACCAGGGCTCGAACCCGTGTCCCCTGCACTAGCAGGTAGATTCTCAACCACTGCGCCACCAGGGAAGCCCCCTGCCTTCGGTTTTCTTAACTCAGGAAAACCTACAAACAAGGCGGAAGGTTTGCTGGGAATTGGTAGTTAAAACAAGAATGAATTCTCATCAGTCATCTAAGGAAGACTGGATTAAATATACTTCAGAAGTGTGTTGGTTTCAAGTTTTGAATGGTTTTCAAGAAGCCCTAATGTGATTTCATTAAAAATGGGTTAAAGTAAATTATACACAGTTCATCTATTAAATGCCATTGCTGAGTTTGCAAATGGAATTTCATTTTTAATAAATTAAGATCTGAAATGAAGAACTGTAAAAAAAAATGTTCTTATTTATAAATATCATAAGGTAAGAATATGGTTACTGTCTTATTTTTAGAAAAGGAAATGTAGGTTCCTTTTTAATACCTTTAGGGGCTCCATGTGCTTATAACTTAGTTATAAGAAAAGGTATGATGTAGCACATCAGGATGGTTTGTATTATATTTGTTGAACCAGTGGCATATCTTAGCCCTCATTAATGTCACAAAGTTAAGTTCTACACACACATACAAAAGGAAATTATTCTCCACACACACACAAAAGGAAATTGGTTGACCATAAATATATTGTATGAAAAAGAAAGGAGAAAATCAAATTACCAAGCTAAAAATGTGTCATTTCCATTTTAAGATGGCAGGGAGAAAACGAAAGTTTAACAATTTAAAAATTATCTATGTGCCTACTCTTTTTTTAAAAAATGGACACAGGGCTTTATAATTTATATTTATTAATTTCTGTCTGCCTCCTTTTTCCTTACAGGGCATGCTGCTGAAGCGAAGTGGCAAATCACTGAACAAAGAATGGAAAAAGAAATACGTCACCCTGTGTGACAATGGTGTGCTGACCTATCATCCAAGTTTACATGTGAGTATTGCTCCTTCGGAGAAATTAGCAGGTGTTGGGCTGTGAGGGGCAGAGGGGGTCCCAGCACAGTCAAACCTTTCAGCTCTGTTGGAGGTTATAGTAGTATTTAAATGAGAGTAAAAATTTTAAGTGAGAGTAAAAAGACAGGAGCAAGTAGTAAAAGAGAAAGGAGAAAAAAAAGAGATCTGTCTGAACATCTAGACTAGGGAACCCAGGGTCAGCTTGAGCAGCTGAGAGCAAAAACAAGAATTAAATGCAATTCATGAGTCAGTTTTTATTGTTCGATAAGAACACATACCAGTTTGTGAGGCAAGTTCGTTTTCTCTGTGTAATAAAATCTCTTATACTTGTGATTTTTATAAGATAGATTAAAAGACAATTAATTTCATTATTGGGGGAAAAGTAGACATTCCACCCACGGTGAGCTCTTCTAGAAAGCTTTGGTAAAACCTGAAGACGGGGTGTAATGACTATTCCAGAAAAACACATTCCATGAATCCTGCGTGATGTTTATCTGCCTTGATGTAGACAAATGCGTAGATTAGAATATATAGTATTAGCTGGTTGTTTGATTATATCACAGTGTTAAGCTTTTCATTTTAAATACTTAAAAAAAATTGCACAGTGATTGGCAAGAAGTTAGAAATAAACATATGGAAGAAGATGAAAATCCCCAAATACCCACTGGAAAACATGACTACTCACATTTTGGGGTGTATATTCCCAGCCATTTCTACACTCTGTGCTTTCTCCTTCCACAAGCATGCAGTACCCCTGTGCACATGGCATGTGGCCTGCTCTCCTAGACGATGCCAGATCATAGGCACCTTCCCATGTCAGCAAATGTATGCCACCATTTTAAATATTTATATAACATTCATTCTGCACATGTGCCCTAATTGACTTAACAGTATCTCCAGAACAGACATTTGGCAAGTAAATTTACATTTTGAATGATTTTTGCTGTTGTAAGTAACTCTAATCAGGTTCCTCTTTTGACACTTCTGTGCCCTCATCCATTTCCCGCAGAGTCCTAGCCGTAGCCTTCCTGAGTTGAACAGTGTGTGCTTTTATGGGCTTTGGGCATGTAGTGCCAAATTCCTGGGAAGACGGTATCAGTTCATCTCCTCTGGCTTTTTCCCCTGCGCTCTCAGGGACATTTCCCTTTTTAAAAAACCTTTCCAATAGGATGGGTAACAAATGGTACCCTCGCTGTGTAATTTGCTTGCTGGGGTGAATTGCCCTTTTCCCTCTTGTCTTTCAGCAGTGGCTTCACCTTTCTGAACCGTGTTAAAAAGCATGTGTTTCTTTAGGTGTCTCTGGTGTGTTTCTCCTGTGGATGGAATGCTTCCCATGCTTCACCATTAAGTAGACTTTTGAGATATATACTCCTTCTTTTACAGAGGAAATTCCTTTGTGCTTGATTTATTTGGGGTTATTTGGGGAGTAGAGTCAGGTTGCTTCTCCAGTGACCTCCAAATCAGAGACCTAATCCCATCCCTTGAGACCTGCCTGTGACAGTCCTGTTCCCCCTCCACATCTTTGGGGTTCTCTCCACAAAGCTGCCCCATCAACAAGGAGGCTGCCCTTTCCCTGGCGTAGTTCTTCCAAAGACCCCGTCAGAGAGCAAAGCCTAATTATTGACCCATTTGCTTTATGTTATTTAGAGGGAGACGTGCAATCACCATCTTCTTGCTGGGAAGTAAAAAAAGTGAGATCTGATTGACGATGCATCTTAAGTCACCTTACGCTCACCTGCTAAGCTCAGGAGCCATCAGAGGGGCATTTGCTCCTTCTTGCCAAGGGGGAAAGATGGTAACAACAAAAGATGGTACTGGAACATTCCTGTAGGAGGGCTGATAACCACTTACTTTTCATCTCAACCTCTTGGTGATATAATCACCATCAGTTCTTCAAAAATTCTCCCACACAGTCTGCTTCTTGTGATGGTCCTCAATGCCATCTTTTTTTTTTTTTCCTATGTATGCATGGATATTATTGGAATCCAGAAAAGGAGCACAGTGGGGCTTTGTTATGTAATTGTAGGGCAAGCAAGAGCCAATGTCATTTTAAAGTGCATTTCAGTTAATGCCAGTCTCTTGGGAACTGGAATTATTGATGCAGGTACACAGTTCCCTGAGGGAGTGGCTTAATCTAGAAGTGGATTTGAATTACTAGAGCATGAAGGGATGGCATGACCTTCATTGTAATCCTTCATTGATTTTGTCTATACAGCTAAGCTTTGGGTGAAGGTTTAGAGGGCAGTGAGTTTCAGGTATATTCTCTGGCAGGTACCTGGAATGGATCTGTTCTAGTCTAAGTTGTTGGGAGCTACAGATCCCCAGCAGCTGAGTTAGACTGGCATTGTTTGGTTCCAGATGGGAGGAGGTATTCAAGGGGATGTCCGAGGGCAGAATCCTGACTTTCCTTATTAAGAAATTTGGGAGCATGCAGGTGTGTTGCTAATTCAAGTCCCAAAGTTCTGCATCATGGAGAATGGCCCCATTATTTGAGTCTGGAAAATTTCAAAAGGTGATAGGACCAAATGGTCTCAAACACTGATCCCACTGTATCACTCACTCCCTGGGTTATCTCCAAGATGTATTATGGCAGAAAGACCGCTAAGCTCATTGGCCACTTGTGCTGAGGACCTAAGTGGTTAAATGTTGGGGAAATCTTGCCCAGGTTGGTGGCTTTGGGTTTCAGTACTGTCGGTCATCACCCTCGTACTGGCCATGGAGCAGGGGACCTGCATTGATCTCAAGTAGCAGAGCCTACAGCCTGTTCCTCTCCAGGGAGCCAAGGAAAAGAACTTGGCTAAACAGTCTGACATTTTCAGATAGTTTTCTACAAAGATTGTGTTTGTCCTTGGTGGAATAACTGTGCCAGCTCCTGTGCATCCTCGTAACTTCTGATGATGAGGTAATTTATTTACCAAAAAGGAAACTGGCATGCTTTTGTGAGGGTGGGATTCCAATAAGGTAATGCGCCTGTAATGGGGTGGGGTTGGGCGTCTGAGAGCAATAGGCCTGAGATGCATCAAACGTGTATCATTCAAACAGATGTTAGGTGGGGCCTGTAGCAGCCCCAGCGGTCCCTTCAAAACCAGCATTTACCTGCTGCCGTGTGGCTCTCTTCTTGGTGGGACAGGCATTTATTTCCGGTGCACACATGCACTGCACACGGACTCCATCAGGCTGGACCCTGACTCTATCACGAGTCACCTTCGACGTGGTGTCCTGTTGAACCCAAGTATCTCGGCGGGGTCTTGCACACCAGGAAGACTGGAGCAAGAGTAAACGACTGAATCAAGCTCGCGTGGAAATAGGCCAGCGTGGTGAGGACCCTGAATTGTTTTATTGCAATCAAAGTGCGTCGCCTTTAGAGCGTTGCCTGCATCAGAGAGCGTGGTCTGTAAGGCTGGACCCCCTTTGCAGGGGCTGATCTAGACAGCTCCTTTGTTAGCTAGCCAATTTAAAACCCCAGATGACCACCCTGACCAGTGCTCCTGGACCGACAGGCAGGCAAGGCCAGGAGTTTATGAGAAGGTACAGAGTTTGCTGCTGGACAGAACTGCCCCACAAGCCTCTCCTTCCCCAGCCTTGCCGTATCAGCCCCTCAGCTCCCCTGGGCTGCCAGCGATGCTGGTTTTCTCAGATGTTTTCTTGGACAGGACGCTCCAACAGTACTGGGCTGTACCTTTAACTTACTTTGGGCGCTGTAGAAGCAGGAGACTGACCATTTCCTTTAAAAAAAAACAACACCCACACGACTCTTGTATTTTTTTGTCTTCGTTGGATGCCCTTTAAAAAAAAGATCTCCCAGAAGAGGTCATTTCTATTCTTGAGGGAAACAGATACAGTTTCCTTATTACACAGGTGTCTGTGGAAGTGTTTATGCAAAGATCATCCTTTGGACCCGAACCACAAGTTTCAGTCCCAGCAGACGTCTCGCACACGTTGGTGGGGTAGAAAACAGACCCAGCCTTTGGGGAAAATAAACTGTCAGTGTGTGGTCCCAGCTGTGTGCTCAGCTTGTGGAATCCTAGCAGGATGACGTGCTCTGGCTTGTCAGAAACGGTGGCTTCGGAAACAGGCTGGCAGTCATGAAACTGGGGGGCCTCAGCTTTGCAGCCGGCAGTGGGGTTGGCGTGAGACCAAGTTCACTGAGTGCTTGGAATGGGTCAGCTGCCAGGGGATCTGACGCTGGTCCCCCTGAGTGGCCTGTCCCCGTCAGAGCTCACATGCACAAGGTTAATAGAAAGGGGCCTCGGGTGGCGTCCCCAGGACATCACTTCCCACTGGTCACCGGAGCTTCAGGTTCCCCTTTCCTTCTGGCCCATCCTTTCGCACCCACGTCTTCTTCCCAAGCCCTCAAAGTCGGCCCAGTTTGACCGCATCATCCCGGATGTGTCTTTCTGTTTTTCACCCCAAGCCTCGTCTCAGCTCCTACCCAGATTATTTAGGAGCCCAAAATCCTTGCTCCCTCTGACACACAGCTTGGCCTCATTCTGCCATTTCTGTAGCACAGGCGTCCCTAAGCCTTCCCTGTACCGCAGATAGACGTCATTGAGGGAAGCTTTTTCACCCCAGGCATGTTTCCTGTCGTTGAAAACCTTAAACGGTTCTCTTAGGGAGGAGAGACCCTCTCGGAGCAGTGGAATAGAATCGCCTGTGTGTGGCCAGATCGTAGGAAGTGATCATCTGGAAATCAGAGGGAAAGTGGGCCAAACATTGATCCCACCCAGACGGAGAAAGTTCCCTACAAGTTGATATCAGCGATGCCTCTGGACCCCAGATTTACTCACTCTGTGGTCCGTGAAGTCTCAACCCCACCCTTCGCCCACTGCCACCCCTCCTGGCCTGCTTCCGCTCTTCCCCAGAGGCTCAGGGGCCGTCAGCAGTGGCTGGCTTGGGCTCATGGGGTCCCCCTCCCTCCTGCATTGTAGGTAGAGAGGAGGAGATGCAGGCATAGGAGGAAGAAGTGATGGTGGATTTCAACCTAGGTGTTCCTAAAGATCGGTGGTTCCCACACTGGGGAAGGATAGCCATGGGGTCTGGTGGCAGGGGCAGAATAGCTGAGCAGAGCAGCCGCTGGGGGAGGACTGAAGGAACCCACAAGTCCATGGCATTGTCTCTGTAACTGAGTGTATCAGCGCCTGGTCTGTGGTGGGCCTGGGCTGCCGCCTTTTCAGAAGGTGGACCTTGCCTGTGAAGCTTCAGCTCACACATCCTACCCTTCTGCACACAGTCAAGCTTCATTTCTTCTCAGTGTGCATTTTAAGGTGGACATCGAGAAACTGGCTGCACAGCGTCTGCTCTGGAAATCCAGAGAAAGAATCCTTTAACCGCAAGGGGATGCTTGGTGTTACTGTCTTCTCAAGCTCACTTCAGACTCTCAAGAGTGTGTGCGTCTGAAATTGTCACCAGGAACCCCTAGCAAATGGAGGCTCACAGAGTCAGTTGGACTTCTAAGGACACCCCCCATTCCAAGTTTGGAGTTGCTGGGTGGGATCAGTTTCATGGTAAGATGAAGACCCGGGCTCAGAAAACAAGCCAGTTGATTTGATTCGTCTTTCTTCTCAAGATGCTGTTATTAAATTAAATAAAATCTAGAAAGCAGTTTAGATAACACATGGAAAACTCAACCAAGATAACGAAGCTGCTTTGGCTTTGTAGAGTATCCGACTGCCCTGGTTTTCCTAGGATGCAGGACGTCCAGTGCTAAAACCTGGGAAGTCCCAGGCAACTGGGAGAAGTTGGTCACCTGTGCTTCAGGACTGACCAGCTTAACTGCTCTTTCATCTCCACGTGGCATTTTGCAAAGACAACCCTAACTATACAAATAAGACTGAAATAGTAAAAAGCAAGCTGTTGGGCTTCCCTGGTGGCGCAGTGGTTAAGAATCCACCTGCCAATGCAGGGGACACGGGTTCGAGCCCTGGTTCGGGAAGATCCCACACGCTGCGGAGCAACTAAGCCCGTGAGCCACAACTACTGAGTCTGCGCTCTAGAGCCTGCGAGCCACAACTACTGAGCCCGCGCACCTAGAGCCCGTGCTCCGCAACAAGAGAAGCCACTGCAATGAGAAGCCCTCGCACTGCAACGAAGAGTAGCCCCCGCTCGCTGCAACTAGAGAAAGCCCATGTGCAGCAACGAAGACCCAACGCAGCCAAAAATAGATAAATAAAAATAAACACATTTTTAAAATAAATAAATAAAAAGCAAGCTGTTGACTTCTGCTGCTGCTTTCCGTGGTCTATATTTTTTTGATCCTCAGAAAAATTATACAACTGTAAGACCTTTAAAAAGCCCTACCTGCTTAACTTTTCTGGGGGAGACACGTCTTAGTGTCCCGAGGTTTTGTGACACTCTGCTGGTTCCTAGTCTGGGTGGGTGAAGGGCAGCCTGTTCCGAGAGCCTTGGATTCCCTTTCTGTGGACTTGAATGTGAGCCTTAGGGAGCACCTTGATAGAAAAATGGGGAGGATAATGAGAAAGAACTTGACCTCGGGGCTGCACAGTTCAGCATCGCCACCCATTCATCTTCCGTGTTGAAGGAGCTGCCGTCAAGGGCACGGCTGAAATTCCTGCTGACAAAGGTGTGTGCGGGGGGATTCCTGAGTGGACCTGTAAGAGTTCTCTTCTTGGCTCCAGGTCAAGCCAAGGACTTTATGGTGCCCGGACCAGGAAGGTCCTCCCGGCTTCCTCCTGGGCACACGTGGCAGGTGTGGACAGCCCACCTGGCTGACCTGTGCTTGAGTTGCTCACACTTTCGGAATCCTCCCTCCTGGATTTCTTTCCCATTCTGTATGTTGCCTGAGTTACAGTAGCAGCTGGGGTGCTGTCATTTCTCCCTGCCCTGCAGAACTGGGCTTTTCCTTCTTACAGGACATTCATTCCTAATCAAGTGCCTTAGACTCGCCAGCTCCACAAAGCCTCGGATTCTGCAGGTTGCTGACATTTCCTTGTTTTTTCCCCATGGACTTGAACTCTGAATTGTCATCAGAATACTGATTTCAGTATAAGTTCCTAGTTTCAAAATCAGGCAGAAAAATCCACTTGTTTACTGATACTGATGCCAAAATAACAAAAAGATGTGAGATGCTTTCCTAAGTAGGTATGCTTCTCAAAAGAAATAGTTAAAGGTAAAAAGGAAGATACCTTTTGTTGTAAGAAGAACAACTCTTGCCTGTACCCACTGCTGGTAACTGTCATTTAAAATAACACAATCCTGGGAATTCCCTGGCAGTCCAGTTGTTAGGACTCTTCCGCTTTCACTGCCGAGGGCCCAGGTTCAATCCCTGGTCAGGGAACTAGGATCCCACAAGCCTCAAGGTGCGGCCAAAAGTAAAAAATAAAATAAGATAACACAGTCCTCACATAAAATGGGGACGTTTTACTTGAGGATTGAGCATTCACTAAGAATCAGTCCCTTCAGCCCGCTGCACACCCGTGAAGGGAGACCCCCATCTCTTGAGGTGGTGAATTGAGTTACACGCAGAAAACCTCTCCCTTGTTTTCCCCAGAACGTTGCAGAAGCCAGGCTACAGGGATAGACAGACAGATTCCAAGCCCAGATTTCCAGATGTAGAAGCTTTGACTCATGGAATGACTGATAACCCTGAGAGAGAAGTCAGGCCTCCCTTTCCTTCTGAGAAGATGGTGTCTGGCGTGTCCTGGCTGTGTCACACTGCGGCAGTCAACCTGCTTTGTTCTGTGATGAACGATTACGGGATCTTGCTACCCCTGTAGAAGCCGCGGTGCCGGAAGCTGTCCTCGGTCTGTATGTTCCTCTCCAGTCTGACTTCTTGTGTTTCTGGTCTGATGCTCGTCATGCAGGTGGACCTTCATGCCCTTTGTCCACGGGAGGTACACCTGGTTCCCAGGCTGCCCACCTGTCCTGGCGCCTCTCGCGTCTGTACCGCTTTGTCTAGTGTAGCCTCACCGAGGGCAGGGACTGTGCCCGGTCCCCCGTCTGCCCAGGGCTAGCACGGGCTCAGCACACAGGCCCGGACGTAGGGGCCACGTGGCAGGGGGCATGGCTACTCTGGAGCTTCATGTCAAGTCTTTGCCCCCAGGCGGCCTGTGCTCCACACCTGTCCTTGGTGATCCTGGCTCTGCTTTAAAAATTCTGGTGAGACTGGGACGGAGAAAGCCACCCACACTGCACAACTAGACCTCCCTAAGAATAGATTAGCTTACGTCGGGGTCGGAAGAGAACACACACACAAATGGCATTATACGGATGCCATAAAATCTTAGAACAGTATTGGAACCCAGAAGAATCCATGTAAAGGTAGGTTAGGAAAATATGTAGGCATCAGGGAGCAAGGGTCTGGAGCTTTATGGCAACGAATGAGCACTTCTGTTCTCTAGTCTTACTGCCTGTTTCAGACAAGTGGGAAAGGGTTTGTAAACGGTACATCGGGCCGCGACAAGTACATTGGACCACAACAGGTGTTTCTGCAAGAGTTTCTCAGACCGGCAGGAGTCAGCTCTGAGAAGCACCGAAAATCCCAAGTGTGTCTGCTGCTTCTGGGCCTGAAGGGATAAGCCCTGTGTGCGGGGCTGTGTTGAGGATGGGACAGAGGCTCACGTCCTTCAGTCTCCAGCGTTCTCTGCTTCCCCAGAAGCAACCACAGGCCCTTTATCCAAACGGATCAGTTTCAGGGCAGACCTGGCCTTTCAAGCCAGTGTTGTGGGAATCACTTCGAGGATCTGGAGGTGTTGATTTGTCCACCTCAAGGCGTACTGAATGCCCTGCCTTTTCCAGGGCAGGAACCGAGGCAGCTTACGGCAGGCACTTGATGGGAGAGTGTATTCTGAATACACCCCTCTGTAGTCAGCGTAGGAGCGTAGGCTCTTAATGTTTATACGCACATGGCTCTGGACAGAACTTCATTCAATGTGTTTTATCTACAGAATGAGATCAAGGTGTGTTGCATCTCTGTGGCCTCGAAAACTTCATTACCTCCTCCCGTCTTACAGTTCCTTCCTTCCTTGATTTCCGAGGCGTTCCGTCAGCTTCTCCCCCCCCCCCCCCGCCCGCCTCCACCTGAGTCGATACCTTCTGGTTGCACGTGGACAGAAGCAGCCACGGACCGGGCCCCCTCCGTCGTGGTTTCGGCTCCTGGCACGGCCCCATCCCCGCCGTGGCGGCCTGGAGGTGCCCCTGTGGAGCCCCTGGGACTGGGCAGCTCCCTGGAATCAGGAGGCGCCTTTCGAGGTGATTGTGCTGCTGGCCTGTCCTTCTCCGCCGCAGTCCCTGGGAGTTCATCAGGAAGACCTCAGAGGTCACAGTTAGAGAGACGACTTCCCAACCCGTACCTGTCCTGAACTTTCAGAACTGCACGTCTGCTCGGTTCTCCTGGAGTGGTACCTGCCCATCGCGTTTCCCAAAACCTGTCCACACACAGTGCGGAGAAGAGCAAGTCTTCCCATGATCCGTCACTTGTAATTCACATCACACGTTGATTTCCGTCCCTGCATTTGTTTCTTTTAGACGTTCCGTGCGGAGAGGATTCCCGCTTCACTTCAGACAGCGTCCTTGCTCCCTAGCAGGCCCCTCCGGGCCTCACCTGCTTCCCTCAGTCTCCCGCCATCCCTCCTCCACAGCTCTGGTTTTCTTTTAGTTCCTGGCACTGGCCGTGTTCTGGGGGCTCCAGGTCCTACCAGATGCAGTCGCTGCCACCAGCAATGTTCCTTCCTGCCCCCCCTCCTGGTGGTGTCTTACATGTCACTTCCTCCCGGAAGCCTCCTCCCCTGCTAGGCCTGTGTGGGCACCGCTGCTGTGTGCCCGCACCTTACCCTCTGGTTCATTTCCCTGTTCTCTTGCCTTATTTCATGGCCCCGATTCTCCCGCAAAACTGGGAGCTGCTCAGAGCCAGAGACATTTTGGGTCCTGTTGCCAGCGTTTCCTTCCCATTGAGCCAGTACTGTTTTGTCGAAGGAATGAAAGAATGATGGCAAGATTAGCCGTACGCGTGGCCAGTCCTCACATCTGTAGGCCTGCAGTTCTGAAACTGTAGGAAAGGAAGCCCCCATGGGATGTTTTTAAGCCACAGAAAAGTGTCACAGTCACTTTCAGGCTCCATTTCGGCAGAATGAAGAAAAGGTCACCAAGGTTGGAGAGGAGTTTGAGATTTTTTTTTGGTTTTGTTTTGTTTTATTTGTAGTAAAATACACATCACATAAAATTTGCCATCTTCACCATTTTTAAGCAGATAGTTCAGGAGTGACAAGGCCATTCCCAGTGTTACGCAACCGTCACCACCATCTGTCTCCGGAACGTCTTCATTTTGCAAAACTGAAACTCTGTCCCCATTAAACACTAACTCTGAACTCCCCCTCCTCCAGCCCCTGGCAGCCACCCTTCTACCTTCTGTTTCTATGAATTTGACTATTCTGAGTACCTCATAGGAGTGGAATCACGTAGTATTTATGTTTTGTGACTGGCTTATTTCACTTAGCATCCTGTCTTGAAGGTTCATCCGTGTTGTAGCATTTCCTTCCTTTTTAAGGCTGAATAACATTCCATTGTATATACATACAATACCATTGGATATATACAGTCCAGGGATTCAACCAACTGCAGACCGAAAATATTTGGGAAACAAATTCCAGAGAGTTCCAAAAAACAAAATTTGAATTTATCGCATGCCAGCAGCTGTTTATGTAGCATTTACATCGTATTGGGCATTATAAGCAATCTAGAGCTGATTCAAAGTATACAGGAGGATATGTGTAGGTTGTATGCAAATACTATGCCATCTTATATAAGGGACTCGAGCATCTGCGGATTTTGGTGTCCATGGGGGTCCTGGAACCAGTTCCAGGTATACATACCACATTCTGTGTACCCATTTGTTGGATGGACACTTGGGCTGTTTCCTCCTCTTAACTATTGTGAATGATGTTGCTGTGAACATAGGTGTACAAATACCTCTTTTGAACTTGAGGTTTTAATGTAAAAACTACAGTGTGGGAGAACTATTGAGAATGGCTGAATTTCAAGATGCCCAGCATTAACAAGGGCCCTGGATGAGAAATAACCACAGAGAAATTCGCTAGGCCCAGTCAAGAACATGGTGGGTTCCTGAGGTTTAATAACCTGAATGATGGTCTGGAACCCATGTGGCATGCAAACACCCACCCACCCCTGCCCACGTGGGCCATGGGCTCTCTCTGTGTTTGCCAAGTGCCCACCAAAGGTGAGGGAGGCTGTCCCTCTCTGCTCTTTAGGTGACCTGGGAAATATTTTTGGCATTCATCCGAGTTTCAGATAGTATGGTAAATTATTTCTCCCGTATATCAATGATTTCAAACCCATGGAATGATACTGCCACAGTAGTATAAATATTTTCAGGGAATAGCTACAACTTTTGTTAGAAAAAAATGACTACTGAAAAACTCATACCTATTACACAAACACAGAAATGTTAGATTCTTTATCAAAGTCTTATTTCTGCCCTGAGGAATTCCTTGTTTATTTTAGATAGCCCTTGGGCTTTGAAAGTGTTTAGATTGATGGTTAAAATGGCCAAAATGCAGGCTCACCGTAGTACACGTTGTATTGATGTTGAGAACAGAGTGACCATAAGTAGGGTGAGATCAGACAAATAAAGTCTTCCTATCTGTTTAGAAATTAGACCACCAGGTAGCCTAGACCCTACCTAACTTAAATTTTTTTCTACATTAAAAAATTCTTCTGCCTTCTTGCTTTTCAAAAAAAAAAAAGTATGTATATGTTTTTATAACTGTACAGATTTAACCATGTAGCTTGTGGATCTGAGTAAAGCTTCCAGAGGAGTCCTTGGAATATTGTCTTATCAGTACGCAGCATGATGCTTCATCCTTGTACCCAATCTGTATCACTTTGTTTTCCATTTCGGGCCTTTTGAGGGTTACTAATTGTGGCCGGAAATTCTTGGCGAAAGGTAAATAAATCAAACCCGTCCATTTTCTTCACTGACGGCAAGTCGCTCCGGAGAACTGTCAGTGGGAGAGATCGGACGTGGGGGACAGTGCGGGAATGTTCTTTTTCCCTGCTGCCAAGAAATGGAATTTCATTATTCGACTTTGTAAGAATGTGCTTCTCCGGTTCTAACCTGGTTGCCGGCTGGTTGCTGCAGTGTTGGGAAGGAGAGGCGGAGATGGAGAGAGCTGCTTCTTCTCAGGTGTGCCTGTGGCCCCAGATGGAAACCAATCAAGGTGCGATTGATGTTCATTAAGTGCTTGTCAAAACTGAAAAATTTTCCAATCAACAGCCATCTAGCCGCGGCCCCGCCGATGGCTGGGAGTACCGCCTCTGCCGCAGCGGCTGTTTGCCTGTTACAACTCTAGGCTAAAAATCCGCTGATGATTACATTAGGCTAAGCTGCGAAGTAAATGAACCATATCTTATTTAGGTGCCATGAGCTTCAGTGTAGTCCTGCCCCGCAGGGAACTTGATAGCGTTTTATGGCTTTAAAATTAGTGTAGCTTCCCATTTGCTGCAGGGTGCTGCCTGTTATGCCTTTGAACTCAATAAGCAAAGGGAAGGGGGCCTTTTGTTTTTCTCCCTTATTTTTCTCCCTTGCATTTTAGCAATTTTGTTTTGCATCTTTTCCAGACGGCATTTTGCAATAAAAATGTCTGACTACCCTGTACATGCCACCCCCACCAAAAAAAAGAAAAGAAAAAGGAGGAGGGGGGAGAAAAAGAAGAAGAAAAAGTAGAAAATGTCACGCGTTTGCAGAGGACAGTTTTTTTTTTCCTATGCTGTGAAGTGAAAACTAGCTTTGCAGGTCACCCCCGTGGCTTATCCTGGCGGAATGGCCACCCCCAGTGGGGACGCTGCCCGCACTTCAGGAAATGCCCACATAAAATCAGAGGGCAAGTATTTCAGTATTTTTATTGGACAAGGGCAGTAAGAGCCAACATTTCTTAAGGGCTTTGGCATTCTTTCAAGCTCTTTGTATATTGTCTCAGTTAATCAGGACAACAATCCCATGAGGCAAGAACTGTTAACACCCTTATTTTTCAAGATGTGGAAATCGGGACCCAGGCTGATTAAATAGCGTGGCCCAAGCCCACAACTCCTAACAGGCAGAGGCTCCCAGGCACTGTCACTCTGAGGCCATCCTCTGGCCCGGAGGAGGCTACCTTTGTTTTCTGTGGACATCCATCCTTGGTTTAGGAAACCAGAAAACTGTGTTAATCAGTGAACTGACTGCTGTTCATCTGAAATGAATCTGATCATACTACTGTAAACCACCTTGGCGGGCAGTCAGTAGCGTTAGGAAAACAGAATCACTCCTAAAAGAGCAATGCATCAGGAAAAAAAAATAAACAATGAGACTTCCAGACAGGCCTAGTGAAAGTTTTGAAATTAGAAGAAGCACTTAAATTTTGTGATGGGCAAAAACTGAAATGGGAATTTTTCTGTCCTATGTTGGGTCAGATGGTAGAAGAAAAGGTTTAGCGATCATTAGTGTCCTCTGAAGACAGACGCGTGTGCTCTTCTGTCTTAAAAATCTGTTTCTTCCCTCTAGGAGATCTCTTGTCGCCACCCCTTCCTTCTGACACTCCTTTAAGTGGTGTCCGTATGCTTTTACTCCTTCCCATTCCTTTGCAGTGTCTGAGGTGCTTTCCTGAGTGTGTAAATCCTACTTCTTCATTTCTTCAGTAAAAAGTCACTGTGTGTCTTATCTTGTGTCAGACGCTTGCTTGGTGCTGGGGATACTGTCCCTGCCCTCACAGGGCTCCCAGATACTAAATAAATATACAAATAAACATAAAAAAAAGAATCTGTTTCTTTAAGTGCTTCATGTTCTAGCAAATTCATCCCAAGAAATCTGAAGTTTTAAAGAGGTTCAGATAGATCTAATTATCATTATGGTGAACATTCCTACATAACTCAGAATTTCTAAGATCTAACTACTGGTCCAGTTGTTTCAAGCCATATTTAATTATTAAAATAGCCGTGGAGCCAAGGAATGGGGCTGGCTCTTTGTAGTTCATTGCTGTGAACTTTCACTCACGCTTGCCTCTGGGAGAGACCTAAATGCATATCCAACACATTCATTTTGTATAGGCTAGGTCTGAGCACGCATGGGTTACAACTGGGTAATATTCAATTTAACCTAAAATGAGGAAAATCCTTCTTGCAGTGTAAAGCTCAATATACTAGGTCAGTCAAGACAGATACAATCAAGAAGCAAAAGGTATATTCATAATTCCACGTAGAATTTTCTGCTATTTTGATTTATATTATATTAACCTATTCCCCCTAGGCTAATGTTGGACTTGAGCCCACGTGTGGGATGCCAGCGCTTTTAGCACGTGCACTGGAGGGGTTTGCCCTGCTTCAGTGGTGTTGAGCTCCCTGTGGTAAGCGAAGGGTGCTACCACTGGTCCCTCACGACGCTTCACCAGCCTTCTCCGTTCCCACCTCTTAGGTAATTACCCAGGCCCAATAAAGCCTTGGTTCAGAATCAGGTGTCCTAAGCGTTGCCTTTGCCTCAGACGCCATTTGACATCCAATTCGCCAGGTATCTTCTTCCTGCGGTGGCCACAGGTCACATTGACATCCGCTGGTCAAGTGGTCTCTCCGAAGCAGCTCCAGAAGTGAAACAGTGGAATTCTGTTGGCTGTCATTGGGAAACCAAATTGATTCTCATAAGGTTTTTCTCTTTGAAGCTGCCTTCTACCTTTGCTATTGTAACTGTGATCCTTTGGAGAGAAGGAGAAATTGTCTTCTTTGAGGGATGTGATCTGAAAGGATGTGGCCGGGAGATTTCTCATAGTTTTATGATACTGTTTTCATAGTATTTTTAGGGTATTACTTTCCTCTGTGCCTGTGACGATATATGAGGCTATTGTTTATTATTCATACATGTTGGACTTAAGCGTTTGCTTGGTCTCTTTGAAGGGATGGTATTATGTATGTCTTTATAGATGAGTTTCCTTTGAAAATAGTATTAAGTGGAGTTTGGGAATAGCAGTGCATCTGACAGTGGCTTCTCTTACATACTTTTTTTGAGCCCAGAAGTAAGGGTTTTTAAAAATAGAATTTATATAAACTACTGTTCCTTTTGAACCTGGACACGTTCATGAAGTGTAGTGAAAATAGGGAAGCCTGAGTTCTTCCTCTCCTCCAGGAGAAGACAAACATATCTGCAGACCATTTCTAATATCTGCACAGGTCAGGCTGTGATGCTTCTCCCCCAGCGGTGTGCATAAAGTCACACGCACAGAGCCCTTGGCTGTTTTGTGAACATCAAGCTAGACTAGTAGGTGTCAGACCTTTTGGCCTTAGGGCCCTTTTACCTTCCTAAAAACTGAAGAATCTGAAAAAGCTTTTGTTTCCGTGGATTCTATCTATTGATGTTTACCATGGGAGAAATGACTGAGAAAACGTTTAATATTCATATAATTCATTTAAAATAACAATAACCTACCCATTACATATTATTCCATAAATAACATCTTTTATGAAAAAGATACTTTCCAAAACAAAAGGAAATCATAAGCAGGGTAACATTGTTCTCCATTTTTTCAGAGCTCTTTGATTTCAGTTCAGAAAGTTAGACCATCATTTCTACTTCTGCCTTCAGTCTGTTGAGACATGTCGTTTTGGTTAAAGTATGTGAAGAAGCTCTCACAGAGATATTTAGTTGGAAGAGGAAGGAGTATTTTTTATTTTAAGTGTGCTTTTCTGAAAATTTATTTTATTGAAGTATAGCTGATCTGCAATGTTGTGTTACTTTCTGCTGTACAGCAAAGTGATTCAGTTATACATACATATACATTCTTTTTCGTATTCTTTTCCCTTATGGTTTATTATAGGATATTGAATATAGTTCCCTTTGCTGTACAGTATGACCTTGTTGTTTATCCATCCTATATATAATGGTTTGCATCTGCTAACCCCAAACTCCCAATCCATCCCTCCCCCTTGGCAGCCACAAGTCTGTTCTCTATGTCTGTGAGTCTGCTTCTGTTTTGTAGATAAGTTCATTTGTGTCATACTTTAGATTCCACATATAAGTGATATCATATGGTATTTATCTTTCTCTGTCTGACTTACTTCACTTAGTATGATAATCTCTCAGTCCATCCGTGTGGCTGCAAATGGCATTATTTCATTCTTTTTTATAGCTGAGTAGTATTCCATTGTATATATGTACCACATCTTCTTTATCCATTCATCTGTCGATGGACATTTAGGTTGCTTCTATGTCTTGGCTATTGTAAATAATGCTGCAGTGAACATTGGGGTGCATGTATCTTTTTGAATTAGAGTTTTTGTCTTTTCTGGATATATGCCTAGGAGTGGGATTGCTGGATCATATGGCAACTCTATTTTTAGTTTTTGGAGGAACCTCCGAACTGTTTACCATAGTGGTAGCACCAGTTGACATTTCCACCAACAGTGGAGGAGGGTTGAGGAGTATTTTAATAGCCATTTCAGATCATTGTGCATGTTCTTCTTGGATACTACACTAAAACTTGACATGTGACAGTTTATTAAAGCTTAGGAATTCAGTGAAATTTTCCTTCTCTGCTACATTAAATCCAATGACCTGTCTTGCACTTTGAATGATCTTGTATCCATGCATGTGACACACCATGTGTCAGTCATTTCAAAAAGCTTGTTTAACTGAGGTATGCAGATTTCCAAATGGTGATACTTTTCATCAAGTAATACCCCAAAATCACATTCATTAATATCGCCACCAGTCTTGTCAGAAAAGTCTCCAGGTATTTGGAAGGTGTCATGGTGAGAGACACAAGTTTTCAAAATTCTCATTGTTGCTGGAAAGCTCAGATTCTATCACTGGCCACAAATACTGTCAGCTGCTTTCCTTCCAGTACAAATACAAGAAAAGTACTTGTTCTTTTTCAAGAAAATATCTGCCACATACCCAAGACCAAATAACCATAGTTAATGTCTGACATAGTCATTCTTTCAAGTAGAAGTGTTGTCCCAGCAAACAAGTGGCGAATTCAGCTTGTGAATGAAACACTCAGGGAAGAACTTTCCTGTGCAGGATGGTCAGCCCTCACGGCGCAGCAGAAACGCTTAAGTATACTTGCCGCGGCATCACCTGGGAAATTTAAAAGCTCAGAGGTTAGAATTTTTTAAATCAGTTGGGTTTTGTGGTTTTTTTTGGTTTATTAAGAACATACTTTGGGCTTCCCTGGTGGCGCAGTGGTTGAGAATCTGCCTGCCAATGCAGGGGACACGGGTTCGAGCCCTGGTCTGGGAAGATCCCACATGCCACGGAGCAACTAGGCCCGTGAGCCACAATTACTGAGCCTGTGTGTCTGTAGCCTGTGCTCCACAACAAGAGAGGCCGCGATAATGAGAGGCCCGCGCACCGCAATGAAGAGTGGCCCCCACTTGCCGCAACTAGAGAAAGCCCTCGCACAGAAACGAAGACCCAACACAGCCATAAATAAATAAATAAATAAATAAATAAATAAATAAATAAATAAATAAATAAATAAACCCAAAAGTTTAAAAAAAAAAAAGAACATACTTTGTTATCTAAAGTTAGCCAGTATTCTTCAAAATACGATTTTGAATGGCTGTAAATTATCACATAATTGAAAATATTTGTAACGGGCATTTAGGCGCTTGCTTATTCTTACCATTATATAACTTCAGTGAAAATTCTTGAACTAAATTTTGTCGTATCTTTGAACCTTAGAATTATTACCTAGAAGGGAAATTCCTGGGGAAAAAAATGTGGCCATTTTTTCAGGCTCTTGATTTAACAGTGAATATACTTCTGTTAGCAAGATATGTGAGTGCTCTTATAACACCAACTCTGGTTCAGTATTCTCTTAAGTTCCTCTATTTTCTTCTTTACAGTTACGGGAAATTAAAATGTTGAAGTGTTAATGTAAAATGAGTTCAGACCAATAAAATCAAAGGAAATACAAAAAAAAAAGAAAACTTCCTTGGGTGAAACTTTTTTGTTTTTTTTTGTTTGTATTTAGAGAGCGTGACGATCAGTAAAATAATGACAGTGTACAAAGTACAACGTGGTTACCATTGCCTTGATTCGTGCTGAGGAGTCAGCAGTATTTATTACCCACATCGCTTTTGCACCATCGAAGCAAATTTCAACACAGGGAAAAAGCAAACTATGTCTTGGGATTGTTTTGAAAATAGGTCAAACTCATGAAGCCCCTGATAGGGCATTGAGGACCACACTTTGAGGACTGCTGAACTTAGATTATGCAAAGAGAAAACACGTGACTAGATTAGCCATGGCAAAAAGACCAAAGCAAGCATCAATGTGTCCTAACAGTTACCTCACTTAGACAAAATATTAGATAGTAATAGAAAATAATAAATTTCTCAACATTTGTGTACAGTTAGAAACCAGAGCTTATTGAGAAAACCTAATTGGAACAAAGATTTCTATAACTTTTCCATCATTTAATTATGGGAATGAAGAGTCTTAATACCTTTAACAAGTATATGTTAAAACTGGAGCAATGTTGATTGCATTTCAAAGCTGTGTGTTTTATTCTGATGATCTAATCTTGAGATGCCAATCACATCATTGATGCATTTGGGTTTAGCTTTAAGATCTTGTTAACTGCTTTTTGGTACCCTATGAACACACAAGCAAACCATCTTTCACCAGACAGCCAAAGGTAACAAAGGGATGGGAGGCAGTGAGAATCAATATAGTAAGAGTATTTTTAGGGACTGTTGATGGATTGCTGTATTTTGAGCTTAACTTCAAGTGCCAAATGCCCCAGAGCTGACTAAGATGAACTCACCATTTACTGAGAACTGTAGGCTGTCACGCACACAGAGGGCTCTGGGATGGGCAAGACGAGACCCACACATCGTTCCCTTGGCCGTTTGGGGAGAACTCCGGTGGGGTGTTTTTAGGAGCTTCGTGCGGTATTTTGATGAGGACTTGGTACCACTCTAATTGCCGGAGCTGAGGGTCATCCGGTGATGACCTCCCAGTCCTGGTAACGGGTAACTGTGAGATTTTAGGACAACACCGTTACAGCAGCCAATCCATTAATTCCCCAATCCGGAGGCACTCGGAACTCCACGCCCTCTCCCAAGGCAGCCCCGCCGAAGGTGGGGGCCACGGTGAGCTGTGCTTCTGTCAGCAAGCTGAAAGCTGTGGGTCCCTGACACGGCTCTCAATTGCTAGCAGGTTCCTCTCACTGCACCTCATTTGCATCTGGGACATCAATTAGCATGTTTGTTGAGGCTAATTGAATGAAACTCAATCATAGCTCTTAATTGCTTGACTATGTGAAAAGAAATCACATTAATGCAGCTAATTAAGTGTACGGCAATAGATGCAACATAATTAGGAGGAAAATGTAAGAAACAAGGGATGGCAAAGGTGCGGGAGCGGGGTGGCAGCGGGATGCTGTGCTCGGCTCTGGAGCTGCATCTACGCGGTCGGGGACGGGTCCCCCGCTCCCGCGCCCGCTTGCGAAAAATAATCCACGAGATGAGCACGGACAACTTGAGAAGAGAAATGCAAATAGGTTTGCAATTACTACTTCTTCAAGCTGTTGAGGGGCAGGAGATAGCACCTCTGGGGGGCCTGGCTCTTGAGTGGGCCCCGGGGACTTGTTAAGTGCTGTTTAAAAGTACTTGGCTTTGAATTACCCTCATGCCTTGTTAAAGGGTTTTTCCCCCTTTTATCCTCGATCAGCATTTTCCGCAAGGAACACGGAGAGGGGTTGTATCTGTAACGTTTGCATATCAAAATCAAGCTCGCTGGCTTTATTTCCCCCTGCACGGTCCCTACCTCGGACCATCAGGCCGCGCGTCCCACTTCTGAGGAGGCGACATTGTTTAGTGGTTGTAGCTTTAATTCCTCAAGTACCAAGCTGGGGAGAGATGAAAAGGGTAGTTCTTTCAAAAATGGAAAGCTCCGTGTTGTTTCTCTTGGGAGAAGCTAGAAGCCTCAGACTCACGTATCCACCTGTTTCTGAAAGACTTTTATGGATTAGGAAATGGATCTTGTAACATTTTTATCAATTTTAGTGGCTTGAAATATAAGAATTGCCAGACTTATATTCTGATTTTCTTAAGAACTAGTTCTTCTGCACTTTCAGTGCCTAACTCAGGCAGGAAAACAGATCCCCCAGCCCATGCTGAGCCAAAGATAAATGGTTTCTGTCGCCGCGTTCAAATCCAGAGAGCCAACACTTGGTACATTTCTATAATAATTTTAAAGAAAATATCCTGGTTATTGTATGTTAAAACATGCCTATTAAAAAAGAGACCACGCTGAGGCTTAGTCACTCTCTGATTAGCCTCATTTTAGAGCCCATAAGCCATAAATGCTCAATTACGCTCCTGTTATTGTATTTTAATTTGTTAAGAATTGGCATTAAAGAAGAAAGTTGTAGCAAGTTGATATTTTTAAAGGAGTAGCTATGCAGGAAGGAATTCATTATTTACAAGCATTAACTTTGGTTTTGAAACTTGGGTTTGCCTATTTGGGGTAAATGTTAATGGAAGTAAATGAAAGATGCTTAAGAACAACCTTTTTTTTTTTTAATAACCTTGACCCTTGGTCCTGTACTAACCAAAAGCCACTTCCTTCTTCCATGTGCTTTTTGTTTGCCATCCTTGTGATGAGCTTGGTCGTGAGACTTCTACATTTCTTTCAATCCGCCTTATCCTTTAGCCTAATTTAATGATAATAACTCTCTTTCCATCCTTTGTCCTCATCCTTTCAAAACCGCAACTTTTTTCATAGTCGATTATATTTGCGGCAGGGGGCGGGGGGGCAGTCGAAGCATCTTGCCTTTCAAGTGGAGTCTTTAGTCTGTTCCCAGCTGGACACAGCCCACCCCTTCTCCAAACCTGTGATGACCCTCCTCCAAGATGCCCATGGCCGACCCCGGCAGATGTCCCTCCCTGAGCTGCCCTGGGAGATTAAATGCACAGCTGGGCAGCCCAGGGTGCATCAGCACCCCTGCTCCTGGCTTCCCCGGCTGACAGCATACGTGCCGGTGCAGGTGCTTCTCTCTGGATGGTTTATCATTGCTGAGGAAGGCCCAGCCTCGCCCCTCCCTGGAGGAGCTGGTCTGAATTTGCCCCTACTTGGTGCAGCTTCTGATCCCTTGTTTGTCTTCAGTCCCACGTTCCTCCTGATTCTAGCCTCAGCTTTTTGAGCTTTAGCTCTGCACTAAGAATTGGCCATTGGAGGTCTGTCCTTAGGAAGTCACCCTGGACACTGCATCATCATCTCCTGGGCTGGTGCTTGGTGAGCCTTCCAGAGTTCTGTAATCTCCATCACAAGGCGCCCCTTCACGTTATGGAGTTTCTCTTCCAGCCCTTCCTCCTCTGTTGAGAATTCCCCCACTCCCTTTCCTGAGTCTGGGTTGGCTCCCGAGCGGCCACAAGTCCAGCTGCTTGGGTTTCAGGTGACGTGTGACACTTAGAGCCGGCCCTCCCTCCTACAGATGCTGGAGAGAGGACAGTTCTCTCTGTCCCATACGGTCCCAGCGACCCATATGTGGGTTCTTTCCCCTGTGTTGGAATCTAGTACTTTGAGTTCCTTTTTGTGCCGTAACTTCTATCAGCAAACTTCCTACTTGTGGATAAACCAGTGACTGCTTCTCAACCCCTTCACCTTATGGAATATGGACATTGTCTTGCAATTAAAAGAAGCCACTGGAGTCCTTCTCTTGGCTTCCCTAGCACCTTCTGTGCCCTCTGAAGCTTCTGCCATACACCTGGACTGACTTTCCTCGTCCTGCAGGCTGAGGCCTCTGGCCCGTGCACTACAAATTTATTGGTTTTTTCCCTTTATATCCTAAAAGGAATCCACCAAGATTCTGCCAAGGAAGGAATCTGTTTATTTCATTTCCTGGTTAGTCTTAAAACACTTGAAATATTATTTACCCAAGAGTGATTTAGATAGACTATATCCTTTCTTCATGTGCAATGTTGGTTTAATGATATGTCTGCAGAGACAGGGGGGTTCATTGCCCCCCCAAAAATGCATGAAAGGGTCAATAACTCCTCTAATTTGTCAAGAGGCCCCTCACTCTGGCTCTCAGTTGTCTTCTCTTTCCCCACCCAGCAGCCGACTCTTCAAGTATTGTTTTCCTCCATATTGAATTAGGTGACGGCACAAAGAATTCCCTGTGTACCTAGACTTCCCTTTAGTTCCGTGATAACTGCTAGTCATTCACCTGCAAAGTGTAGACAAAAGCAAGATACTTTTTCTGAGTACAGTGAATCACTTGGAGAAACATAATGCTTGAGTACAAATAATGTGCTTTCTTTTTTAACATCCAGCTCTTGTGACCTCCATGTTTTCTCAGCACTGTACCACTGACCCCCTCAGACATCTTCCTGAACAAAATGCTTGACCTCTTACTTAGAGTGTTCACCTGAGTTCCCACCAGACAACTTCAGTCTTACCTAGATGTCTAATGGTATTGCCCTCGGAGACTAAAAGGTTATTACAAAATAGTTCCTACTCCATGGAATTTTACCCAAAACTTACAAGAAGAGCCCAGGTTCCTAATGTACCATCTAATGTGCAGCAGCTCACAAAATAGGATTTCATGTCCGTACTGGTGTCTCATCCTCTTGGATAGACGCATCGACTGTGTCTCCTGTATTTCCAGGGCCTGGGTTAGTTCAGGACACAGAGGCAGAGCTGATTTCAGTGTAACGATGATGCCACCAGTGCAAGACAGATCAAAACCTTATTTTTAAGCGCTTGCCACCGTGGAAGGGTCATAGGATTACAACTCAGGATGTCTGATAGAACCTCTTGTCCTAGATTGTAAAAGGTCTTTCTTTTAATCTCTCTTGGATGTTTAACATTTTGAACAGGATTACATGCAGAATGTCCATGGCAAAGAGATTGATCTTCTGAGAACCACTGTGAAAGTCCCAGGGAAGAGGCCCCCCCGAGCCACATCAGCCTGCGCACCCATCTCCAGCCCGAAAACCAACGGCCTGTCCAAGGACATGAGCAGCTTGCACATCTCACCAAATTCAGGTAAGCTCACAGCCGACATGCTGAAGAAATCCAACACAATGGCAGCCATGGGTGGTCCTGGCTGGAGGACAGTGCTGAGGTTTGTGGATTAAGTGGAGATTTTGACCATTAAGGTTGTAGACTAAGGTTTACAAGTCTCATCTCTTCTGTGGATGACTGTTTCCGCTACACCCGTGGGTTCCTGGACTGCCAACAAGCAAACCGTGGCACTTTGAGTCACAGCTCCACAAACCACTAGGCTTTCCCAGGGCTGGGCGGTTGAAAGTCACGTTTTACACATGTTGGAGGATTTAAGGGCCTTCTAAAAAACATGAATTCATTGTTAAGGTGTCAAGGATTAGTATTAACTAATTGGTAGTGACTGTGTTTAGAAAAATGGAAAAGCCATTTGGAGCAAGATTTAAAGGAAACCGCTGGACCTCTATAAAGTTCAGATTCTCTCAGTTTTCTCTTGTAACTGTTATGTGATTCTTTCACAGAATTTTGGTTTTCTTTATTCTCTTTTAAGGGAGAATTTGGTTTTTGTTCAGGATCAGAGAAAGTTAGTGTTTTCTCAGAATAGATGTGTTGAGAAATTCCTGGCTTCGGTGTGCAATGCAAACCATTCGGAGTGTCGTGGTTTGTTTTTGTTTAAGAGTCTTGGCAAACTGTGCTGTGGCTTTTACCTTCCCGTGATCGCTCATCAGAGAAAAGGTGGTAAGAACCGCTTTAAGTCCTCCACCAACAAACTCAGACTCCTCCAACATATGGAATCCCTTCACAGATTTCAGTTGTTTCCTTTCCTGTCTCCAACCTACATCTGATCTTCTCAAAATAGATTTCTGTTCTGCAGTCATTCCTAGCATATGTCTCTGCTTCCTAAAGATGCTGCCTTTTTTCCTTTCTGAAATGGTAAATGCTTTAAAAGAGGAATGATGCTGACCCCACAGTTCCGTGGCGTGAATGACATTGTTTGGCAAAAGGAGGGTAAGAAAAAGGGGACAGAATTTGGGGTCCAGCAGCCTGGGTTCTACTGCCCGGTGCTGCGTGGTGTGGAGCAGGTAACTGAACCATGTTTTACATTAGGCTGATCTTGCCTGGCCCTGCCCCCATCACAGAGGTGTGACGGCAGGTGCTGCGGAAACTCATAAAGCACGATACAAACATCAGCTGTTGTGACTAATCAAAATAAAACTGGCCTTTCTGATAACAGAGACATTAGTTCATTCTAGAAGGGTGATACGGTTACTTTATGTGGTCTCATGACCTGCTGACCTTCCTTCCAAGTGATACGTGAGTTTTCCTTTTCTAGATGGTGTGCTAACTCCATGGGATGGGAAGAGAGAAAAGTGCCCAAGAAAAAAAGTTTTTCTATACTGAATAAAAAGCTAATGTCTTCATTAATTTGTTTATTTGTTCAAAAAGTACTTGCTGAGCACCTGTTCTGTGCCAGGAATTGTGCATTCTGTGGATCCAGAATCTCTGACCTCCAGAACTTCTATGCGAGGCAGTCACCCTATAACCGACTTTCCACTTCCTCTTCTAACCATTGTGACACATGTATCCATTTATTTGTTCAAGTCAGCAAGCATGTATGAAGTTTCTAATGTGTGCCGGTCACTGTCCTGAGCCCTGGGGGTACAGAAAAATGAGGCATAATCCCTACCCTCTGGAATCTCACCCTCTGGGAGGTGGGAAAGATGAGCACATGTGCCGGTGCAGTGCAGCAGCTCATAGGAGGTGTGCTCGGCTTCACCCCAGGAGGTGGGGCAAGGCTTCAGGGCTTGGGGGATGCCTGTGTGGGGTGTGAAGAAAGGATGGGAACTTGCCATGCACATAGGATGAGGGAAGAGTCCTGATGATTTGAAGAAGTGTCAGCTATGTAAGATTTGGAGTTTGGAATGTCATCTTGAGATTTGTGTTCTTTGGGGCTTAACTGCCACTTACTGTCCTAAGGAAAATGTAATGTTTGATAGCAAATAGAAAATACAAAATGCCATATGAACTTTATCATATCCCCAGAGGAGGTTATGTCATGGGCCTCGGCTAGGGATTGAGTTTTCAATGCCCAGTTGCTTTCTCTTTAAGATTCTTGCTGTGGGGTGAATGGGAAGATTTGGGTCACGATTGAAATCCCTTTTCCATGGTCACACCCATGGTCGGTTTATTACAGCACATCCTTTCAACCCTAAACTGGGTAAATCCCCATTCAAGGAGCCTGGTAGATGTTTCATCTTCTTTGGATCACAAGTAGGGACTTGGAAGTGGGAATATGATGTCCGCAGGAGCACAGCACCACTTTGGGGGAAGAAAGTCCCTCATGGTCACAGCAGTGCTCAGGGATGTCGTGCCCTCAGCTAAGCCTGTGGGCAACGTCCTTGGCTGGTATCACCCAGAGCTTTACCCTATTGTTCATAGAACTCTCTCACATGAAGAATTCCAACCCAGCAAATTTAATTTGAAGTAAATGGATGCTACTTTTAAGTGATGGACTTTTAGCTAAAGATAGGTATTATTTTAGAGCTAAGTTGCTGAAGAACTTAACACACTACTTAACCTCATCTTTCATTCTCAACTCATTTGAATTCGGCCATTTTGTTTTAGACCTCTGGATTAACTGGGCGTCTTTTGTTTCTTTTTAGCTTTTTTAAAATTCGTTTTCTATCTCCATGTTATGAATTAGATCAATGTTACGTGCCTTCCCTTCTAGTCATTTTTCCATTCACATAGACCTGATACACACTTGTACTGAAATCTTTGTGTGTAACTTATTAATGTCTTAGCATAAAAGTCCATAGGTGAAGTGACTCAGCCAATGGATATAAACACTTACAAGATTCTCCGTACATATTTCCAAATTCATTTCTAGAAAGGTTTTATATAAAATACCCTTCTGTCCATAAAGTGAGTGCTCATTTCACCTCTACACGTTTTTAGAATCTATGCTAATCTTATAAGCAATAAAAATATCTCGTGTTTTGTTTATTTGGATTTCTTCAGTTAGTAGTGAGGTTGAACAGCTCATGTATTTATGGGTTTTGTGTGTTTCTTGTGTTGTAATTGTGTAGATGTATCCTTTGCCCATTGTTGCACTAGGTGCTTGTCTTTTGCTTATTGACATGTAAGAACTCTTTGTATATTAAGGATATCAACACGTTGTAATATACTTTGCAGCTATTTCCCCAGTTTACTATTTGCTTTTTGAATTTTGTAGTCTTATTTACATATGGAGTTTCCCCCTCTTTAGTATGTAATCAAATCATAAGACTTGTACTTCTGTAGTTTCTACTTTAGATATTTAGAAAACCTTTAATAATCCTGAAATAAGATCATAATTCATATATATGTATTTCAGAGTTTTATAATTTTATTGTTGTTCCTTTTCCCCTTTTTTATAATTAACCTGTAATCCACCTTTAATTTGTTTGGGTCTATTACATATAATAGGAAATCTAGTTAAACTTTTTATTCAAATATATAACTAATTGTTCTTTCTCTCTTTGTTATTTCCTTTTCCTGTTGATTCTATTTGTCACCTTTCTTGCACAACTAACTCATTTAATCAAATTAGCTATGTTTCTGGGCTTGAAAATTTATTCCATTGACCTACTTTCTCCGCATTGTGTGGATTTACCACATTGTCTTAGATTCATGGCTCAATTTATATCTGGTAATGTGACATATAACATGGTTTCATATTACTCTTTTATTTTATAGTGTTTCTTGGTTATTGCCACCATTTATTTTTTCCAGTAAACTTCAGAATAACTTGAAACCTTTCTCTTCCCCCTAAAAATAATCTCATTGTGACTCTGACTGGCATTGCTGTTAATCTATGAATTAATTGCGGAGGAACTGACATCTTAACTATATTGAGTTTATCATAGAACACAGTTCTTTCCCAGTTTATTCAAACTTATTATATACCCCTCAGTAAAGTTTTAACACTTTTTTCCATTTGGATCCTGTATGTGTCCTGTTAATCCATTCTATTACTTTATAATTTTTGGTGAAATGTGAAGCTGATACTTGGTGGGGCGAGGGGTTGTCTATTCTGTCATCTAATTGATAAGAAATAAGAAAGATGCTAATTTTTGTATTTTTTATATCCAGCCATCTTACTGAACTCTTCCTTAGTTGGAATAATTATCCAGATGTTTCTCTTGGTTTTCTAGTGTGCAGTCATAATGCATTCCATATTTCAAACATTATGATGCCTAACTGTATGTCAATGTTGACTTTTAGTTTCTCCCAACCAATTTAGTGATTTGGATACCTTATTGCTTTGCCTCCTGTACCATTCACTTACCATCATTATTGAGTCTGCTGCACGCCCAGCCCTGATTAGTGCTCTGGAGATTCAGGGGACCCTCCCTCCAAGGGCTTACACTCCAATGGGGGGGGTGGAAGAATCAGAAGATAAACACACAAGCAAGACCACTGAAGCTGGTGATAATTGCTAAAGGGTCTAAAAGGAGCAATTGGATAGAAAGTTACTTGCAGGAGATGGTGGTCTTATGTTATTCCTAGTATCGGGGAGTAGTTTGCCAGTATTGGAATGCTGACTACCTTTCAAACATTAAAATGCTAGAAATGTGATGATCTTAATACCAAGTTTCGCCAGGGGCTTGGGGAAGAGGAGGAAAAACACATTGTCATACCTGATACTGCATACCTGCATACTGATAACCCAGCCTGGGTCTCACTTTGGGGCTCGCTAGTTAACCAGAGCAGAAGAGCTGCAGTGAAGATGGGGTGGCTCCCGGCTCCACTGGGCACCTGTGGGATGCAGGCACTGCAGGCTGAGGGACACGTTCAGGAAGAGTTGACCAGCGGCATCCCCACCACCATCCCCACTGGGAAAGTAAGCAGCGTGCCTGGGGAGGAGACCCTGATGTGGGTGCTCATGCTTGCAAGAGAAGGAAGCAGGCTGGAAAACTCAGACCTCTGCGTAGTCGCAGGGAAACATAAATGAATGGCAAGGAAGGGCAGCTCTGACCATGAGGGACGCAATGGAGGTGTGCCAGCCCGCCCGTGAACTTGTATTGTTGGTCAAAGACGAACCCACCAGTCAGCACGTGCCACACACGTGCCCCAAGGCTGCAGAGTCTGTTCAGCCCTGCTCTTATTCATCAACATGAGTGGACAACCAAGACGTTTGTGGAAACCAACAGTCAAAATATGAAAGACCGGGCTTCTCTGGTGGTGCAGTGGTTGAGAGTCTGCCTGTCAATGCAGGGGGCGTGGGTTCGAGCCCTGGTCCGGGAGGATCCCACATGCAGCGGAGCGGCTGGGCCCATGGGCCACAACTACTGAGCCTGCGCGTCTGGAGCCTGTGCTCCGCAACAAGAGAGGCCGCGACAGTGAGAGGCCCGCGCACTGCGATGAAGAGTGGCCCCCGCTTGCCGCAGCTGGAGAAAGCCCTCGCACAGAAGCGAAGACCCAACACAGCCAAAAATAAATAATAAAAGTTAAAAAAAAAAAATATGAAAGACCAACATAAGCAAAAGGACAACTGATCTTGGAAGAAAGAGAGTGATAATTTGGGGAAAGAGAACTTAAGAGGAAATTACAACTAGTATCATCAGAAAGATTTAAGAGATTGGTTTTTGTATTCCAAAATGAAACAAAAGATGACATGAAAAACCTGGGGTGGGCTTCCCTGGTGGCGCAGTGGTTGAGAATCTGCCTGCCAATGCAGGGGACACGGGTTCGAGCCCTGGTCTGGGAAGATCCCACATGCCGCGGAGCGGCTGGGCCTGTGAGCCACAGTTACTGAGCCTGCGCGTCTGGAGCCTGTGCTCCGCAACAAGAGAGGCCGTGATAGTGAGAGGCCGGCGCACCGCGATGAAGAGTAGCCTCCGCTTGCCACAACTAGAGAAAGCCCTCACACAGAAACGAAGACCCAACACAGCTATAAATAAATAAATAAATAAATTTAAAAAATAATCTTTTAAAAAAAAGAAAAACCTGGGGAGAAAGAGTTCTTGGAAATTAAGGAGAAAGATTGCAAAAATAAAAATTTCAGTAGATGGATTACATACTATAAAGAACTTGCCTTAAAGATACTGTTGGCAATATAACAGAAGAAAACATGCTAGAGGTGACAAAGGAAATGCCAGTGTCTTGAAGAGTCAAGTATCAAACTGGATGGGAGAGGAGGCTCTGTAAACAATGGACAAATCCCCAAAAGCATCCAAGATAAGGGAAGACTGAGGTTACCTATCAAGGAAGAAAACTCTGATAGTCCTTGACCTTCTCAAGAGTCACACCTTGTATTTGTTACAAGAACAAATAATTTTGAATCTAGAAGCTTATGTAGAGCCAAACTATTACCAATCAAGTGTGAAGACATTTTTAGATCACACACAGGGATATAGAACATTTCCCTCTCAATGGATTTCTGAAAAAATTACTTAAGCATCTACTTCAAGAAGAAGAAGAAGGAGAAGGAGGAGAAGAATCCAGAAGATATTTCTTTATTCAGGCCTGGTTAAATTCCACCTTCCCCATCACATCTTCCCCTTCCTCCAAGGTCACTTGCTGAGGATGCCCAGGGCAGTATCTGCCATTTCCATTCCTTCAGCATGGAACCTACATTGCCATTCTAATGGGAACCCATCGGAAACCACATTTTAGAGTCTGCCCAACTGTCATTTCAGGGATGCTTCCAGAGAAGGGGGTCAAATGTCCAAAAATATTTTCTGACATGAGTTTTTGGCTGGGTTGGTAGAATAATATTCATATATGACAGAATATAGGATTGTTTCAGCTCTGACAGGTATTTTGACATTTCAGTAGAAAGCAGGAAAACATAATGGCCAACAGCAGGGGCTTTGGAGTCAGAAACACTAAACTGAATCCCACCTTCCCCATCTTAGGACCTAAACCCCAGCTTCCTCATCTTGAAGATGGGAAAACAGTGCCTACCCCCATCCTTGTAAGGATAACACACCGCATGCCTTTCCAAAGCCTGACCCGGGGTGACTCTTCAGAACTGTATCAGGAACCCATCCTAATAGTCGTGCTCATCACTAGTGAAGAAAAGAAAGGAAGAGGGTTGAGAAATTATGTTTTTGAATTAATTTTGGTAAATGCCATGAAGTGTTTATTTAGCCTTTGAGTAGACATAGTGGGTCAGAATCAACTAAACCCATGCCCCGCAACCCACAGCTCCCCCCATGATGGCAGTGAGCTGGGCAGCCAGAGAAATGCCCTTCAGGACTTCCCTGTATCTCCATGGGGGGCTCTGCTCCAGTTCTGTGTGTCCATCCTCTCTTTATTCCTGTGTTCGCCATAACTCCTGGTTGCGACATTTGCTTCCTAGATGACAGCTATCTTCTCATCCCTAAAGTGTGTCTTTGTTGGGTATTTGCAGCTGTGGGTGTGTTTTTATCCTAACCAGATTGATGCTGAGACCTTCGTGACGGGGAGACCTTTCCCCCTTGTCCTCCACCTCCCCCCACTCAGGCCCCCAGCGGTTTCAAAATATGAAAGCCGTCTGGAGGGTTGAGGCTGATTTTCCAGGGGTGGGGGCAGGGATCTCAATGTGTTTTGAGTATTGAACCGCCGTGGACATCGAAAGTCTCAACCATGCTGTGTCCCTCTACACTTCAGTAATCAGGGCATCCAGCAAACCCATAAAAAACCCAACTAATAGCATGAATATTCAGTGACCTAGAATACTAATTAGTGTCATGAATATTAATGTGATCGGACTTGCTTTTTCCTCTCCTCTTTCTCTCCCGTCCTCTTTCTCCCTCTCTCTTTTTTTTTTCCACTTAGCCGGCTCTAAAGATGGGTCATAATGAGAGCATTTAAGAGGGAGCGCGCTCTCCGCCGTGACAGGGACTGGGGTAATACGGAGAGCTTGATTAACGCGGAACACTTGGGGGAGAGATGAGAGGCTTCACGTGGGCCTGGTCGGGGGAGGCAATGAGACCCCGGCAGCTCTGTTGCTGCTCCCGGAGATTAATGAGGCCTAAGAGTGCATTAGGAACAGTGACAAAGGTTTGATCTAATGGGCTCAGTCATTTTTCCTTTGAGTGACAGACGCACAGAAGTAATTGGCTGTGCAGAATGGCAGCTCATTGGCGGTACTTAAGGATACATTATCCCCGTTGTGTGGCCCGCAGAGGCTGTTTATCAAAACTGCTCACACTGCAGACGCTGAGTCGCTAAGCTGCTGCTACGGTGGTAATAGCTATTTAAAAAAAAAAAATAACGCAACACGCAACATCAAAACTAGATCCGTGGTTGTCTTGTAGAAACAAAGTTTTTCTTTGTTTAGTTTCAAATGGTCTAGAAGACATTTTTTGTAACTCCGGAGTCTGTGCACCGGGTGAGCGGGTCTTCTCCCGGTGGGTCGAGTCGCAGGCTCGTTAGGACATCAGAGCCCTTGGTCACCCGCTTATTTCCCACACTTTGGATTCTGTTCACAGCACGAATCCGCCGATACATAAATTGGATGCTTTGGCCAAACACCCCTCTAGCAGCTTTGGTGGAACACTTGCAGATCATCACCTTCTTGGTGGAGAATTAACTTGCTGGAGAATACGCCCCCAAATCAGTATCCCGTGATGATGTCTGCTTCCATAAACCAGGTTTTATTGGAGTAGGTTTTGACGGCGAATTAATAATTCATTATTTTTAGGTTAAAAACGTTTTGTGGGGTTTCTCTAAGACTAAAATTTGGAGAAGTTGGTGACATCTGAAATGAAATGGCTCTAAAGTGATTATTTGATTCTTTATAAGCGTTTTGGCATCTGCTTTTAGGAGAAATGCCTTCTTACTGTTAGTCGTTTCTATGTTTAGACGTTTCTCCCACTGAGATTTAGGCAAATGTGTGCTACATTGTTTCCATCATTAAATTGTAAACTCTTTGAGGTGTAGACCATTATTTCTCTTCCTTTGTTATCCTCTCCTAGCTTCGTGACCTAGCAATTATTTTTGCATTAAGTAAATATTCCTGAGTATCGCCCATCATGTGAGATGTAAGTGATAAATATTGAGAGTAAGTATTGTTTGCTTTCAGATAACGGTTCCTCCATTGCAACATTCTGTGATCAAGATCATTGGGGTACAGTTCACATATAAATCAAAGCCATACCTTCCAGTTTAAGGAAACTGTCTTCAATCATTTGAACTCTAAATGGAATGTTCTTTTCTGTAAGAACTGACAAAAGCAAGTTAATCCTTGACGATTTCCATTAAAAACATAGAAGGATGATGGAGATACTGAGCCATACATCTCTGTGGGAACAGATATCCCGATCAGTAAACAAAAGTTGCTTTAGAAACTTCCCCGCCCCCTCTCAAAAATGTGTGTGTTCAGTGAAGAATAGGGTTTCAGCTGTTGACATGATACTTTCAAGATTGGGAAAATGGTCAGCATTGGAAGAGCTCTAGGAAAGAGGGCGGCTTTCACTGACCCAACGGTCTTCAACAAGGTAGCTGGCCGGGGCCTCGGCTGGGACCAGGGCCTTGGGTTAGAGCCTTTCTGTGCTAGAGTCAAGTCTGTGGTTGGCCCACTTGCTCCAGAATCATTCCCACATTGGCAGAGGAGAACTTTTCCAAGTAGTCATGATGTTTTACCAGCTCCGAACCTTGTGGCCTGGCATTTTGAGAAACCACATGTACAGAGACCACGCCTCTCTCTCTGGAATATTCTTAGTGAGTGGTTAAACCCCAAAACATCCTGGCCCACAAACAAGCAGCCCCCCTTCACATCATCAGAGTTGCAAACATGGAGTTCCTCAGTGCCCTCACCCCCTAATGGCTCTCTCTGTTCAGTCCTGAGAGATGATTCTATGAAGCCTGGATGGGAGAGGAAGAAGTCCAAGTGAGCATTTCTGGGGACGGGGCTGTGTGGCCACCTCCCTGAAAGGGCTTGTGAAATTCAGTGAGAGCCGGGGAAGACTTCCCTCAAAGCAGTGCTGTCAAGTCACACTGAATTTTGTGCGAAACACACCTATTGTAGATATCAGATGGAGGAGAAAGAATATTTTAAAGACGGGACTATTATGCATGGCAGAGGAGGAAACTGAACTATTGAATTAAGTTGTTGGGGGCATAGAACCAAATAAGAAACTAGGAGAGAAGATGATACGAGCATCTTGGACTTTCTGTTTTAGAAAACATTATTACTTGAGTGCTATATTCATAGTTTATTGCTTAAAAAAATCCTTAGTTTTAGCCTCCTTTTGTGTAATGTCAACATACCTCATTATAATTATATTGCATATAAACTTGTTCATGTAACCCGTACCAAGAAATGGCTTGTAGGTAAGTAAGCATTGTGTAAGCATCATGTGCATAAGCATAAGTAAGCATTATGGTGACACTCTCCATAGACACCTTCAGAATCCGTAGTAGCAAGTGTTCCTCAGGCAGATAGATATAAATGGGCAGGATGAGAAGTGCAGGTGTCGTTTTGCAGTGATGAATGCTGGGCCACCCAACTGGAAAAAGCAGATTTTGTCATTGCAATAAATATTTAAACTCTTTCCAAATATCAGAACTTACCTTCTGATTGTGCTTAATATTTTCTTCTTAATTTACACCAAATACCAAATTCTATCCATCCCCAGGGTGGAGCTGCATCCCAGGGATGGGATGTAAGCAGGACCGTGGATACTGTAGCTCACCTGTCCTTGCCCGTCAGGTAATCTCATTCATCCATTGCTTGCGTTATGTCCCAAGCACATGATTTCTTTCCTTTCTGTCTTTCCTTTTATAAACTCTACTTCTGATGACTTTGGCATTACCTTTGGAATTTGGGGAGACTAAGAGTAGGAAGAGTGTCTCCAAGTTGTCCCAATGCTAAATGCTGTACTGGTCCATATACAAGAGTAGGTGTTCCAGAAACACCATCGGTGAATGAGTGTTTGGGCTCATGTGAAGTGATGAATAACTAGGACACCAAAACACAGATAGGAGGCAAACAGTCCGAGCAGTTTACACACGAAGAGACACCGCCACGAGAGAAACAGGAGTAAAATATCCAGACTTCTTAGATTTTAAAGTCAAACAGAATTAGCAGTATCACCGTTTTTGCTAAAAAATTAAACTGTAGAGAAAAGGACAACTCACTGTTGGCAAAATTAATAACAACTACTATCTTCAGAGGCTTTGCAGTATACGAAGTGCTTTATGTAATTTGGTCCTTGTATTAACCACAGGGGGCATATTATGATCATCATCATTATTATCTGTATTTTATCAACATTGTTACTGTTCTATCCATTTTACAAATTCTGAACTGACTTGTTTTCAGGATGCCCAGGTTCCATCTTTTAGCCCACGGGTCATTAAGAAAATTAATTAATAACATATATCACGAGTCAGAAAGATGTTAATGCTGTTTAACCCAATAATAACTCTTCTGGGATGTCAGCCTAAGGAAAAGTCTAAAAGTAGAAGATGTCCTTTGCAGTATTGTTTATAATGATGAGAAATTGCAAGCAATCAAAACTATCCAGATGTAGGAAAATGGCAGTGTAAGTTATCTACATTAAATCTGTAAGATGTTATATGTCTGAAATTATTTGAAGGTTTTGGAACAACATGGGGAAATGGCTGGGAAGTCATAATACAGAAGTGTTATAGAATATTACATCTTTTCTACTGTCATAATTAAGAAAAATGTATGCATATGTTCAATAATGAGTTGATCTATTAGATGGGATTTTGGTATACTTCTATTTTACTTTATTTGTGTATCTGCATAACCTTGCAAAATAAGTTTCAGTAATTTATAGAACAAAACATACTCCCATTTTTTTCCCCATGACATCATCATTAGAACAGGGAGAAATCAGAATAAAATGAGCTATTTCTACATTTTAGGAAATAACTATGAACTATCTAGTTCCAGGATTTTTAATTCTGGGCATGGCCACAGTGTTGCATTTAGTAGTAATTAACATTTGTCATTACCACTGGGTCTGGACTCTGTACATTCTTTTTTCTCTGGTAAGCATACTGCCGAAAACATAAAACCAAAAAAAAAAAAAATGCATAGCATTCTGAGAAACACAAGATTCCTATCTCAATAGTAGATGTGTTGAATTGCACGCTTTTACAAAACAAGTAATCACGTAGTGTGGAGTCCTGAATGCCTGCATCTTTAAGAAAAGCTACTGAAGGTGTCCTTGGAAAAAAAATCCTCTTAGCCTGAAATCCTGGTTGCCAAAAGGAGGGCAGATTTCCAATGCAAATAGTGAGGCGAATGGGCCCTCCTCACAGGCACTTAAATCATTTGTATCTCACTTTTTATGGTAGTGTGGTGAATTATATTATTTTTGGGTTTATAATTAGAGGACGGAACAGATGGCGGAGGCCTAGTTTGAAGGGATGTGGCCATTAGAAGAGCCTCGGTCGTTCGGTCCTGATTCCCGCAGACCTGGTTTTCCCGCCCGCACTCGGAATGGGGCACGGTGTAGCTGTAGGTTTGCACAGTAGCCTTGAACTCGTGAGTTTTTATAACATTTGAAGCCACATAGGAATGAAAAAGGGCCTATAAGAGCAATCGCTATGTCAGAGGGTGAGGCCTTCCAGGGGAAGAGTGAGTTCCTATCAATCCTATTCCTGTAATTATGATTTTTTTAAAAAATTACAAAGTCCCACAATGGACATAAATGTCTCTTTCACACTCACGTGCTCATAGAATCTTCTTTGGGTTTTTCTCCTCCACTCTCAGTGTACGAGAAACTTCATTCTCACCATCACCAAGAGTTTCTGCCCTTTTCCAGGCTGTTTCACCAAATAAGTCAAATGCCAAATATTGTTTTCCTAGTTGAAGCCTTGGTAGGGTCAAGTCTCATTATTGAAGGTAGACCAAACTCAGGATGTGTAGTGAGCAGAATTCTGTATTAAGAAAAAAAAAAAAAAAGATTGTTGATGAATCTCTATTTAAATGCTATGAAAAACCTTATTTCAGGTTATATTTTACAAAATCAAAACAGGCTATTTTTAATGTAATAAGCCTATAGCTTAAAAGAGGAATTCTCCCTTTGATGTCATTTGGTGGATGAAAACATTCTTGTTCAATAGAAAACCAGCATCTTTTTCATGCTCGTGTGAGATCAGGCAACATACTGATATTCATTCAGCTATAAATGCCATATTCACTTTGAAATGCAAATTGTTTAAAGAAAAATAGCATATGGTGGAGGTAAGTACCTTTTCAAATCAACTCTTACACTTTAGGGATGTAAGCAAAGCTAAAATTATTCTTCGGGAAGAATCTGGCGCTTTTGACACATGGAAGCTCGCGCTAATCAGCCGGCCCAGTGGGCACACACATCTCCATATCAAGGCACTGGTGTGGGGCTCTGTGGATTAACATCCTAATGCAGCCGCCCCTGCTCAGCAAGGCCAGCAGCCAGCTGATCAGTAGAGGGGATCTCTGAGGACAGACTCTCCTGTGTTCCAGAATGGGCCAGGAAGTCGACCACGTATGTCATCATAATGCAGATACTGTTTGGGGAAAAAAAATACTGAGACAATACCAGATGGGTCCTTTTGTGCCTCGCTTCCTCTGGATGCCGGCATCCCATACTTTGTAGGGCTGGGCCGCTCTTTGGGATGTAACACGGGTGAAACCGTCTCCTTGCTCCTTGGTGACTTCTTCTCATACTTCCTGATCTGAACTCTGTGTTCACAAACCATTCAAATGAGTTGTTTGGGGGGGGGGGCGGTTGGGGGGTAAATTTTATTGATTAACGTACACTTACAAAGTGCAAAATCCTAAGTTCTAGCTAAGTGTACGGGTGACCAGCACATGAGTCAAATAGCAGCAGGTGGCCGGCAGCCCAGGAAGCCCCCGGGCCCCATCCCATCACTGCCCACATCTTCCCCTACACACACACAAGGGTGAGCATTGTCTCATTTCCCACTCCGTAGATGGGCTTTGCCTGTTGGGTTTGACCCATCGTATGGCTGTACGGGACCAGGACAGGTGGAGCCCTCGTGTTTGTCTTCTTCGGATCCACATCCTGTCTCTGGTGTCTCTCCTGTTGTGGCCCATGTCAGAGGCCATTCATTCTTATTGGTGTGGATCTACCACGAGGTACCCGTGGTGGATGGATGGACGTTTCAGCCATTCTCAATAATTCTGCCATGAACATTCTTGTACATGTGTTCTGGTGGATTGTTTCTGCATGTCTATATGATTTTTTTGTCCTTTTTTTATTTTTAAATTTTTTTATTACAGTATAGTTGCTATACAATATTATATAAGTTACAGGTGTACAATATAGTGAGTCACAATTCTTAAAGGTTATACTCCATTTAGAGTTATTATAAAATATTGGCTATATTCCCTGTGTTGTACAGTATATTCTTGTAGCTTATTTTATACCTAATAGTTTGTACCACTTACTTCCCTCTCCCCACTGGTAACAGCTACTTTGTTCTCTATATCTGTGTGTCTGCTTCTTTTTTTGCTGTATTCACTAACTTGTTGTATTTTTTAGATTCCACATTAAGTGATATCATACAGCATTTGTCTTTCTCTGTCTGACTTATTTCATTTAGCATAGTGACCTCCAAGTCCATCCATGTTGATGCAAATGCAAACTGTGATTCTTTTTTATGGCTGAGTAATATTCCAGTGTGTGTGTGTGTGTGTGTGTGTGTGTGTGTGTGTGTGTGTGTGTGTGTATACACCACATCTTCTTTATCCATTCATCTGTTTATGTTGGTGTGATTTTAATCCAGAGGGATGTGAAAGAAAAAAGAGGAATCTTTTAAGAGACAAAAAAAACGAATTGGGCTGTTCTGTGAAAGCTTTACATCAGGTTTGGGTTGTTGGGGGATAGTGTTAGGTAGTATCCCCTCTTTCCATATTATTATTTACAGAGATGGGCCAATTCCAAAGTCTAAAATAGATCTACAGTGTTCCATGAAGTTTCTCCTGAAGCTTCCAGCAGGCGTGATATCCTGCCTCTTTGACCTTCTCACGGCTCTTGTGTTCCTTGCCCTGCATTTTGGCCACTCGTGGGCTTGTCTGAGACCTTCTCCTGGACCAGACGGTGGCTGGTCCAGGGACTGTCTTCTTCATCCTGCCCAGCACAGCAGGGGTTCCAGGCAGTGAGACAAGGAAATGTAGTAGGTCGGTGTTAGAACTGGTGACCAGGACTGTGCAGGGTCCGATTTTACCCTCCCTGCAAGTTCAGCCAGCCTGCCTGTTTCCTGGATGGTGAGACCCCTGTGTCAGGACAAATGACAGCTTGTTACTCACAGCAGTAGCAGCGGCCAGAGTCTCAGCAGTGTCGTGCACCAGTTCCCTCGGGGCCAGGTGACACCAGCATACACAGTGCATCACATTACAGGAGAGGAACCCCGAGCTCAGGAAACCGCAGTCTTGTATAATGGGGTACAGGCACGCCTGCCCAGCCTTTGCCCTGGAACATGACGTTTTCATCCTGACAACGCACAGATCCGCCCTCCTCTGGAGGAAGACGGTCTCTCCATCATCCAGGTCTGTTCACTGCACAAACGTTCCTGAAAAGACCATCGGAACAAAAAGGTGCCACCCCCCCTGTGCCGTGCCGTGAGGGACCCATGGACCTGTCTACCAGCAGGAGGGGGTGTCCTGGGAGAGCTGGGGCCCAGGGAGGGTGGAAGACGGGGATGAGGGGAGAGAAGGGAAGGAAAGATGAAAAGTGCCCTTCCCACCCACAGGCAGGCACAGGCCTGGTGCTCATCTCAGGGAGGCGAACATCCGCCCGCCTCCTTTTAAGGCCTTGTGTCTGCTCGGAGCTCGGTGAGCTAGAGCCAGTTGTTAGACCTGCCCCCTGTGCTCCAGGGGAGGGGACGTCCCAGTCTGGCTTGTGGAATCTCTTCTCTCTGGAGAAACACAGACGTGCCTGAAAGACAGCAAGTTCCAGCCCTGTTCTGAGTCCTCCCCGTTGGAGAGACCCCAGCCTCTTGTCTTGTTTTCCAGATACACAAATGAAATTCTGTAGCACACAGATACGGTTTAGGTGGTCACCTGGCTGGGAGAGGAAGCAGTCTTTCTCTCCTGGGCATCACCAGGGCCCTGGTCGGGCAGGGCTCCTCTCAGACCGTGTGCCCCTGCAGTGATTGACTGATCAACAGGGCAGTCACCCCACCCCGAGCGAGGTGTTTCTGTGGATCGTTGTGGGCCATTTGGGCTTTAGATCCCCAGCTATTCCTCTTGATCACCGAGGCCTCTGCCTCACTTCGGGCTGACCCTGGCTGCACTTAGAACAGTGTTTAGGCATCACTTGATCGCAGGTGGTCTTGATTTTAAGACCCTTAGCTCTCAGGGAATCAGATAAGTCACAAGTGAGAACTCCAGATCCACAGCCTTAATTAATAACTTATTAATGTGAAATGAATTGCAGTTCAATGAGAGAGGTCACCCTTGAGTACTGTGAGAAGAGAGAAAGTGATTTGAAACATAGCATCTCCTTATATGCTTAGAGGTGCTTTCAATCTGGTGAACGCTCCCTGAGTGCTCACACGTAGGGCAGAAGCAGGGGCAGGTCAGTACTACTTGACCAGTTAGGTTCATTCAGGAACAGAAATGAACTTATGCACTAGCCTCTGTTGGGTGTGTGTGTGCGTGCATGCACTTGAAAATAAGCATCAGAAATTATGACATAAAATACTATCATTAGATTTTAACTCTGTATAGTTACTAAACATATTCATGAAACAGTTGGGGGGTAGTTGGTTGCTTTGACTGAAGGATTTACTCAAAGTAAGTAGAAATGCCTCAAAATATGACCACTGGCCCAAGACTGCTCATGCTTGGGACAAGATGTGTCATGAGCCACATTAAGCCAGCAAGGCTACTTTCACAGTGTCATGACCAAGTCTGTGGACCACTGGTTTGCTTCAGAGTTGGAACATGTGTCTTTATACATTTACATTTACAGGCAAGCACCTGTTTGTGGAACTCCAAAGTATATATATTTAGGGCAGAAACAATATTTCTTACCCTTCACAATTTTTTTTGTTTCCTTATGTCACAATTAGTTGATCTTTTATTATTTGATTTTCAAAACATTTTAACTGAAATTAAAGTGAATGGGCATGTATAAAAAAGAGATTTACTCTCTTGAGAGAAAATGAGAAATGTTTTCCTTCTGAAATGAGAATCGTCCTCTGTATATTTTTGGAAGATTTTGTAGCTCGTGGTCACCAAAGATCGGGAAGTAGGCAGGCAGGTAATTGAGTGAAGTTGGGTGGGCAGGAGGGCTGGTGTGTGCCCTGTCTTCTTGCGGGGTAGATTCAGACAACCCAGACGGATTCAAGGGATGGAGTCAACTGACTGTTTCTGAGAATAAACACAGGCCCATGGCTGCCGCATGTTCTTATTTTTCAAACAATGCCAGAAACCACAGATTTTTAGATGCACACTCCCAAATTAATTCTACTTAAAAAAGAACTCATTGCCCTCTAAGCAAAAACACATCTATGAGCTCAACCCAGACGCCAGGCCCCAAGATTATGGATCTGTTTTAAAATTTTACTTCTATAACCATGTGGCCATGTACACACATTCATTTGGCCAGAATTCAGTCGTGGTGTCATGGTGTCTGTGTTTAGTCTGACAATTGGGAATTGGGTGTGGTTGGGATAAGAAGACCCTCGCCAGCTGGAGGGCCCTCAGGGTGTGCTTTCTGAATGATTCCATGCGGCTGTTTTGGGTCTCGTACGGATTCTGCAATCAGACACCAGGACCACACAGCCTTGACAGGAGTTTCTTCACCCCGGAGATCCCAGTTTGGTTCCTTGGGGGCCCCTCAGGAGCTAAACCCCAGGGTGGATCCACCAGCAGCTTAATGTACTGAAAATTCCATTCGACAAACAGCTGGAAGTTTAAAAACCAGAGGTATGACCAGCATCATTGCATAGTTTTTCATTCGCCTGTACATTTTAAGGAATCTACTCTTTCCCTGGTAGACGTTTGGCCTTAAGATGGAGAACTTGTCATCCTAAGACTACCTCTTTATCCGATGTCTCCGTTTGAATGTTTCCTGCGTCCCTGACGCAGAGTTCAGATGGACTTGGCGGTCCTGAGTGCCTGTGGCTACTTATTCCTGGACTTTGGCACCAAGTAGTCAGTGCTGGACGCGCTAAGATAATTCTCTCTGCCTTTTGACTGGAGTATGTCAGGAGGGTTTGGGGCTGGTCGTCCTCGGAGACACACCCCAGACAGAATGAACAAGGGACGGGGCACTGCTGGACTCATCTGCCCAAAGACGGACGGATGGTGAATTTATTTTTGGTTTTTCAGGTGTTTTGGCCCTGTGTGCCTACAGGTGGTATGAAATGAGGTTTTGTGGACAAATCCCACACTTGATAATGACTTGTCAGGGGTACGGATGAGCGCTGAAGGGAGGAAGGAATCATCCCCCTGACATTCTCACCAAACAGTAGGTGTCCCCGTGGGCAGCACGGGCTCAGGGGGCCCGGCTCAGAGTGGGGTCGCAGCCCACATGCAGCTTCTCATTGTGCTTTTTCTCCTATTCTCTTTCCATCACTTCCTTTTCCTTCCACCCACCATAAAAATGTTAGCTTTTTTTTAATAAAGCTCATTTTTTATACAATTAGTTTTTATCTGTTTATTTATTTATTTACTTATTTTTGGCTGCATTGGGTCTCTGTTGCTGCGCACAGGCTTTCTCGAGTTGCGGCGAGCAGGGGCTACTCTTCGTTGCGGTGCGTGTGCTTCTCATTGCGGTGGCTTCTCTTGTTGCAGAGCACGGGCTCTAGGCGCGTGGGCTCAGTAGTTGTGGCGCACAGGCTTAGTTGCTCCATGGCATGTGGGATCTTCCCGGACCAGGGCTTGAACCAGTGTTCCCTGCATTGACAGGTGGATTCTTAACCACTGCACCACCAGGGAAGTCCCTTAACGTTAGCGTTTTTATGAATTCACGTAAAATTCAGACACCAGGACCACACTGGAAAATGGAAGGGGCCTCAGAGCCTCAGGAGGAGTTGTGAACCCCTCTTAAATGGTGGGCGTGCGGGACCAGGGTTCCCACAAGGAAGGGAAGGCAGAGGCCCACACCCTCCTGCTCAGAAGGGTTTCTTTGCAAAGGGACAGAGGTGTGGGCAGAGAGAAGCCGGGAGGTAGTACAGGCACCAGGGCTGGCAGAGTGGCACCAGGACCACCACGGACCCGAAGGGGGGCCAGGGATGCACATCCCCACTTCACACTCCTGTGCTCCCCCCTCGTTCAGCCCAGCTGGGAGCCAGAGGTAACCCAACGGGTGCCCTCCTCAGAAGGGAGCAGGGCGTAGAAGGTGTGGGGAGAAGGGGGTGGCAGACGCGGGTGTCAGCACAGGGCCAGGAGGAGACCCTGCCATGCTGCCCGACAGGTTCGCCTGGTCAGCTGCTGGGCACGCTGTCCGGCTGTTGCAATGCCCTGTGGTACAGGGATCTGGCCGAGGAGAAGCGCACCCAGAAGACAGCTCCAGGGCACCCTAAATGATAGACGACACGTGGAAAAAACCCGGAGGAGCGTGTGGTGTGTCCCTTAGTGCTGTCTCTCTGTGCCTTGGCTCCTCTGTCCCTGTGAGATGCTACACACCTGGCCCTGCTCCCCAGGCTGCTGAGGACCGGTGCTGGAGCGGACGCCAGCTCTGGCTGACGCTGCCATTCAGGACGCACGCGTTGCTGCGTCTTTAGGGCTCGGACAGGTCCTAACATCAGAACATCAGAGTTGGGAGGGAGATGGGAAACTGGCTCAAGACCCTCTGCAGCTCAGCCGAGGAGCCAGGGCGGGTGCACTTCCCGGGAGCATCTTTGACCTCAGTGGTCCGCGGCGGGGAAGAACTTTCGTTGTAGTTTTTGTTTTGTGTTCATGGTTATTTTCTGGTTTAAGTGTTTGGTTTTTAAATCAGTCAGAGCTCTCCTGCAGGCCCACTCATATCTTCACGTGTGCACATGTCACCTGGGGCTCTTATTAAAAAGCAGGGGCGAGGGCGAGACCAGGGAGCCTGCATTTCGAAGATGCTTCCGGGCGGTGCAGCTGCTTCTGCTGTGAGGCCCACACTTAGGAAGATATGTGGGCTCCCGTTCTTCCTTTCTCAGGTGGTACTTTTGGCTTTTTTTCTGGAATCCGGTAAACCTGCCTAGGAATACTTACTTTCACGACATTCAAAATGTACCCAGTTCCCACAACAGCGTAAAGTCGGCATCATTTTTTAAGGTAGAAATATATTTTTCAGAGCAAAATCCTTCCTCTTCATTCACCGCTTGTTTGTCCTGTTTGCCCACGTATGTGTTTCATTGATGACTTTGTCACTTCCGGATGCTCTGTGCGATTGCAGTGAGGACCTTGTTTGTGGTGGAGCCCTGGTTCCTACCTCCGGCTGCGCACCAGAATCACCAAAGTCCTTTTGAAAATGCGTATCCCCTCAAGCTCTATCCCCAGACCTCCTGAATCGAAATTTGAATTTCTTGAAGCCTCTATTTTTAAAAAGCTCCACGGGTAATTCTGGTAATTGGCCAGACTTGGGAACTACTAATACGGTCTGTGTATTTAAAATCTTGTGCTATGAAAACCTTCTGTGAAAACAATTTTGAACTTAATTGGTTCCAAACTAAAACAATGGGAGGAATGTTTAAAAAAAGAAACCTAATACCTTTGAAGATCTGCCTACAGATCTAACAAACGAACTCACTGGCAGCAAGGTATGATTGGCTGAGCTTTAGAGAAAGGCACTTAATTATGTTTTTGAGTCTAAAGTTGGTGTGACCAGATCATAATTCATTTTGATGTTGAGCAACTGATTCAAATCATTAAGTGTACAATGGAACCATTTTTCAGCGCAGTCTATGTGCGTGCTGTGAAGTCGCTAAGGTTATTTTTCCTCTGCGGAGTCTTCTCAAGGTTAAGAGTAAACTTACCTGGTTTAAGAGTCTGCGTTTCCACCGATGTCGCATCTGGCAACTTTGATTTGTGTTGATCATGAAGTATAGCTTCCCCGCGAAAGTAATCCTCTGGCACTAGACAGTTGACCCCCGACTGGTGATCATTTCATTTCCATTGATGTGTGGATGCAGCAGGGCTCCTTCAGCGCCCGGCTCGCCGGCCTGCCAGGAATATCGCTTTTCCCAAAAGCGGGTCTTTTGTCTTCACCGCTACTCCATCTAGAGATGGCGGTGGTGGTGGTGTGCATCTTTGTCTTGGATTGTGGTGGGTGTAGCCATCTGAAGCATCGGGTTCCTTTGTCAAACACCGTAAGACCTGCTTCACCCTATTTTCCTCTGGAACATTGTTTCGTGTGATGCTTCCACTTGCCCTGTATCGGGACGCCGGCTGCTCTCGGTGTCAGGTCCACGGTGTGCAGGCGCGTTAAGCCCCTAGACTAACTCGTGCCGGCTTCGGGTGTGCAGTGCGCGCTGGTGTTCACCTGACTTGTTTATTCCTAGGGAATGTCACTAGTGCGCCTGGGTCTCAGATGGCAAGCGGCGTCAGCCTGGGCTCCTTCAACAGCCGACCGGACGGCATGCAGCAACGGTCCTACTCTGTCTCCAGTGCCGACCAGTGGAGCGAGGCTACGGTCATTGCAAACTCAGCCATCAGCAGTGGTAAGAGAGGGCACAGCCCCACGGACCTGCGGCCACCTCGCGGTCCTCGGTTGTAAACCAGGGGCTGGACGTGACTCCCCGAGCTCTCCGAGCTCCGCTCTGAGGGCGACCACCCTGTCGACGCTGCCCGGCCAGCCTTCCACCCGTGGAGCGCTTTATCCTTGATCGGCTGTCTCACCCGCGGCATCTCGTGTCCTTCTTTGGTGCAGGGAGCGGTAGATGTTCATTCCCACTTGACAGATTTGGAAACTGAGACCGCAGGCAGGGCTGAGACCCGACTGCAGGTGGTATGCCCCTGACCACACTTGCCTGCATGATGTGGCCTGCACTTTCCATCTTTAGTGTGCATTTTATGTGGTTAGGCTTTGCGGTGTTTCTGCATCAAAGGAAAACACATAATTCATTCTCCTTATCCGTTCTCCAAGATTCCTGGTATATCATCTAAGTTTTGGAGAGTCTTCCCTCTTGCTTTTTTTTTTTTTTTTTTTTAAGTGTGGGCAGATTCTAGGGAAACAAATGTGCACACTGGAAACTATCTTGACATACGTGTGAGCGCGTGAATTATGCAGCGTTGAGGCTGCACTTTACCACAACACGCTTTGCCTGTGGCATTTTGTCTATGGCCTGTTCACCGGTATTTAAAGGAATTCCCACTGTAGTGTGTCATCTATCAGACAGGGTTTTAGAGTAATTTTAGCATAATTTGTCCTAATTAAAAGATTCAGCATCAGGTCTTCCCTATAGACCCAGCAGCTGCTGCAGCAGGACGTGTGCTTTGGATAAACATCATCCTTATTTCTAGTTACTCCACGCCCCTCCATCAGACGCCGCCGAGCAGAGGCCTTAAAGAAAAGACATCTCCAAACCAAGGAGGAGGAGTGAGGTCTCGAAAGGCAGCTTCAGCGGGTGCCAGAGCGGCGCGGGCCTGGGGCCTACAGACCGCATCGCCCTTGCCCAGCGCGCTCCCGGCTCCTTCCTCAGACAAAACAGGATGCTTCGGTAGAGAACGAACGTCTACCTCCAGCCTCTTCAGGGACTGGGCGTTCCACCTTTCGTCTGAAACCATGACAGCACCTTAAGATGCTCAGTGAAGAGGCTGAAGTCATTATAAATTAACCGCGTACAGTTTATTCCCTTGTAACGCGACAGCTGTGCGTTCATAGCCGTCAGGTGCCCCGGCAGGCCTGCCGGGGGCCTTCTCAGCAGACACATCCGTGCTCCAGGCAGAGGCCCCCGACCTGCCGAGCAGGTGGCCTTGGCAGGCGGCCTTACCTCTGCAAGCCTCTGTGTTCTAATCTTAAATGGGTGTGTCCTTCTCTCCCTTGCGTGGTCAGTAGGTATGTAGGGCAGTGTCCATCTGTGGCTTCTGTCTCTGAGCATCTGCTGTGGTTGCCATGGTTACTTTTTTTAGGGGGGGCACGCAGTTCACGTGCTTAATTGCGTTATCAAATACTTGGAAATGCAGCCGTTTTTCGATGAGCATTAGCCTTACTGTCTGAGGGGGTTCCTTCTGGCACCCTCTGAGAAGGTGCGCGCCCACGTTTGAGGGGGGCAGGAGTCATACGCTGGCTCTTCCCGGCCTGGTGCCCACACTGCCCTGCCCAGCAGCACCCTTTCTAAAGCTTTCCTCCTGTGAGTGAGAACTGTCGAGTCACCACCACAGCCCGATGAGGGCGGTGGTCTCTAGGTTCTGTTCCTTGTGTGCCGTAGGAGTTATATTTGGGGGGGGGGGGGGTGTTAGAAGAACAGGTTCCTGAACAAGAGCCTCACCCCAAGTCTTTGCCTCCCCACAGTCAGAATACTTTTACACAAAAAGCATTGGAAGTAGCCTATTAACCTAAAATCCACTCTTTACAGATATTCCATTTGCATAATTATCGCTTTGATAAAGACTCCCTAGCTAACGTTCCCTCTACCCAAGAGCTCTTTGCCTCTGGTCATGTCTGTATGCCAAGGCACCTCCACACCGTCACGTCGGAGACTCTGTGAGCGCCAGACCCTTGATTTGGTGAGAAGCCTCTTCCCACGGAAGGTGATCGGAAGGTGATCATATTGGTCCGTACGGGCATATTTATAAAGTACCTGTACGACTGAGGTTGCCTACGGATGAACGCTGTTTTTAAATTTACAAAGCGATTTCTCACGTGCCAACGCCCCGAGTGTCCATTGTTCTATCACACTGTGTGTTTGTGAAACACTAGCTAGGCTTGCTGATGCCCCAGAGATTGAACCGTGAACACAGGAGATGAGAAACCAGTCTGTGCCCTGGTACGAGCCTACTGCGGGATGTGGATGGAGAAAGCTTGGGCTGAAATTGTGCAGGTATTTTAAGGATGGAGACATTTAATCAAGGAAAACTTCCCAAAGAGACTGAAACTTGAGCAACGTTTCGAGAACCAGATGGATTGTGTGTGTGCAAAAACCACAGGAAGAAGTTGTTCAAAACATGAAGGCAGTTTGGACAGAGACTTGAAGAGGAGGAAAGGGCAACATGGAACAGCCGAAGGGCCACAAGGAAGTGCAAGGTATTAGTTGGAATGCAGGAAAATGAGGACAGAGAGGAAGAAGAGAGATGAGTATTAAGGGGTCAGAATTGCAAAATTAATTAGCATCTTATTTTAAGGCGCACAGCTGACACTTTAAATAGCAAAGATCCAGAGAGACAACAGAATGTTGTACAGAAGTAAGATTCCTATAGCTTCTCAGGGATCTTCCTTCACGCCTATATTTTCTAAGGATGGATGGTATGTCACACCCAAGATATGATTGAAAAGAGAAACAGTAGTAATGATAATAAGAGCTAATATTTATTGAGGGCTTCACATGGATCATCACATTTGATCCCCGTGGAGTGGATACTGCTCTTAGCTCCATTTTCCAGGTGGGGAGACTCTGGTACAGAAGGGTTCAATATTGCTTGTCCAGAGTCACGTCCTGGTAAGGCTGGGATATGAACCCAGGTGACCTCATTCTAGGCCTTAGAATCTACGTCAGCACTTCTCAAGATATGCTTCCCAGACCTGTGGTGGCAGCATCCCCTGGGAACTGGTTAGAAATGCAGACTCGAAAGTCCCATCCCAGACCCACTGAATCTGAAACTCAGGGGTGGGACCCAGCAACATTTGGGCCAGCAAACCCTCCATGGAATGATGCTGCATGCTGAAGTTTGAGAACCATTGCTCGAAATCCTTGCTTCTCAGTGTGGTCCACAGACTAACTGGTATCTGACAGCCCCTGGGAGTTGCCTAGAAATGCATAGTCCCAGGCTCCAGCAAGACTTCCTGGATCAGAGTGCACGTTGTCAAGAATCCTGGGCCATTCGGGTCCACCTGGATGTGGAGTAGCCTGCGGCCAGAGTAATGTCCTGGCTTCCCTCCCGTTGGTACCATCCTGCCAGATGCCGAGCAGTTGTTAATAAAATCAGGGCACAGGATCTGACGGCTGACTTCAAGAAAACACATTTATGAATGGATTTCAAGACCTCAACTTGGGCATCCACGTTCCCTGCCATGCTTGGAAAATAATCACAAAAGAAACAAACAATGATTAAGAGCTCTCTGTCGTGCTTTTTCTCTTTACGTCGCAGTGAAATACAAACTCCACCCTCCTTTTTTTTTTTTTTTTTTTTTTAAATCATTTTCTCTCCCTCACCCCAGTCTCTGGTTTGGATGTCAGAGTCATAAAAAAGCTTACACTGTGCTATCAGCAGGGACAGGGAGAAGTAAGCAGCTTTTGAATCCAAATGCCCATGTGTTGGTGAATATGCCTTCCCATTGTCCCACATTTTTATTGTACATGATAATACATAACATTGGGATTTCATTTTTCTCTGCCCCCTTGTCCACACTAAATTAAGACTTTGGCTCCAGAGAACTCTGTAAAGTCTTCCCCTTTAGACACACAGGTACCCTGGGGGTTTCTGTCTTTTAAGCAGCTGTGAGCAACTCCTAATTAGATAGATGACTTTGTGGTGTGTGAAACTACAAAACAGGAGGTTCTGGTTAAATTAAGGGGGGAAAAAAGAAGAATCCATTCTGTGAAATGCAATGCCCCACTGCTTTGTGACTATTAATGCTGTAAGGTTTTACATTTAAGTACCTGAGGTTTAAAATTAAATGTCTAATATAACTTGGCGTTGCTAACGTGAGAGCTGCATCTGCCCTTAGAGGAAATGCAGGCAGCTCAGCTCAGGGTTTCAGATTGCTGTCTGCCAGCTTGCAGCACAGAGGATTGGGTCCCACTCCGACTAAGCACCACATGCTGCTCAGCGTAATTTTTTAAATGCAGAAACATATTCGTCTTGAGCTTCTGCGTTGAAAAAGGCTGTTCCAGTAGTACATGAAAAATTAATTTTTTTACATTTTTCCTCACTCTCCTAAGTGTTTGACAGAAGTAATTTTTGCAGCAAGAGAGAATAAAAACTGGTGGCTGTAAATTTCTGTCCTGGAATCTCTTGTGTAGATTCTTTATGGACCCAGAATTGATCTACATGTCAGACCCTGTTGTGGTTTAAACTGTTTATCACGGTAATGGCAGGAGTGAGCCTGTGAACACCAGCTTATAATCCTGGGTGAAAGAAATTGGTGTTTGCAGTCAATGAAGGGGCAGCTCAGCTTTATTGATAGATTCAGAACAATTATCTCTGCAACAACTATTGGCTGAGAATTCTCTGCAACCTCATTGGGAGCCTGTGATTTTTTTTTTTTTGATTAATCATTTCTCTATAGGTAATTTTCTCTAGAAGTGCTAGCCAAGAGTTAGTATGACTGTGGGTAGCAGGGGACCCCCGGGAGGGTCATTTGTAGTATACTGAGTTGTCATACCTTGCTCCGAGGCAAAATGCATTTTCAGGTGCACCCCACCTGTGCTGAGGGCCCGAGCCAATGCCGTGAACCCTGTGCATCCATCTGCGAGTGGTCCTGCATGTCTCGGCAAGCCTGGCGGCCTGCCACACCATCTCCTGCCACTGCCAGCTGTGGGCTGAGGGTCTCAGTGGTGGCCGTTGCCGTGGCAGCCAAACTCCCCGCTCCTCTTAACTGTCAGGTTGTTCTGATGGCTCCACCCCATCTCTGATTGCTTCATTCCAAGAGTTAATCTTCTGCCACCCTGGCTGCCCATCACCGGCAGTACTGCACTGCTTCAGATGACTCTTGAACATTTCACTTCCACCTGCCTCCACCAGGCCACCGTCCAGCCTTGTCAGCCTCAAGTATAAAAACCATACCCATCTTTCACTCTTCCACATGGAAGGTGTGTGTGTGCCCATTTCCTTCTAACCATTTAACCACACGTCTTCCCACCAGAATCTATGGTTATTAGACAACCAATCTTGAATCTGAAGCGCTTGCATTTTTGCTAACTTTTAAATATTTTTTGTCATCATGGACATTTTTTACAAGGCTTGTTTTAATGGTAGAAGTTAGAAACACAGGTTTCAGCTCTGGTCGTTGTGTCCTGCACTTCCTTTGGTTTCTTCTTTCTCATAGAACCAGCCCCAGGAGGGGCAGGCAGCCCTGCATTTGAGATTACAGAGAGCATGCTGTAACTGTGGGTTCTGGGAAGGTTTACTGTCAGTTCATTCATTTTAATTTTTACAGCTTGAGCACTTTTTTTCTCTCCTTGGATTCTATGCTAACAATTTTATCATGTGACCAGCAGGTGGTGGTAGTGTGACACTACCACTCCCACCTTTTTTTTTTTTCCTTTTTAATTCAAGTATAGTTGATTTACAATATTGTGTTAGTTTCAGGTGTACAGCAGAGTGATTCAGTTATACATATATATCTATTCTTCTTTGGATTGTTTTCCATTATAGGTTATTACGAGATACTGAATGTAGTTTCCTGTGCTACCCAGTAGGTCCTTGTTGGTTACCTATTTTATGTACAGTAGTATGTATCTATTAATCCCAAATTCCTAATTTATACCCCCTGTTTCCCCTTTGGTAACCATAAGTTTGTTTCCTATGTCTATGAGTCTGTCTGTCTTCTAAATAAATTCAGTCATATCATTTTTTCAGATTCCACCTGTAAGTTATATCATATGATATTTGTCTTTATCTGACTTACTTCACTTAGTGTGATATTTTCTAAGTCCATCCATGTTTTTGCAAATGGTATTATTTCATTCTTTTTATAACTGAGTAATATTCCATTTATATGTATACGACATCTTTATCCATTCATCTGTCAATGGACATTTAGGTTGCTTCCATGTCTTGGCTATTGTAAATAGTGCTGCTATGAACATTGGGGGTGCACTTGTCTTTTCAAATTAGAGTTTTCTCTGGATATATGCCCAGGAGTGGGATTGCAGGATCATACGGTAGCTGTGTTTTTAGTTTTCTAAGGAATCTCCATACTGTTCCCCATAGTGGCTGCACCAGTTTACATTCCCACCAGCAGTGGAGGAGGGTTCCCTTTTCTCCACACCCTCTCCAGCATTTATTGTTTGTAGATTTTTTGATGATGGGCATTCTGACCGGTGTGGGTTAATACCTCATTGTAGTTTTGATGTGCATTTCTCTAATAATTAGCGATGTTGAGCATCTTTTCATGTGCCTGTTTGGCCATCTTACCTAGAGTCTGAATTTGTACAGCTGCATCTCTGTGTCAGGAGCTTGACATCTAATGCACATTTCCTGAGAATCATTATCCCTGTTTCATAAGTGAGGTTCGAAAAGGTCGAGAATCTTAAGACCACACTCTTAATAGCCAGGATTCAAACCCAGGTCTTTCTGATTCCAAAGCTTATAGTTTTCCCCTCTGCTATTTTTTTTAAAGGAGAAATGACTTCTTAGTATTAAAACAACGTATCATAAAAATTGTTTATCTTTTCATAGAGCTTGCTTTTTAAGGGAAGGTAGACATTTTCCCTTCTCTCACTTCTGCTGAACTTTGCCTTTCTCATCTGTTTCTCCCAAATCTTGGCTGGCATTCAGAAACCATTCCCTGGGGGTTGTCATCAACCTTCAGCTAAGCTCAGTATTAAAGGACCTGTGGGCTCTCATCTCAAAGCTGGGCACGCCCGGTCTTGGCCGCTGCGGTCTGTTCCCCCCACCAGGCTCGTCGGCCTAATTAAAGGGATGACCCCAGTTCCCTTCTGCAGGCAGAACCTGCTTCCCTTTCTCTGCATGGGACCGAGGAGAAAGCAGAAGCTTCCTAGGGTATCTGGCCGCAGGGGGTAAAAGGTGTATTTTTTTCCTCCCAATCAGAACGTTGTTACTTTGTACTTTGCCTCCTCAGTTCCTTGCTAACAGCTATTTCTAGCAGCAGGTGCTGACTAGGGGAAACGCTGCCCCAGTATCAGACCGGGAGCAGGAGATTGCATACCTGCAGGCCAGCCGTTCTCTTGTTGCCTGGCAAACGTCTAGAAATCATTTTAAACAGATGTTAGAGCAGGATACTGTTGCCAGTTGCTATGGTACCTGGACCATATCTTTTGGCCTCTCTGGCCCTCGGTATCTTCATCTAGACCAGTGGTTCTCAACCAGGGGTGATTTTGTGTGTCCCTCCCCTGGGGACATTTAGCAGTGTCTGGAGACAGTTTAGGTTGTCACAGTTGAGGGGGTTGGAGGGGTTTGCTACTGGAATCGAGTGGGTGAAGCCAGAGAAGCTTGTGAACCCCCTGCAGTGCGCAGGGCAGCTCCCCACGACAGAGGACCATCTGGTCCAAAGTCAGTAGCACAGAGGTCCAGAAACCCTGGTCTGGACAATGAAGACTTGGGTTTTATGGACCCTAGCAGCCACCGTCATTGTGTTTCACTGTGAATTAAATGATAATCCTTCCCAAAGAAAAGGGAGGCTGTTTCCTTTCTTGAGAGAATGACTACAGCCAACCCAAGCAGTGCCTTGTCCGCAGCGAGACTTTCAACTCAGCTTCCCAGACCGTCCCCCAAGGCAGAAGGCGGGGGTCGTACCAGCCCCATGGCAGTTCTGCTGCTACTACAGTGATGATGTCACATGACATCCGTCCAGCACTCCCTGCCTGTCAGGCACGAGGACCCGGGAGAGGAGGGCTAGTGCCATCCCCATTTTAGATGAGGAAACAGGTAGCAGCAGGCCGGTGGCCAAGGCTGGATTGCATCTCAGGCTGTGTCTCAGCCTCCACTGTGCTGTACTTTGAACACCACGCTCAGCTGCCCCAAGAACTCTGCCTGAGGGAGACCCGGGGTGGCCTTGACCGTCGGCCTGTGTTGAGGACGCGTGGACGACACACATTGGCGGGCGTAATCCCAGCATCCTCCCTATTCAGAGAGCACAAAATGGGTCAGGCTAACAAAGTGAAACTAAGATAAATATCCTGCATTCAGATTCAGCAAACCAACTGTGCACACGTAGAATGGGGAACCCTGCCTCGACGAGGCTGACCTGGGTGTAGCTCATCTGCCGAAATGCCGTCGAGAGTTACTCTGCCCTAAGAGAAGGAGAGGTCTCTTTTGTGGGACCACACTTCCAGAAGGACACTGGCAAATGGGGATTGTTCACAGCAGTGGGTGGGCATGTAGAGAAGGCTCTGGAACCCACGTCAGAGATAGGGATGGAGGAATTGGGAGGTGGGAGGGGCCTCTGGGGCAGGGGCGTCCCTGGCCCTGCTCTGGAGGGTGCTTTAAAAAAGTACTGGCTCCTGGAACCAAGGGCTGGAGATGGGCTTCTTTGGCCCTGGGGTGGAGCCTGTGCACCAGATGTTCCCAGGGGGCTTGTTAGGTACAGCTGGGATTGAGGTCCACTCTTCTGGAGCGGGGGTCGGGGTTGAACACTGCATGTGAATGGCGGTCAAGGTAACAGATAGGATCCTTACCCTGTGTACGTCCAGAGAATTGAACTCAAAACAGTGGGTCAAAGTTACAGGAAAGGATTGTGACAATTTTTTTTAATCTTCATTGAAGTGTAGTTGATGTACCATGTTGTGTTAGTTTCTGCTGTACAGCAAAGTGAATCAGTTCTACATATACATATATCCACTCTTTTTTAGATTGTTTTCCCATATAGGCCATTAAAGAGTATTGGGTAGACATATACACACTACTGGATAACTAATAAGGACCTACCGTACAGCACAGGAATTGGGACAGTTTTGACACAAAGTAGCGTAAAGTAATATGATACAGCATAATTTTTCAAAATGACTCTTTCAAAAATTTTCCTCTTGAATCTTTCACTTTCTCCCTCACCTGATGACCCTCTTTAAGTCTCACCAATGAAATAGGGGAAGGCGCATGCTCACCTTCCCAACCCCACGCCCCAGCTGCACCTGAGCTGCAGCCTCTGCTCTGCTTCCTGCTGGCCAGGGGCTGGGAGGTCCCTGCCCTTGTGAAGTGTCGCTCCTTCCACCTCTGGACCCATCACCTCTCACTTCCAAAGGACTCTGCCTCTGCAGTTACCCTGTCTGCTTCCTGTACCGTCAGATTCTCCCGGGTGTTGGGTCCCTCCGTTCAGCAGACAGGCCTGCTCCGGCGTCTCCCATCCTGGCTCCGTGGCCCTCTGACCTTCCAGCCCCTTCTCCGCCTCCTTCTCCATACACCCTCCTGGGACTCCTGTCTACACTCAGCCTCTCCAGCTGCTCACCAGGTGCTTTCTCTTTGATCCGTCCCGATCTGTCCTCCCTCCCCGCACAGCCCGGACACTGCTCTCATCCAATGCCGGGCCACGCGCTCTGTCCACCCCAGGTGCAGCGTGGTTCCCTTCGCCACCTGCTTCTTAGCGATGGGCAGCCCAGTGGCCGCTCCATCGTGCTGGAGACTCTCTCTTCTCTCGGCTTCTCTGACGACAGAGAAGGGAAGAGTGTGTGTGAAGGCTGGGAAGGGCATGTGTCTGGGGAGCTTTGTGGGGTGGGTAATGAAGGGACTTAGCTGGAGACAAGGCATCAAGGTAGGAAGGGTGATTAGAAAAAGGGTCCACAAAAGGTTTGGACTCGAGTCTGGGCAGTCAAGTGCCCCCCTCATGGTTTTCAGGGAGCAGTGATTGTGACTTTTACAAGCCAACTGCTGAGTCAGCATGGGTTATCATCTGGTGTAGAAAGACGAGGCAGAGGTGGGTTAGGAGAGAGGGAGGTAGTCCAAGCCCAGAAACCCCTGATTCTCCTGGAAGTCTAGAAGTCTCCAGTAGAGAGTTGTCACTGAAACTTGCCATTTCCCATCCCACTGGTATTTTTAGTAACATCGTTTCTCATTGGTCTCAGTGCAACAACGTGTTATTAATGTAAATTGTTAAAGCTTCCTAAAATACAGAAGTCTAAAATTTTACAGTTACTTAGTTTTTTTGTTTGGTTGTTTTTTGGTCCCAGCAGTTTTAGTTGCAAACTTTCAATTTTAGGGTAATTTTTTTAACAGATAGAAAGCATCATTTACTGCCCCACATCCAATGACGTATAGGTGGAGTAGCATAAAAAGATTCGTCAAATGTATATGCCATTTCTCCAACTGGAAAGAAAACTTTCAGTGAGCTTTTGTATTTGCAACATTAAACCATCTGATTTTATAACGTATATTTTTAAGCAATATAGGACTTTTTCTCATGATTTTATACCACTTTTGGGCCAGGAAAATATTCATTTTTTATTCCTCTGCTTTGCTCAAGTCCTCAATCTAGGAATCAAATAGCTTAAGAAACTAAAGTGATACTGTCTCCCTGGTGACTTTTTCAGTTATTAGAATAAAATTTGGTCAGATCTTTTTCCATCCTTCCCTTGCTTCCTATTATTTACAAATGCATACAAAGAGGGAAAGACCTAAAGGGCTTAAAATTTTTTAGATACTGATAAGAAAGAAAGGAGTGGAAGTAAAGGTAGCAGAGGAGTGGTTATAAAAATACAATTGGTTGTAATATGGTTAGAAGGAAATAGGTAGGTGGATAGATGATAGATAGATAGATAGATAGTTAATAGACAGATAGGTAAAGATAGATAGGGTTAGAGAGAGATTGTGGGTGGTTGGATGGATGGATGGACCAATGGACAGATAAGATTAGGTAGGTAGATAGGGTAATAGATGATAGATAGAGATAAAAATAGGGAGATAGATCGGGGTGGGTGGCTGGCTGGCTGGATGGATGGATAAGATAGGTAGGTAGGTAGGTAGGGTGAGAGATGATTGATTCGATACAGCTGACAGGTAGCTTTGTACAGATCAGGGTCATCATCAAACCCTCTGTGTATTTACTCCTTTAGTACTTGTATATTACTTTGGTTTTGCATTCTTAAACTTCTTTCAATGAATATAGCTTTCCTTACATCTTTGCTTTATTATCTGACAGATAAGGTTATTAACAGAAAGTGATATTAATATTAATTACATGATACTAAAAATTTTATGTCATGAGGAAACAGATGGTTATTTTAAATGACTTAAAATTTTACTCTTTTATAGGAAGAAACATTTTAAACATATTTTGTTATAAATGCTATTTTAATTGCTACATTATTTCTGCAGTGGGATTCTTAAAATCTTACTACATGTGCAGGGAAATGTTTGTCTATATATGTCAGAATTTCTTAAAATGTGTACTTATTTACAAGGAAATAATTATAATTACATTTAAACTATAGTATTGGGGAGCTTGATATTATTGATAAATACATTACACAATTCCCACACCTGATCTCTCCATCGGGTTGCGGTTCAGGATCTCAGCTCTGACATGAGAGTTGCTCTCTGCAGCATTTAGCCGAGATCGCAACCATGCCAGTTACCTTTCACATGGGCATTCTATATTTCAGAGTGTTTATAAGCATATAGTCCCTAGCTGGACTCTGAAATTATAAAGCATTGCTACTTTGGAAGTGTTTTCTATGTATCATGTAATTAGAAAACAGAAAAATGTACTTTGAAATTTTAAGCTTAATTTTACGAGATTGGAAAACTCACCTTGCAACCAGCTGTTGGCTCTTGGTTCATTTCATATCAAGCTTTGCACTGACGCAAAAAGTGAAATAAGCATCTCCACTCCCCAAAACGGCCCTCAGGAATCCTCTGTCTGAGGGCTGTTTTCCTTCGATGTCAGGATGTCCCAGAAGCACCACCTCACCGTCTCCCTTCGAGACGCCTTTGTGGTGAGGGTGCAGAGGGACATTGAAGTCTGGGGGCCCATCAGGCCCCCGTCAGTCAGAAGGCAGTGGTAGCGCCAGCAAGACATGCAGTTCAGGCCCCCAGATGAGATTTGTAAGCCAGCAGCGTCCATCCGGGCCACCCATTCTGGAAAAATTATCATCCTATGATACCATCTAAAGCAGTCAAGGTTCGGGTTATTGCCTGAATCAGCACCTGGTTTTTATACACGTCTGTCTTCCCAGGACGCTGGCAAAACTGTAAACCAAAGTGTTAGCCATCAAATCACGTGAATATGAGTTCCTGGACAGTTAATTTTTTTTTAAGAAACTATTTGTCCTTTCAAACAATATTCATTTTTTTCCCTTAGCACTGTGTTCATTATGCTCTGTTTTTCACTTTTAAAATTCTTTGATTTCTAGAAGCCTGGATGATAGATGTACTCGTGTAAAAAGTGCCACCAGTCCCTGGATGTGACATCCGTCCATCGTGGGGCTGAAACACAGAGTACCACATTGGTGTCAGTTATGCATACTTCAACCTACGCTAGGAAGCCTTTCTTCCTCCTTCTAGCAAGTGGGTTAACTACCTTATCCCTTCTTTCATTTTTGCAATAATAACTTTGCATTTTCCCTAATTATAAAACGTTACATTTTAGAAAAATTAAAAATGCAGAGAAGCTTTTTGCTGTTAAAACAAAAAAAACTCCTACCCTAAGCTTTTAGTTTGGGGGATGTGTCCCCTTCCAGTGCATATGTCTGTGTTCTTACTTATTTCCAAAAGTTGGATTACATCATAACTGGCTTTAATTATAGATGTGTTAAGTTTCTCTACTCTATCTAAAAACAGTTCAGGCATAGGAAACCACCTCTGTGACCATCAGCAGAGGACTGGTTAAATGAATTAACAGTAGAGCCCCACAAAGGGATGCCACATAGCCCTGAAAATGTTGACTTCCGTGTACTAACTTGGCAAGATGTTCATGTAAACACCAGGTGTCACCGTGCTGTGAACCGGCTTCAGCATCACTCTCGTGTGGTCCCACCCGCTCTGGGGCCTGGTCCCGTGCTGAGCTGGGGAACCTCTCCCCGTGCACACATGGCCTCCCTGCCCTCATGTCCCATCAGATACCACCTTGTCCGTGAGGCCTCTGTGTCTCCCAACTTAGAATTGCCCACAGCCCTCTTCCCTGCTTTACTGCCTCCATACCACTCTCACCTTCCAACCTTCGTAATTCACTCGCTGATTTTATTATCTGTCATCTTCCCCACTAGAATGTACGCTTCTTACGGGCGAGGACTCCATCTGGTTCACCCCTCTGTTCCCAGGGCTGAGAACGTGTTGCCCAATGAGCTTTCCCTCAGGCTTATATAATGTACCGATGTTATTTACCCTGCGGTAGCCCTGGATTAGTGCTTTAGACACATTGCTCATTAAATCTATTACAGTTCTGTGTGGCAGTGCTCTTATCCTCATTTTAAATGAGAAAACTGAGTCTTAGAGAGTCTGAATAACTGGCCCCAGGTCACACAGCTGGCAGGATCACATGTTTTATGCGTAGATGGGCTGGGCAGGGTGTGTGTAAAGGGCTCCTGGGTGGAAAGAGTGTGGGGTGAGGGAGTTATACGAGATCTTAACTGTTTTCCCTTGTTGTCTTTTCAGCTTTCAGAAATGAATACCTATTATTTATGTAAAAATTTTTTAAAGTTATTTCCAATATGAATTCCGTAGTTAGAAAAAACACAAATGAAGCCATGAACATTTGAGAATTTACACTTGCATTTTGCTAGTAGCAAATATAATTCAGTTTGCAACTTTAATTGATCAGAAAAGCGTCGTCCTTGACTGGCGTTGGCAAAGCCAAGAAGAGCAGAGCAGGCAGGAGGGGGGGCATTTGAGGCTTTGGGGGCAGGGAGGAGAAGGGGAGCGGGGCCGTGGTGGGGCAAACAGAGACCAAAGTTAGGATGCCTGGGTCCCTGCCGCCATTCTGCCACTTGCCACGCAGGGGAGACAGTTACAGAGATACCAGGAGACCCAATTCAATTCACAGCAACTGGGTAGAGTCATGGGGAGGCTGTGCAGAGCCTGTCCTGTCTCCCGGAAAGCAGACGTCGTACCGGCAGTAAGTGGAATTATTCACATGCATGAAGTGTCCATGGTAGGATGAATCACAGTTTCATTGCATTTCATTTCGTTGCATTGAGCAAATTGCAGTGTTTAATAGTCAGTGAATGTTCTCATCTGCGTGGACCCAGAACAAGGCTCTGAATCCCAGTCGTGCCCGGCCCCTTCTCCTGCCCGCACAAGCACGGCTTGAACAAATAGGCTTCTTCCTGAGACTTTCCAGATGTGAAGTCAGATATAGTCAGATACTTAAGTATGTAATTTTGTTACTGATTTTCTTTCATGTATTAAAGTTGAATTTGTGGGAATTCCCTGGCAGTCCAGTGGTTAGGACTCCGCACTTCCGTTGCAGGGGGCACGGGTTCGATCCCTGGTCAGGGAACTAAGATCCTGCAAGCCACGCAGCGCGGCCAAAAAAAAAGTTGAATTTGTAAGAACAATGGCTGTAACACTTCAAAAGGGAGTGGTGGCAGGGCTGTGCTTTTCGAAAGAGCTAGAAGATATGGTGCAATTCCTAATTATGCCTCATCTCAGCCTCGTTTTCTGCACTGTGTCGCCATGTCATCATTTTGTTCTCTTTCTTCACAATAGAACAGATCTGCTCAAACCCCCGGAGTGTCCAAGGCTATATAGATCTGCCACTTGGAGCATGCCTCCTGAATCCCATTCTTGGGCCCGTTTTGCATATAAAGCTTATACGAAGTGCCGAGCTCTTTTCACGAATATCGACATCTTCTTTTCTCCGTTTTCCACTCACCCTCATGAAATAAGGGCAGAAACACGTTGAGCTGTCCTAGGTACCTAAACACCCTGGCAGAACCCAGCGAGCCCAGCCACGCCGCACCCTACCCACTAGCTGCATCCCGCGGACTGTGGGATGTTCTGGGAACTCAGACAACTGTAGTTCTAAAGATCAGACTCGCTTCCTCTGGAAAAGACAGAAGAGACGCCTTCACCTGTGAGAAAGTGTCCTGAGATGCAGGATTAGAAAACGAACTTGAATTTCATGGAAGAAAATACGTAACGCCTATTATTTCTTCCTTTTCTGAGCCAGAGCCAGGAGATCAGAGAGGACACTAAAAACAGCAGCAAAACTGCTCCCCAGAGCCCTTCGCTGCTGGGATCTGGAGGGTGAGGTGGTGGCTAGTTAAAGCCGCTCAGGGTCGGGACGCATCTGCGCTGCCGCCTGAGGCTGCGGGAGACGGGGTGGCCGTGGGCTTATAGCCCCAGTGGACCTGGATGAACGTGGAGTAAGGCTTTTCCAGTCTCGTGCCCAGGGGACCCTAAAACCCCTCCCTCCTCGGATTCCCGGAGTGTCCTCCACCCTCGCAAGTGACAGAATCCCAGTGAAGAACAGCAGAAGCCGCCCGGTCCCAGCCTCGGCTGTGCTGTAGCGCGTCACCGGCTGTGTGGGCAGGGACAGTTGGCCAGAGTGCGTTCGGGAGAAAATCATGGATGGATGGAAACCCTCTGCAGGGGTTGGGGGGGGGGGGGGGAGAAGAGGCAAAGGCATGTGTTCCTGAGGAATGGGGGCAGGGGCACCGTGGAGGCAGCGAGGAGGCCTCACCCTGGTTGGGGAGGCTGGTGGGGCGTCACTGCTTCTAACCTCACCCCAGGGGATACAACAGACAGCAGTGGGAAGAATGGGAACGAGCGGTCCTTGCATGGATAGCAGGCGGCAGATTCCACTCCTAGGCTGGGGCGCCGCCTCCTTCACCGACCCTGGAGCCGGCCACAGGGGGGGCTGGGCTTCTGCTTAAGGAAGAAGAGGAAAATGTCAGTTATTATGTTTGGGAGCACAATCTTATCTCTCATTTTATTTTACAGCAATTTCCCCAGAGATCCACCCTAGTATCTGATTGAACTATATTGACAAAATTTCTAGCCACGATAAGGAAAATGCTTTGAACTCAAAGCAGATCCAACTCGGGATCTCCAAACACTTTCTTTATTGTTGTATTTTATTGTGTTTTATTTTACTTTTGCCAGGACAAAGCCCAAATTCCAAGACAGTGCTAGAAGTTAAAATGATGAAATTAGAGTAGTACAAATGAAGTCAGTTCTTTTTTAAAAAGAATGTTCTGGAGTGAAGGCTAAATTATTAATCGCTTTTTGTCAGAAGTAATTTAATCTTAGTTTTTAAACACCGTCATTAATTTTAGAGGTTACGCTCCGATTTCTCATTTTTGTGGAAAAGACAAAATAAGAGTCACTCATTTGGCCAATATTATTAAACCATTGAAAAAGGGCCAGTATTATTAAACTGCTGAAAAAGGCTGTACTTTAAACACCACTTCAGAAATGAAATGATTTTTGGTCTGTGGTTTTGAATGGAGATATTATTCATGGTATCTTCATCCATGAGGTTATTGGTAGGGACAACTATCCCAAGTATAATATTCGACAGATTTTCTGGCAAGTTAAGATGATTATCTGTCACATAACAAACTTCTCCAGCATTTACAAGTCCCAGGCGTGTTTTTTGTTTGTTTGTTTTTTGTTTTTTTGACTTGAGATTGACATGAAATCATCATGAGATTTAATAGCCATAGAACACAAAAATTTAGGGTAGGTTTTTAGAGGGGCTTTTCGACTTTCAGGAAACCTTACTTGCCCAAAGCTTAATAACCATGATTATTAGATTTCCTTTGAACTTTGTTCTTTTTGTCATTTTCAGAAATGATGGCAGAGTGGGATTAAGGTTGTGGTGACCATATGTTACTAATTATGCTGGGCAACAGGCATAACCTGGGATCGTACCAGGCAAAGCAGGGTGATTGTCACCCTAGTCAAGGTGGCTCATCTGAGTACCATTATGTGCAGCCTTTGTTCCTCATGGGTACTCTCCATGAGAGTTGCTCATTTTATTCCAGTACAAAACCAGCAGTATCCTTGTAACCTAGGTGATCAGAATCTTGGGCTTCAGGTGCATGGCACTGTGCCAGCCTGCCAGGCCCTGCATGGACTGGGCAGTTTGGGCACCATCAGAATCTAGAACTTGCCAAATGTAGGAAGCTCTCACTCAGGCTCCTTCGAAAGAAGGAGAAATCTTAACTACAGATGTGGCGTGGAAACAAAACAGCCCACTCTGATCTACTCAGTTGCCCTCTGGCTTGGGGAACCTTTTATCATCCTACCTAATATGTATTTGTGACCTGGTCAGTATTTTAAATACAGTTGTTGTAAGAGTGTAATCAGAAGTGAAAGGTCATTGGCCTCATCTTCTTAATACCACACCAGACTGATTCCAGAATTCAAAGTACAGACGACCTGAATGTCTCAAGTTCTTTATTCAAATGAATTCAGCCCCAGCCCTCAACTGCCGCTAGTTGGAGACCTGAGTGAGTTGAATACATCTAGTGTTCAGGCAGAGGAAGTGAGAGGTTAACCCCAGCCTTGGAATCTACATAAAATATGTAGCACAGTCATTAGTCATCAGCAGCAGGTTAGCAAAATTCTAAAACAGCAGGAAAGAGAAATGTTCTCTTTTCGGCGGCAGTTAAAGAAATCATCTCACACTTTTCCAAAAAAATTTTTCATAGGACAGATCCTCACATTTAACTATGGAGTTGTCCCATATTTTTATGAAAAATGTTTATTCTGTTAGAAGGGTATATAGGTAGGAAACAGGTAACCAAGGCAGCTCACGATGCAAATTTAGGTAAATGTATTCTGAGTACCTCTTGCATCCACACGTCCAGTATAGAATTATAAGTGGATTTGTTTGTTTTTTGCACTGTTAATTGTATCTGTTTTTTTAAACACATAGTATCTTCCTGCTATTTTCCCAGGACCTAAAACAGTGCTTCCCACAAAGCGGGTGCTGGGTAGTTACTTGTGGGCTGGTGTCTGTGTGCACACGTGCAAACGCTCTCTGAATATGTAGTCAAGGTCATGCTCGTCCAAGTGGGGAGCTTTGTCACCTTTGGTCCCCAGTGGTTGCCAGTTGCCCTGCTTCAGCTCCAGGGCTTTCTGTGCAAGACCGCTGAGGGGGGATTCCCAATGGAACCCAACCCTTCAGAGCTCCGCCGTGGGCTTAGTGGCTCAAGGGGGGAGGGAGTCCCGCTCAGTAGCCTCCAATCCACTGACTGGGGCGATTGTTAGGGCCCAGGTGTGACGGAAAGGAATAGAGTTTCTGAGACTTGTGGGGCCTCTCTTTCAAGTGGCCCGACGTTTGAGGCACCTGATACCATCTCTCACTGGCGTGCCACCCAGCATCAACAAAGGCTTGGGAACCACAACCAGACCTCCTGTCCCACGGTTTAGGAGACAGTAGTGAGATGACATAGAACAAGAAGTTTTTCAAGTATCATTTTAAATGTTGAGAAGATATTATTTCCATGACTTGGCAAATTACCATTTGATTTCATCCAGAAAAAAAAAAAAAGCCATCTGTTGAGTTGAAACATAACATAATGTTACATGTGATGATGCCCAAGGGAAATGGAGATCTTTTTAAAAAGAAGATACAATTTATCATCTTCATAGGGTAATCATTTATTTTACAAAGGGCTCAAAACTGTGAGGATATTTAATGCAGGTTTTTCAGCTGGCATTTAAATAATATCTAAAACCTCTAGGTCATAGATATACAATGATAGATATACGGATTTTTGTTTCTTCCAGCATTCAAAGACTTTCCTTAAATGTATGGGTTTTTTGTTTGTTTGTTGTGGATTTTTCTGTTTTTTTTGTTTGTGTGTGTGTGTGCGCTGCAGTTTGTGTTTTGGCAATTCTTTTTTTTGAAAGACTTTTTACTGAGCATCTATTTTTGGTGTTTGGTGCCTACCGGCTGCTAAGCGTACATAAAGAAGTTAAAACTCAGAGGGACGCCACCCAGTAAGGGAAGCATCCCCCAGAACCAATCACAGCACTCAGAAGGCAGTGAAAGGGGTGCAGTGTTGTGTGGGAGCTGGGAAGAGGGGCCAGGAGGACGTCACGACGAGGGTCGTCTGGCCCTGGGCTCCCACCCCTGCAGGAATCCGTGAGCCGTCTGCTGTCGGCACTGTACTTTGTCCAGCTTTAATCTCGGCATGTCTAAGAGTGAGCGTCCCAGATCCTCTCTAACAGTTATCGGAACTTTTCCCCCTAAAATTATACTCTTCTTTTGGTATCAGTAATGTGTGTTTTTTGTGTTGCAGTTCTGTGTTCAGATTCCTTAGTTTCAACTTATTGGATGATTATTATTTTTTCTTTCTTTTTTAACTGAGGCATAGTTGATGTCCAATATTAGGTAAGATTCAGGTACACAACATAGTGATTCACAATTTTTAACGGTTATATTTCATTTATAATTATTACAAATTATTGGCAGTGTTCCCTGTGCTGTACAATATACCCTTGTAGTTTATTTTATACATAGTAGTTTGTACCTCTTAATCCCCTGCCCCTGTCTTGCCCTCCCCCCTTGCCTCTCCCCACTGGTAACCACTAGTTTGTTCTCTATATCTTTGAGTCTGTTTCTTTTTTACTATCTTCACTAGTTAGTTTTTTTAGACTCCACATATAAGTGATACCAGTATTTGTTTTTTTCTGTCTGACTTATTTCACTAATATCCTCCAAGTCCATCCATGTTGTTGCAGATGGCAAATTTTCATTCTTTTTTATGGCTGAGTAGTATTCCATTGTGTGTGTATATAGATGTATAGATAGAGAGAGGTAGATAGATATCTCACACCTTCTTTATCCATTCATCTGTTGATGGACACTTAGGTTGCTTCCGTATCTTGGCAATTGTAAATAATGCTGCTGTAAACATTGGGATGCATGTATCTTTTTGAATTAGTGTTTTTTGTTTGTTTATTTTTTAAAATAAATTCTACCCAGGATTAGAATTGCTGGCTCCTATGGTAGTTCTATTTTTAGTTTTTTGAGAAACCTCCATACTGTCCTCCATAGCGGCTGCACCAATTTACATTCCCACCAACAGTGTAGAAGGGTTCCCTTTTCTCCACGTCCTCGCCAACAGTTGTTATTTGTGGATGATTATTGTTTTAAAAAACTTGATTGCCCTTTGTGGCCATGTTTACATGGTTTTCAGGATTAAAGGAGGCTGAGAGCATGTCAGTGACCCTACACGCCCACCTAGATTACCCGTCCACTCAGCATCTATCATCATCCCTCTAATGTGTGAGTCTTTGTGGGTCTGTGTCTAGTGTGTGTTTATTGATAATATCCCCTCACTAGGACATCAGCTCTCTAGGACAGGAGCTTTGTTTTATTTACTTCCGTTGTTACAGCTCTAGAAGAGAGCCTGACGGGGTGAGTGGGTCTGTCTGTCCATCCATTTGTCTGGCAGTTGGTCAGTACCACACTAAGCACAGGGTCCAAGTCCTGTGTGGTGGTGTGTCCTCTTGGATTGGTGTGGGACGTGAGAGGAAGAGAGGAGTCAGGATGGGCCAGGGCTGTTGGCCTGCACACCTGGAGGGTGGAGTTGGTGTTGGCCAAGATGGAGAAGGAGCAGGTCGGGGTGTGGCAGGCCAAGGGCAGGTGTTCAGGAGTGCAGTTTTGCCCATTTTACGTGTGGAGGTATTGAGGCCAAAAGAGATGAACTACCCAGTGACATAGCCAGGTGGGATTTTGAACTGCTTTTCTGATTCCACAGCTGTTCTAGTTCCTTCTTATGGAAGTCATCCTGTGGTTCTCTTCCTGCCGCCCCATCTGCATCCCTTTGGGCCACTTGATATTGGCCATTTTGAGGACCATGGACTTCTTCATCAGGAAATGGTCAGGGTAGGAGCTGAAATGCGAATCAGCTCCTGGGCTTCAGGGACTTGATGGTTTGGATCCTTCGCACACTGCCGTGGGGGGAGCACAGAGCTTCTGGGAGCAGATTAGCATCAGGTATCCAGAGCCCCACAAATACTCATTTTCTTGGGCCCATCCCTTGAAAACTGCCCTAATGCAATAATTCCGAATACGGAAAATATATGAAAAGTATTGATTTATGGTCAAAATTTTTCAGTCCGTCTAAGCATTAGGGAAATAGTTAAGCACACTCAAGCACACTCTACTCTTTAGATTATTTACCTTTTTGACATTTGACCCTGGAGCAATGGGATGGTACATCACAACCAAATTACCTCCTGGTTTAGGCTGGGCTTCTGTATATCAGGTTTTCTTAAAGCTGGGGACACCATCGCTCTCCTTTTTCAAACCACGTGATATCAGTAGATTAAGAGCAGGGATGGGTCGTGAAGAAACAGCCTTGTTTTGATGTATTTCTGTACCTTGAGCAGAAGGGACCAAGTGAACATATTCAGGACCCTGGACAGAGCCCGCTGGGGACTTGCGCAACTGAAGCTGGCCTTCCCTGCCTCAGACCAGGACCATTTCGTGTGCAGGAGTTGGGAATTTGATTCCAAGTGACTTTTTTTTTTTTTAAGTTTAATTTTATTATATTTATTTATTTATGGCTGTGTTGGGTCTTCGTTTCTGTGCGAGGGCTTTCTCTAGTGGTGGCAAGTGGGGGCCACTCTTCATCGCAGTGTGTGGGCATCTCACTATCGCGTCCTCTCTTGTTGCGGAGCACAGGCTCCAGACGCGCAGGCTCAGTAATTGTGGCTCACGGGCCTAGTCGCTCCGCGGCATGTGGGATCTTCCCAGACCAGGGCTCGAACCCGTGTCCCCTGCTTTGGCAGGCAGATTCTCAACCACTGTGCCACCAGGGAGGCCCCCAGGTGACTTTTAATAGAAACAGCTGTTTCTAAAGATGGGAAATTTACGTTATCAAAGAGGGATCGTGCATTTAATTAACTTCTCTCTCTAACTGAGTTTTCTTCTAGACATCTCAGCCGCTCCCCGGCCTGCTTAGCCAGTGGAGTCTCCCACGTGAAAGAGAATCTCTTTGTCATTTAGCAGCCATAAGCGCCCAACTTGAGAAATGGTCATGGCTGATTATGTAAAAAGAGATGCAGGAATCTCTTAAAATGATCTCATTTCCACCGAACGGTACTGCTCAGGGTGCCTTTACATTTTTTCGGAGTACACTGGATTAATTTAAACTTTGTGCCCTTGATTCAGCTAAAAATCAACTAGAGAACAATTTAATTTTTGACCCTGAAATGTAAAATCCTGACTTGCATTCCCCAGATCGGGTGATGGTATGAGTGCAAGCTGACCATCCAGCATGAGGCAAAACTAAAGGGACTCGAGGATACGCTTGCAGAGCCCGCCGTAGTGGGCGACTCGAGGATACGCTTGCGGAGCCTGCCGTAGTGGGCAGGAAGGGACAGGTGACAAGGTGATTCTGGATGCCAGGAAACGGCATGCACCAGGAGGCCAGAGGGGAGGCGGATGTAGCTCAGGGAGGGGGAGGATGTGAGGAAACTGGAGAGGAGTGAGGCTGTTCCGCCCTTGGGCGTGTGCTCGCTGCACAGGACAAGGGGGAGGCCGGGACGGCTCCCTCAGAGAAGGACGGAACATCCCCGGGTCCACCTTTGATCTGAGACCTGGAACCAGGTCCTGCTGGGTGTCCGGAGGCCCAGGCAGGCACATCCAGTCCCCACACTCAACTCTGTGACCTGAGTCTTGTGAACGGCCTTAGCTTAAGTTTCTGAGTGTCCTCAGGCCCCCTCGGACCCCCTGCTCTGACCCCGAACCTGCATCTTGCTTGTCTGTCCCGTTACCTTCTTTTGTCTTCCCTATTTGGTTGCGTTGTAGCATTTAACACAATGGACCCCCGCCCTTTTCTTTTGTTTTAAAATAGCTTTACTGAGCTAAAACTCACAGCACATAAACTTCACCCATTTAACGTCTACAATTCGGTACTTTTAGTTTATTCACAGAAATGTGCAGCCATCGCCACAGTCAATCATAGAACATTTTTCATTGCCTCAAAATGAAATCCCGTACCCTAATTAGCGATCAGAATTTGTGGGGTTTTTTTTTTTTTTTTTTAAAGGCTGTCATAGAAACATGTTTCAGTAAGTAAGGGCTTCATGTAAATGAAGACCAATTCCAACGTATTCAGCTTCGTTTACAGAGACCTCTGGGTGTAACTGAACACAGCCCGGGTAGGAAATACTTCTCCCTATGTTTTCTCTCCATTCTAGCCCCTCCTATTGTATTCCTTTCCTCCCACTTTTGTAACTCAGTCTAACACTGTGTTGTCTCTCCCTTTTCCCTAACACCTGTCATCTTCCTGGGCCCCCCGCAGTGTCCCCGCTGCCCCTTCTTCTGACACCGTGTACCTCTGTGTGAGCGCCGCTAGCTGCAAAGGGAACCGGACAATATGCCGGGCTCTGAAACATCTTCAGAGATTGGGATTCAAGTAAACCTCGTCCTGTTGAAAGCTCCCGTCAAAAGGACTGTGAGAAGGGGTGAGGTTTTGAACTTCACTTCACACTCACCTTTTAACAGCGGCCGGGATGTTGTGATTTCCTTGGATGGCAGAGGTGGCCTGTTCTCTATTTACCAGCCCGCACATCTCTCTGAGCTTCAGAAAGAACAGAGCCCTTAGTGAAGATCCAAATTAGCTTTATATTGTCGGCTTTGTCTTGAAGGGAATAGGTTTTAATTAACTAGCTCCTACAGTGACTTCATCTTGAGTTTTTGGAAGGTTTTAACCCTCAACTGATCCCCTCCACCCCGACCCGGCACCGACAAATAGCCCTGTCTTTGATCATTTTGAATTCTTGTAATACCAAAAAACAAAGATTTTTAGTAATATATTGTTTCTGATCCTGCCAGATGAGTAAGTTAGGGACTATGTGAAAGTGAGAGAGAGGAAAGCTAATATGCATTCACGGTCGGTCCTTTTCCTTTTTTCCTTTTTTTTTTTTTTTTTTTTAATAGAGATTCAGGCTTCTTGTGAACATGCATTTTAAAGCAATTCCTATCTTTCATCAACACATAGGAAATAACAGTCAGCCTGCCCTCAGAACCCTTGGCAGCTCCTCCAGATAGCGTGGCGGGCTCCCTGCAGCAAATTCTTGGTGTCCACTCTCCAAATCAAGCCCAGTACGGACGAGTGGAGGGTGACATCCCTCCAGAGGGTCCACAGCTCCCTGAAATGAACTCCAGAGTGGGGATCGGGGAAGTGCGCTGGACGTGCAGTGGCAGTAGTAACGCCAGTAGTTGTTGCGGTCCTAACAGTCGCAGGGATGCCCCGCTCCTTCCCAGCGCGGTGCAGAAGGACACCTCCCCCGGCATACACATTTGGAGACCCTCGGGAGAAGCAGGGCCGTGGGTATCACAGGCATGGAGCCCGATCTATTTGAATATCAGCCGGGATAGCAGAAAACCTATCCACACACCTGGCACTGACGGCCATCACCGAGGCACGCTGCCTGCAACAGTTCATCAAAAATGGCCCAGCTAATGATCGGCTGGGCAGATAATCGGACGAGAGTTAATTGTAAGGTTTGATATGGCATCTTGTCAGCAGAGATAAGTTGTCACGTTTTCCACTTGAGCTGAAACTAAATGATTGTAAAATAAGTTATGAGTGTCCTTGGGCCTGTCTGCCGGAATGATGGCTAAGAATACATGCCTGGCCCATCAGTCTCAAGCAGGCTGCTTGATATTTATGCGAACGGAATGTTATTTTATTCCCCCTCTAGTCATGCTTGTCAGCTCTCCGAGTGAAAAGTGAAACTGCTTCTTTGACTCATACTTCACGTACTGAAGCTCGGAGAGACTGCAGATTGTTATCATTATTGCTTGTATTATATATTTTTTGGGGTGTGCGTTGAACATTGATGCCCGATTGGGAAGAACTAATGGCCGGCATTGAGCGCTCGGGATGGCGGTGGACCGGCCTCTCCCGGCTCGGCGCCTCGTCTCGGGGGCTCTGGTCCCTCCATCAAAGCCGGTTTAGAGGTGGCGTCATGAGGCGCTTGCCTTTTTTAATTTGGCATGGCTTTCTTCTTTCCGCGTCCCCCCTCCTCTGCTCTCTGCATGCGCCCTCCCGTATTTAAGGCTGTCGACGGTACTGTCTGTCCCTATGCCCAGTAATTGATACAGAATAAGATGCGTTATTTGTACTGCGTTCTGTGGGCTCATTTTCAGTGTCTGGGGCTGGGCTTTTGGGGCCTCTTCAGTTTGAAGGATACCTTGTCAGGCAAGAGGAGTCTCTTGGAAATGGAGAAGCACAGCCTAGACGCCTAGTGCGTTTTGATTGCTCATATTTTAAACCAGGGGAATTTTAAATGACTCCTCTTGGAAGGGAGTTCTCCAAATCTAGAAGCCGGGCATTCATATACTGGCACCGGGACTCGGGACCCAGTTAGCTAGAAACCAGAGCTTCCTTGACGTGACCCCCACCCTCGAGAACGGTCAGGGCTGCCAGGGGCCCTGTCTCCTCCAGGCCTCCCTGACCACGCGTGGCCCTGCCCCTCCTTGGCCTCTGTCATGACTCACCACTCCGACCCCCTCCTCTGGGCCATGGTGCAGGTCCCCTCGCATAGTGGGCGCTCCTGGTTCCTGGGCAGCCTTTCCTGCCTTTCCTCGCCCAGCTGTCCAACCCTGAACTGTGCCTGCTCCCACTGACCCCACCCCAGAGCATCTGGTTTTTCCAGGGACTTCTGTGGCCACCCCCTTAGCCCAGCCGCCTGGCCGCCTGACCTCATAGTGGCTACTTTCCCTCCTCCAGCGAAAACGTTAGCACGTGTCCAGGGCCTGGAACACAGTGGTGGAGCACAGACACAGGCGGGGAGAAGGCACGGGAGGAGCTCAGGGCTCCAGCCTCACCTGCAGGAGGACCTGGAAAGTCTCTAAATTGGGGCAGTGGTGGTTTTCTTGGCGGTACCTTGACCCTGTGCGCAGCAAACCAGGCCGTGGACGGGAAACGCTTCTTGGTCTCCAAGGGACTGGTGCATATCCCTTACTTTATTCACGCGCCTCCTTGTCCACGAAAGAATTTGTGGGGCTTACCAATGCTGGTCCTGCTTTCTGGTTTCATCATTATCATTATTGCTCTTATTACTAGATGACAACCCGTGTCATCCTGAAAGCTCACCTCCCTCCTCCCTCCTCCCTCCTCCCTCCCTTCCTCCAGGGGCCAGGACAGGACTCATGTTCTTCTGTTCTCCTCCTCCCCCCGCCCCGCTCCTGGGCCTTCCCCTGACCTTGGCTCTCTGTCACTCTTGCTCTGGGTCCTAGTGGCCCGAGCAGCGGTCCCAGAGTCATATTCCTATTTCTCAAGGGAGGCCATGGGGCCGGCTTGCCTGTGCTCACCTTGGTGACAGGGGACATGAGGGTGGTTCCTCACCTTACTTCTCTCTGCGTGTAGGTGGCACTTCTGTTTACACATGTTTAAATCCATGCAATTGGTGTGCTCGCCGTAGATCTGATTCCCCCTTTTCATCCTCTGATCAGATAGGCATCCTCTCAGTCATTGGAATCAACTCGGGGACAGAGATTTTCAGCCTCTAGTCTCTGACGTGACCCAGGTGCCTAGGCAGAGCTGGCCTCCAGAGCACAGAGGGCCCACGAGGTGGGCGTGGTCAATGGAGGGGTCTATTAAGGGAGATACTTTGGCAGCGTAAATGGACTTTGTTCACCATCTTAGTTGCTCACCTAAAAATAGGTTCCAGACTGCTGGAAACTTACCCGACTGACTGCGGTTTGACACAGAAGCATGCTTGTGGTTACTTTTAAAACTATGTTGCAAAGGTGATTCTCCGTTACACACCCAAAGCAGTGCCATCCACCTGTGTTAAAGCCTCTGCAAGAGAGAATCAACTCTTTATAAAACTCAGTTCCACAGACATGCCTGGAACCCCCATCATTCATCCCCAGGACGTTTCAGGCTCTGTCTTGGTGAAGAGGTTGAAGGACGTTCCTGCCTTCAGAAGGTGTCCAGTTAACGAAGAGACAAAGGCGCGGGTGACGAGGTGTACCATGTGGTGAGGGCCACCTCACCAAGGAGGCGGGGAGGGCTGGACAGGAGGCGACCGAGGGCGATGGCCAGAATGGGGGCCTCTCCCGGCCATCCTCCTTTGGATCCCAGGACCCACAGCTTCCTAGTTTCCCTCCCACCCAACTAGCGTGAGGCCTCGCTGCCGCTTCCCAGCCAGGGAGGGAGCCAGGAACCACGTGGGGCGCTGCTGAGACGGGCGCCCTCCCACTGGGACCTGCCCACGGACGAGGCTGTGGGGATACCCGGGCCTCAGCAGGGGCGTGTCGGGGGCTGGCGGGTCAGACGCGGGCAGCCAGGAGGAGGACAGCTCTGGGGGGCTTTGCTTTAAGGAGGAGCAGAAACCAGATGGTGGCTGGGGGAGGGCCTGGAGTCAAGGGAGGGTTTTGTTAGGAACGGAGATGATACAGCGACGCAGCACGTTCAATGCAGGCAGGAGAGGGTGCGAATTGCCGGGCGGAAGCCAGTTCACGGGGGAGGGGCGGCCTCGGCAGCAGGGCGGGGCGAGGGAGGCCCCAGAGTCCATGGGGACCGGGGACAGGAAGGGGGGTGCCCTCTTCTGGTTGCTGCTTTTATCGTTTCGTTTTTTTTGTCTGCAGTGAAATGAAAATGGGGGTCCTCGAGGGGGGTGGGATGGAGGGCAGGTGTCTGAGGGGAGGGGAGAAGGGGTGATGGAGCCTCTTGGAGGGGGAGGGATGGATTTACTCCCAGAATGCAGTGGATTGAAGCACAGGCCGGAGGTTGGGCCCCTGTCCCACCCCACCACCGTAAAGGGGCCACACAGTAGAGGAAGCCGTTGGCAGGGTGCTGTTCTCTTCCATCCCGGGCCCAAGTCCTGGCGCGGCACAGGTAGGGGTGGAAATCATCAATCATGCTGGGGGCTCCGGTCAGGGGAGGTGGAGGCAGGGGGCGTCGAGGCTGCCATCTGCAGGAGCAGTGCCTGTGACGTCGTCCCGCGGGGTAGGGAGAGAAAGGGAACGGAGGCGGATGTTAGTCAGTGAAGAGCGATGGGGCCGGAAGATGGGACCTGAGGCCCCGGTGTAAGTGAGCTGGGCAGACTGGGCATGGGGGGCAGGGGGGCATAGAACCCAGAGGGGCCGGTTCCTGCAGCAGGTGGGCCTGGGTCCAGGCCAGGAGAGCAGCGGGTGCGGCGGCAGAGGGGAGGAAAGAGCTTCACGAGGTCACCTGGGAGGGGCCCAGAGGCCAGGATGCTGGAGGGAGTGCCTAGGATGCGCAGGACGTGATCACAGGTCAGGGTGGGTGGGCTGCTCCTGAAACGGTCAGTGAAGGGGTGGGACCTGGGGTCTTGGGGAGCGAGCGGGATCCCAGGGCACAGGCTCCAGAGGGGACAGGACTTGGGGGGAGGAAGACTGGTCTGCAGGCAGCAGCGCGGGGCTGGGAGGACGCCCCGCCCACCTGCGTGCTTTGCGGTGCAGGAGGAGACGTGTCCCCGGGGCAGAGCCAGGGTAGCTCCAGGGAAAGGGAGCCTTCGGGGAGGGTCGCTGGTGTGAGGGACATTGCCCCCAGCCCTCACAGAACAGGATTCTGGAGGAGGATTCTGAGAGGTTGAAGAAGAGTAGAAGAGCCCTTCCGAGTCCACAGGTTCCGCACTACTGACGTTTCGGGCAGGACCGTTTTCTGCGGCAGGGCTGTCCTATGTGTTGTAGGGTGTTTTTCAGCATCTCAGGCTTCTGCCCACTCGATGCCTATGGTACCCGCACCCTGCTCGGTCTGATAACCGAGACTGTCTCCAGACGTTGCCAGATGTCGCTGGGTGAGGGTTCCCAGTGGTGAGCCAGAGGGTTACTGGAAACATGGGGCCACATGGGGATAGACCCACTGGTGTTGAGGATGGCCTCCCGGAAAGGAAGGCTGTAACGGATGCTGACGAGCTTGGCTCTGATCGTCCCTCAGGGGAAGGTGGGTGTCAACACTTGCAAGTAGTTCCTTCTCGAGATTGGCACTTAGCTACTTTCTTCAAGCGAGTCAGGAATCTCCCCCTCAATTACACGTATTCTAAGATACTCAGAAACCTTGGAAATGAGATTGCCGTGTCGCTGTCAGTTACTTTGCGGAAAGTTTCCTGCAGCTGGAGGGGGAGGGGTGGGGAGATGCCTAGAAACAGGCGCCTCCTGTCATTTTGGTTTCCAAAATGCTGAATTCTGAGCCCTAAACCAGTGAGTTTAAAATCCAGCCCAGGTAAGATTCTGAATTAGATTGGTAATACTTCTGTGCTTTGTGTGCGTATAGAAAAGGAAACAGTGATTTAATTGAACAGAGACAGTTCATTAAGGAGAAGAAGTATTAAATGGATTTCCCTTTTTTGTTTTTAAATTGTCAAACATATCTGTAAGTTGGGTACCCATCTAGCTTTCAACCAAGTGTTTGACGAAGCTGTTCCATAATTTCTTTATAGGCAAGTTCAAAGGTGTCTGAGCTAGATGCACAGACAGTATGATGTCTCCGGGTCTTACTCAGTGATCACTCAACAAAGCTTCTGGTTGTGGATTGGTGAGTGAAGATTCAAGGCTCTGTCTTGACCTCACCTTGTTGAATATCTTTTCCACTGATCTGGATGAATACACAAAGTTGTGTGCTCAGAACAGCCAACAAGAGCTAAGACAATTGTGAAGAATAACAAAGTGTGGGGACTTGCCCTACCTTATGAGGTACCAAGGTGACTAAAGCGCCATAGCGTTCAGGACCATGTGCTGATAGAACACAGATAGATGAAAAGATTATTGGAGAAGAATAGAGAACCCGGAAATAGAGCCACCTCACATATATGGAAGCCTGTTATATGACCGTATAGCTTATGTATATATTCTGAGCATCTTAAAAAGAGATATTGGTACCCACCTTAAAGAACTGCTGGATAATGGAAGGGACCCAGGTGTCCCTATTATAATGCTGCGTCCACGGCGTGCCCAGCATCGGACGGCTCAGTATGGGGGTGAGCACCTTTAGCTGCCCTGGGAAACAACCATGCCAGTTGCATCCAGATACCGGACAGACGGCCAAGGGCAGGAAGCCCAAGCTTTAGGATCTGTAAGGGTTCAGAGATGAGAAATGTTAGTTTGGGAGAGAATGTGACGCAAGGATTAAGAGGCATAGTTGGGAATGAACATTGTGCATTGGATTGAGGGGACACCTGAGGGACAGAGTGAGATAATGAAACGCCAGCCCTGCTGCAGCAGAGGGCAGCTGTCTCTGCCTGCGCCCCTCATCTGCCTCCGCGATTGGAGGGTCAATGGGACCATGGTTTCCCCATGACCTGTCACCACGCCCGGCACAGGATGGGTTCTTAACACTTTAGAGTCAGAGACGATGCAGTCAGAGGGTGAAGACTTTTGAAACCTGGGCAGCAAATACTTGAAATGTACAAAAATATTCATTGTAAGGTTTGAGCATTGACTAACGTGTGAAAGGGTTGCTTTAGGATCAGCCAATGATCTTGGGGTCCCTGGACCCCTTAGCAACATCAGGCAGCTTCTGAACCCTCTGAAATTGTGCACAAGTATTAACTAGACTAGCCTTTTTTTTTTTCTTTTTCTGAGATGCCTACAGCTTTCATCTGATATTCAGTAGGATCTAGTATTTTTAAAAAAAAAAGTATGTAAGAATTGCCACTTTTAGAAGATTCGTACTGCGGAAGACGGGGACAGCTTAAAAGGTGGCAAGCCAGCAGGAGAGAGCCCTCCTGCAGTTAGCTGTACCGTCCAGGCCTGGGGAGTAAGGATCGGACCCAGGGTGAGTGTGGCTTCGGTGGAGAGCAGGCGGGAAGTTGGAAAGAGAATGCAGAAGAAACGGCCGCTTTGTGGATAAAGATGCAACCTGGAGCCCCAGACTCCTTGAAGCAGGTTCTCCTGCAGGAGCCGTGGGTTGACTCTTCACACCCTTCCCAGGACAGGCTCCCAGAGGCCTTTGCTCCACAGGTGATGGGGATATGGAAAGAAGGTTGACCCTTCCGACCGTGCAGAGATGGGCAGGGGATCGCTGGTCTTAGGATATCAGGAAGTTGCATCCTAGGGCATTCCTGGAACCATATTTGTAGCTAAAAAGATACTGTGTCCTTTGACAGTTCTCAGTACATGATAAAATGTCCTAGAACATCAGAAAATGAAAAGATTTTAAATTCATTTTGATTTCCAGTATCTTTATATTTGAAATCATGTCATCCTTCTGTTCAGAATCCTGCCAGGCTCCCCATTTCCCCCAGAGTAAAAGCCAGAGTTCTAGACAGTGGCCAAGCCCCTTCCTCTCTCCAATGCCATTTGCTGTGAGTCTCCCATCCTCACTGGCCCCGGCCACTCACACCCCCCTGTGTTTCTGGAACACACCAGGCGCGCACATCTGGTCTTCAGGCCAGGTTCTGGCAATTTCCTCCTCCCCCAGGTGCACATTCACCTTCTCACGCCTTTACCATCTTCAACTGTTGCCTCACGTGTCACCTTCTCAGTGAGACCCACCCTGTCATTTAAAATGGCAACTCCCCTTCACCACGCTGCCGCCTCCCCAGCATCCACCCTTTGCCCCTCCTTCTCCCTCTCCAGCTCTCACCACCTCGTAATAAACTCGGGGTTGTGGCCCCACTACTGTGTCAGTGCCACTTAGACGGGAACCTTTATCTGTTTTTCTCAGTGATGGATCCCAAACATCTGGAAAAGTGGCTGGCCCACAGTAGGTGCTCAAAAAATATTTGTTGAATGAATGAAATATATCGCACAGAACGTTCTGTCTTTTGAGTTACAAGGATGCTGAATCATGAAATACAGAATTCTTAGAACTTTGGAGGTGTTTGGATGGTGTTCCCCCATCACTTTCTCTGGGTACTTTTCCGTTCTGTTGAATTCCATGTTCATTTCAGGTGTTTTAATGGCATTCTGTTCTTCTCTCTGATAAAGTAAAAACAGACATAATAAATTGAGAGTTTCACGTCCAGTGAATGATCACATTCGTGCACTGGTTTTAAAATTTTGTAAGTAGCTTCTGTGAATCAAAAATTGGCAGGTCTACTATGGACTTCCAACCCTATTGCTGGACATCAGTGAGAGAGGGAGGTGGCATGCTGATTTTCACTAGTAATAAACTAACGTACAGCCATACATAATGTTGGGGGTAGAGGACAGAGAATCAGGAATACCTTTATCGTGTGTGCACACACACGGAATCAACCCCATTTAAGATGACACTTTCATATGTATTCCTAAGAGTCTTTACTTCATTCCTAATATATCACAGTAATTATGGGAAGGAAAAAATAAACAAGTAAAAAGCTTCCCACCTCCCGCTTTCCTTTTCCAGAACTCCAATTTTGCAGAATAGAGAACTTTATAAGTAAGATAGAGAAAGAAGTATCATATTATACTGCTTATATGTGGAATCAAAAAAAAAAATGGTACGGATGAGCTTATTTACAAAACAGAAATAGAGTCACAGATGTAGAAAACAAACTGTGGTTATCAGGGGGGTAAGGGAGGAGGGATGAATTGGGAGATTGAGATTGACATATACACACTACTATATATAAAATAGATAACTAATAAGGACCTACTGTATAGCACAGGGAACTCTACTCAGTACTCTGTAATGACCTGTATGGGAAAAGAATCAAAAAAGAGTGGATATATGTGTATGTATAACTGATGCACTTTGCTGTACAGCAGAAACTAACGACATTTTAAATCAACTAGACTCCAATAAAAATTTTTTTAAAAAGTTGGAGAAGCACTGGCCTAAAAAAAAAAGAAGAGAGCGAGAGAACTTTAAATTCTCCAGAGCATAAGGATGATGCCAAAAGGAGAGCCTGCTTTTGAATTGCAGGGGCGCTGTGACCTTTTAACACGGGATGCTCTGGGCCTCCAGTCAAGGTGTTATTTGCGGAGCTTGATATGGCACTGGAGGAACGTTGCTCTAGTACTTTTGCGAAGTCTACTTTTTAAGTGTTGACCTTTGCGTTCTTTTGCCTTTTCCGGTCCGGTGGCAGACACGGGGCTCGGTGACTCCGTGTGCTCCAGCCCAAGCATCTCCAGCACCACCAGCCCCAAGCTCGACCCGCCCCCCTCCCCTCACGCCAACAGAAAGAAGCATCGGAGGAAGAAAAGCACCAGCAACTTCAAAGCCGATGGCCTCTCAGGCACTGCTGACGGTAAGGCCTCCCGGGACTTCAGGGCCAGAGTCCGCGTTTCTGAAAATTAATTTTTATTTTTTCTCATTTGTGGACTCATTTATCCTCAGAACCACAAATGCACAGTAACGCAGGTCAGTGCGTGTGCTTTTTGTTAACAAGGTGGTGCTAGGGGACCCTCTCTTCACTCACTGATTCTCAAGACTGTTCAACTGCAGCAGCTGTCTTACCTCATGGCAGTTGTTGCCTGGTCGATGGTACCGCTGGTATCCCCTTCATAACATCTGGTCAAGTTGTTTGGTCTTCCCCGACCCCGGCAACCTGGGGTCAGGGTGTCTGCTCCAACCGAGCTGTCCCATGTTGTCTTCCTCCAAAAAAGATCGGCGCCTCCTAATTTAGGAATCTTCCCTGACACCGGTAGACTTAACTGTAGTGCGACAGCCACACCGATTCTGACTTTCAGCGACGTGTGATGATAAACGCCCCTTCTATTAGTGTCCGTCACTCTTTTTGTTTTGTGAGCTGCATTAGTATTCCCGCTGGCACAGTTTGTCTTGCTTCTCCTTTGACTTGTTGAAGTCAGGTTTTATTCTCAGCGACGGCCCGATGTGATCTTTCAGAAGCAGCTCCTTCTGATGGACTTCTGTCTTTTTATTCCATGGATGCAAGTGGAGATACACACGCATGCACACGTACACACACATTATGGGAGGTGAAATTAATGTAGTTTCAATCAACAAGTTAAACAGATACTTCAAAGGAACATTAAAATTCCAAAACATGGTTGTATAACATGAATAATTATTGGTGAGACCAATAATAGTAAAAGAATCTGGTTTCAACAAGGATTCCATATACACTGGAAATACCCTCATAACTGATATCCTTTCTCTCTATTTCTGCCACAGTTTTTCTGAATACTCTTTTGTTCAAACTGTAAGTTTCAGTGTTAAAGAAAGTGCCTGTTCCCTCCTAATATCCAAAGATGGGCCTGTAAACCCACGTGTATGTTAGCAGGGAGGGAACGGAGTTTGCAGTACGTGCTCTGTGTCATTTACCGTAAGCCTGTGAGTTGGTTGGTGGTATTTTCATTTATAATGAGGAGACTGGGGTTCCGAGTGTCCGGGGGCTTGCTGGGGCTCTCCCGGTGGCAGGGAGGAGTCCGAAAGCCCTTCTTCACCACATTTCTTACCATTTTGCTTCCCATAGCTTCCTGCGAACAAGTTTAGCCAATAAAAAACCAATTCTCTCCTGTTATGATAAATGAGGAGGATTCTGCTATATCAGCAGTGGTGAAAAATAATGATTATGGATCAAAGCACCCACCCAGACACCACTGAGCTTCCCCTTTGGAAAGGAAGTCGGCCACAGATGCTGAGCATTGGTGAGACGCCTTCCAACACCTTCGGCGAAAAGCCCCCAGCCATGCACAGGTGGCTACACCCCACCAGCAGAAGGACTGAGGTAACGCCAGGAAGATGCATGGCCTCTCCGCAGGGTGGGGAACCTGTGCCCCACATAGCCAGGGGAAGAGTAAGATTTGCTGTAGGGAAAGGCCTTGTGCCCATTTCACAGATAAATATCTTACCGTGTTTGTCACGTGTTCCCAACCAATGACTTCTTTCAAGAGTGTCTGCCACTTGGTAGAAACTGGTGATCAAGTCCACCAATGACTACATTACACACATTTTACACATTCTGATCATCCCACCCACCTACTGACATAGTGAAAGCTGTGTGAATAAGATACATTAGTAGTGGTTGCGTGTTTAATCGGGCTGCGGGTTCAAATCAGCGTCCCGGTCATCCAGTGAGTTTGCAGAAAATTTGCCAAGTGACCGTAAACTTGTTGGACGCCTGAGATGTTTCCATCTTCCACCGCCTGAGTTACTGAGGTTGTACCGTGTGCTCCAAGCAATAGCCTATGACGAGGCTGAGTCAGATCCTCAACCCCAAACCAACCACAGACCCTTTCATTAAAGGGCCTCACTGCCGAGGCAGTGATGCAGACAGAAAGACAGACTCCCGGCCACCAAAGAAGCACCCAAATTAGAAACCACAAAAGCATCTCAGGTATGAACGATGAGTGATGGTTGTGTGTGTTCAGAAGTTCAACGCTAATGATTAGAGAGGAAGCTGGGCCTCACTTTGCAGTTAAGAGGACTGTCTCTGTGATGCCACAGTGTGACGTCTTTCCAACAGAACATAAGACAAGTTCTCTGTAAAAAGAAAACGTATCATTTTTCCCGAGGAAAAGTTACCTACCGACCTATAAATGAGATTTTTCGGAGACAGGCTGTATTGCATTGTATCCAAGGCACACTATTTTTTTTTTCTTCACATTTTCGCATCTCTGAAGTCAGAATGCATCGTTCAATTGATATCATTTTCGATTCAATGATATACAATATTTTTTAGTACTCTTAGCAACTCTTAATCAAAGTGTATTGTGGGAACCATCAAAACTAAGCCTTCTGTTCTTGAAATGAAAGCTAGTTGTATATTTTTAGAGGGTTGTTTAATTTTAATTGTAAAAAAATATTTCTCTTTCCTGCAAAGCACTCTGACTTGTTATTACCAGTGTATTCTCTTTTGCTTGACCTCGTGCTGGAAAGTCGCAATTGCAGATGCAAAAAGTTCTCTAGACGATGTCCATAAAGTAGGTGAATTGTGTAGTTTTTGACATACCCCATTGGAACAGATGACTAGACTCAAATCTCTTTGGAGTATAAGAAAAATAAAATTCAGCTATTTCAGTCAGGGTCCCGGGAAAAACATGGCACCCTCAACTGGGTCGTTGATGGGAATTTTCCACAGGGACCATCTACAGAGGTGTGGGCAGGGTGTGGGAAGAGCTATAGGGATGGTGCAGACTCCCAGCGGGGTGACGGGGAAAGGAGGGGCCGGTTATGAGGACCCAGAGAGGGCAGTGTCTGGGGGAGGTCTCATCAGGAGCTGTGTCCTTCAACAGAGGGACATGTACCACCCCAGTGACCCAGAGGGTGAGGGAGCGCAGGGGAAGCGCCTAACCTCACTCTCCTCCCTGCCTCTGGTCTCATGCCGCCACCTCCTTGACCAGACCCAACCAGAAGCCAAAGGGTGTGAGAGCTACTGCTGCCGCCACCCAGGCCTGCCTCTGAGGGCATTGGAGGGCAGGTGGAAGTGAGCCAGCGGAAGCCATGTGCTGCCCACACCTTTCACAGTGCCTCTTACAGGCCCCTGGGCACGTCTGTCCACTGATCTTTCATCAGCGCAGTAGACCAGAAGCCTCTGTCCACCGTGGCCCCCGAGGGCCTGGCCTGAGCCCCGCCGAGGGAGGGGTCGGAGCTCCCCAGATGCACTTCTGAGCCGTCCCCCAGCCAAGCCCGAAAGGGAGCCCCCACACCCTTCCCAGGCTCTTAGCTGAGCGCAGAGGTTCTAGCGCTGGATATTCCTTACCTTTGTGGCGTCTTTGTTCAGAAAGTAAAGGCTAAAGTGTATCATCAGTATTTATGCTGCCTGAAAAGCCAGAAACTCTCTGTCCACCTGGGGATCCTTGGTGCTCCTGATGGAAATAAGGATCTTCCTTCCATGAATTTCTCGCTACCCTGGCCCTCATCAGACTCGATTTTAGTAGTTCTTTTCTGCAGAAGAACAGTAGTTCTACACAGAATGGTAGAAAATGCTGTCACCTTGGGACTTCCCTGGTGGTGCAGAGGTTAAGAATCCACCTGCCAATGCAGGGGACACGGGTTCGATCACTGGTCCAGGAAGATCCCACATGCGGTGGAGCAACTAAGCCCATGCGCCACAACTACTGAGCCTACTCTCTAGAGCCTGCAAGCCACAACTCCTGAGCCCGCGAGCCACAACTACTGAAGCCCACGCACCTAGAGCCTGTGCTCCGCAACAAGAGAAGCCACCGCGATGAGAAGCCCATGCACCACAACAAAGAGTAGCCTCCGCAACTAGAGAAAGCCCGCGTGCAGCAACAAAGACCCAACGCAGCCAGAAATAAATAAATAAATACGATGAATTTTTTAAAAAAGAAAATGCTGTCACCTAAATTAAGAACAATCATTTTCTTATACTTACAATTTAAAATGAATGGACAAAAGACCCGTATGCAGAAAACTATGACACTGATGAAAGAAATTAAAGATGATACCAACAGATGGAGAGATATACCATGTTCTTGGATTGGAAGAATCAATATTGTGAAAATGACTGTACTACCCAAAGCAATCTCCAGATTCAGTGCAATCCCTATCAAATTACCAATGGCATTTTTTACAGAACTAGAACAAAAAATCTTTTATCGCTACTTTATTTATTTATTTATTTATTTTTGGCTGTGCTGGGTCTTCGGTTCGTGCGAGGGCCTTCTCCGGCTACGGCAAGCGGGGGCCACTCCTCATCGCGGTGCGGGGACCGCTCTTCATCGCGGTGCGCGGGCCTCTCACTATCGCGGCCCCTCCCGCTGCGCGGCACAGGCTCCAGACGCGCAGGCTCAGCAGCTGTGGCTCACGGGCCCAGCCGCTCCGCGGCATGTGGGATCCTCCCAGACCAGGGCCCGAACCCGCGTCCCCTGCATTCGCAGGCAGATTCCCAACCACTGCACCACCAGGGAAGCCCAAAAAATCTTAAAATTTGTATGGAGACACAAAAGACCCCGAATAGCCAAAGCAGTCTTGAGGGAAAAAAACGGAGCTGGAGGAATCAGACTCCCTGACTTCAGACTGTACTACAAAGCTACAGTAATCAAGACAATATGGTACTGGCACAAAAACAGAAACAGATCAACGGAACAAGATAGAAACCCCAGAGATAAACCCATGCACCTGTGGTCAACTAATCTATGACAAAGGAGGCAAGGATGTACAATGGAGAAAAGACAGTCTCTTCAATGAGTGATGCTGGGGAAACTGGACAGCTACATGTAAAAGAATGAAATTAGAACACTCCCTAACACCATACACAAAAATAAACTCAAAATGGATTCGAGACCTAAATGTAAGACCAGACACTATAAAACTCTTAGAGGAAAACATAGGAAGGACACTCTTTGACATAAATCACAGCAAGATCTTTTTTGATCCACCTCCTAGAGTTATGGAAATAAAAACAAAAATAAACAAATGGGACCTAATGAAACTTCAAAGCTTTTGCACAGCAAAGGAAACCATAAACAAGACAAAAAGACAACTCTCAGAATGGGAGAAACTGTTTGCAAACGAATCAATGGTCAAAGGATTAATCTCCAAAATATATAAACAGCTCGTGCAGCTCAATATTAAAAAAACAAACAACCCAATCCAAAAATGGGCAGAAGACCTAAATAGACATTTCTCCAAAGAAGACATACAGATGGCCAAGAAGCACATGAAAAGCTGCTCAACATCACTAATTATTAGAGAAATACAAATCAAAACTACAATGAGGTATCACCTCACACCAGTTAGAATGGGCATCATCAGAAAATCTACAAACAACGAATGCTGGAGAGGGTGTGGAGAAAAGGGAACCCTCTTGCACTGTTGGTGGGAATGTAAATTGATACAGCCACTATGGAGAACAGTATGGAGGTTCCTTAAAAAACTAAAAATAGAATTACCATATGATCCAGCAGTCCCACTACTGGGCATATACCCTGAGAAAACCATAATTCAAAAAGACACATGATGCACCCCAGTGTTCATTGCAGCACTATTTACAATAGTCAGGTCATGGAAGCAGCCTAAATGCCCATTGACAGACAAATGGATAAAGAAGATGTGGTACATAAATACAATGGAATATTACTCAGCCATAAAAAGGAACGCAGTTGGGTCATTTGTAGAGACGTGGATGGATCTAGAGACTGTCATACAGAGTGAAGTAAGTCAGAAAGAGAAAAACAAATATCGTATATTAACGCATGTATGTGGAACCTAGAAAAATGGTACAGATGAACCGGTTTGCAGGGCAGAAATTGAGACACAGATGTAGAGAACAAATGTATGGACACCAAGCGGGGAAAGCCACGGGGGGGGGTATGGTGGTGGTGTGATGAATTGGGCGATTTGGATTGACATGTACACACTGATGTGTATAAAATTGATGACTAATAAGAACCTGCTGTATAAAAAAAAAATTAAATTAAAAAATTAAAAAATTTAAAAAAATTTTTTAAATTAAAAAATAAACATAAAATGAATGGAATGAGTCTAGTGAATTATAGGAGTAGAAACTATGACTGAAGAATTCCTTTATGAGTATCTTGAGTTCCAACATAGTCAGTGGGCTCATATATAATTATTACTATCATTTAAAGAGTCAGTATTGTAAAGTATTCCAGCCCCCTCCTTAGGTAAGTGTGGAAGAATTGAGAGGTACAAGCTAGTGTGGGTGACGTATGTCATTTAAAGCAGAAGTTCCTCAGACAGGTGGGTGTGTGCCTAGGCGTTCCCAGGACTGAGACCTGAGGTGTGTCTTTGGGCAGGCGAAGGGCTGCCATGCTAACTGCCGGAAGACCCTATGTACTTCTCCAGCACATTCTGCATCACCGGGCATCTGACCCCCATCTACCTACCTGGAGGCTCCCCCAGGTTTAGATCTGTTCTTTCCATACATACAGTCTCTAAAAATATGGGAGAGTTTTTCAAATTCTGTGGCCCTGTTTGATACGATATGCACCTTTGTGATGTTTTTATCTGGGAAAACGACTGTTCATTAAGAACGTCAGAAATAGGGCACTTCACCGTTGAGTTTAACTTTGAGGGTACGCTTCTTAGAAACCAGCATCCTCCAGCCTTACCATTAAAAATGTGAAGGCGGTATTAACCTTTTTTAACAAAACTTCTGTATCCCGATTACTACTTGTATTCTTATTTAATAGACCATTGGGGACAACGGATATTAAACTTTCAGTGACAGTCTTGATTTTAAATTGGATTTGATTTGCTCAGAATTATTAGTTATATTTAAGAAAATGGGTATGTTCAGATCTGGGTGCTGATCTCTGTGATGATTGTAGATCAACAGAGTCCACGTGTCGGTAAGGAAGAGGGTGACACAGCACAAGAGGCACGGGGGCGTCCTAACTGTGTTCAAACCATGGAAAGAGTCCCAAATTGTCCTGGGTGGCCCTGATGGGTTTCATTGGGACCAATGGGTGGAAGTTTCAAGGAGGTGGATTTTGGTTCAGATACTAAAAGGAAAACTTTGTAAGAGCTGGGGCTGTCCTGAGAGGCAAGGTTCCTGGTCCCCTGTAGCAAGTCCAGCACGGGTTGGGCCACTGTAGCGGAATCCGGGTTCTAGAAGGATGCTGGCCCCAGGGGCCCTGGGTTCATGGCCAGAGCCATGTTGAAGGGTGTGTGCCTGGAAAGCTCTTGGGTAGTGGGGATTTTGCAGATCTTTAATGACTTGCCGTCTTTTGGCATTGCCTTTGAACCACCCTCCTTTCTGGGTATCTTCTTATCCAGGGTTCAGGAGTGAGATTATTGTGGCTGAAATGTACCAGTGGTCTCTGCGGTCCCAGTTCTGTGGTTCCCCAATCTGGTGGTTCTCGTTAGTTTTATAACATTCATGCAAGTTTGCATCAAGTGTTAATTTTCCTGTTTCCCCAGTGAAAAGGCGGAAGTAGAGAGAGGTTAAGTGGCTTTCTTGTCCAGGGTCAGGTTGCTGGTAGGTGACAGAACTGTCTCTTGATTCTCTGCCTCAAACTCTTTCCACCAGGCAAAAAGCAAGTCTTTGAGGTGTGTGGAGCGGCTTTTGAATCTAGGAGTGGGGCAGGCAGAGTGGCTTCCTTGATATTTCTCAGATTCCATGTAAAGATACTGACTTTTATATGATCATCACATCTAGAAGTTGTGTAGCAAAGATCTTTCTTTAAAAATGCAGGGCCAGGGCTTCCCTGGTGGCGCAGTGGTTGAGAATCTGCCTGCCAATGCAAGGGACATGGGTTCGAGCCCTGGTCTGGGAAGATCCCACATGCCGTGGAGCAACTAGGCCCGTGAGCCACAGTTACTGAGCCTGCGCGTCTGGAGCCTGTGCTCCGCAACAAGAGAGGCCGCGACAGTGAGAGCCCCGCACACCGCATTGAAGAGTGGCCCCCGCTTGCCGCAACTAGAGAAAGCCCTCGCACAGAAACGAAGACCCAGCACAGCCATAAATAAATTAATTAATTAATTAATTAATTAAAAATAAAATAAAATTTCAAAAAATTCAGGGCCAGTTTGGATTTACCCAGTCTGCTTATGCAAGAGGGTATGCAGAAATCCTGTTGTTGTTGGGTTTTGTTTGTTTTTTGTGAGGTTTTGTTTTGTTTTGTTTTGTTTTTTTGGACCCCTTGGGTTCATGGTGCTTTTTACTAAAGGTCTCAGAAGGAAATTTATTTTATCCTTTTTATCTCCACCCCCTGGTTGTTCACTCTGGGTCTTTATAGACTCATTGTATGGTTGATCCTGGATAGATATTGAAATACTATCCTGTAGAGAAAAAGTCACAACTGGCCTCTGTCCATTACAGTAGAAAAATTGCCCATCACAGCTGCACCCACTAAGCCATCAGAGCTGAGGTCTCCAACATGTTTACAAATTTCATTAACTCCAAGTTGCAGAGGTCAGACAGGACTTAGTTTTCCTTCGTTCTTTCAGAGAAGAACCTGACATTGTGAATCATTTTAGTCTTTCATCAAATATTAAGCAACAAGCACAGAGGAAGCACTGTGTGTTTGGCTCCATGGGAGACAAGAGAAATAAAACTGTTTCTCTCTCACCCCAAGGCATTCATAGCCTTAATATGGGAATAAGACTTGCACCAAAGGCTGTAGCTAGGATTTCAGGCAGAATACTTAAGAGAGGCATGGGTGGTCCAGAAGAAAGACAACACAGCATTGAGTTGTAAAAGTTAGGGGAAGCTAACATGTTGTAGAACTTAATTGTAGATTCTGCAGATTTAATACATAATGGTTATCTTAGTTAATAAAACGCCACAAAAAACATCACTCTCTCATTAAATGTCTTCTATTTACAACAACCTGAAACACCAGTGGTAGTGATTGAATTAGTCACAAAACAAAGTTTTGTTTTCACTTAGATGCTAAGAAAACAGATGTTGCTGTAATTGATCAGTTACCTTTTATCTTCTGAAAAAATTTTTATTAATTGATATTTTGGAAGACTTTGGAGTGGAAATGAAGAATTATTACGCAGGAGCATTGTACAACATTTTCCCTGCATACTAATTTTTCTTTTAATTAATTTATTTATTTTTGGCTGTGTTGGGTCTTCGTTGCTGCACGTGGGCTTTCTCTAATTGCGGCGAGCAGGGGCTACTCTTCCTTGTGGTTCGTGAGCTTCTCATTGTGGTGGCTTCTCTTGTTGCAGAGCACGGGCTCTAGGCGCACGGGCTTCAGTAGTTGCAGCACGCGGGCTCAGTAGTTGTGGCTCGTGGGCGCTGGAGCACAGGCTCAGTAGTTGTGGCACACGGGCTTAGTTGCTCCACGGCATGTGAGATCTTCCCGGACCAGGGCTCGAACCTGTGTCCCCTGCATTGGCAGGTGGATTCTCAAACACTGCGCCACCAGGGAAGCCCCCTGCGTACTCATTTTTACAAGAAAGCAGTCCACAGGTGTATCAAAGCTCGGGTTCATCTGTGACCATTGGGTCATGTTGAGGGTTGGGCAGTTTGGGGCATCAGTGGTAATTTGGGGATTTTGCACAGCATGATTGGGAGGGCCGTTTTGTTATTTAAGTGTCTTATCACCGGGATGTTCTCAGCTTTCCTCTCTCCTTGGGCACAGTTAACATGCTGGTTACTCCATGTTAGATGCGATGGTGCTCACATGACTGGCAAGAAACCCATGATGGCCAAGGAGCTACCACCATGGCTTGCTTCTTGTCCACAGGGGCTTTCTCGTGTGATTCGTGTGATTCTGTATTGTTTGGAGGTGTCTAGAGGGGAAAGCTAGGGGAGATTATGAAAGCTGTCAGGTGTGACTCTTGTGGGTCACTCTTGGATCTCTTATTTGTGAACATTTCAGCAGCACTCCTTATCTACCCCTTGTTACAATTTTGGCAGCTACCTTCAGTGAAAGGAAAGAAAATCAGAAGTCTCCATCATCCATTCCATCAAAATTCCATAATCAACAGTAATTTCTTCTAACAGTAAGGACTTCTTAATTGAACTTCCTTGTTAGTAAACTCGTTGGTACGTGCCTCTAAATCAATAAGCTGAGCAGTTAATTAGAGCAAATGGGAAAAACCAAGAACTGGAACATCTTCCTGGATGATATTCCTAAAATGCAGCAACTTTGATGAGGGAGCCAGGTTGGCTGGGTTTCTTCGCCCTTGAGGCGGAAGTGATAGGAGACACTGGATATTCTGATGGACTTGCCTACTCCCCACAAACCAGATCATTTTTCCAAAGAGAGTTCTCAGGTTGTAACTCCAGCTTCCACAAGAATGAACTTGCTGAAATTGAGTAGATCTGGGTTTACTCTAGACATTGACATCCTAGACGGGGCACAGTTGACTCAAAAGCCATCCTGCAGGGTACAGTCCTTCTGACACAAACACACACAAGCTGTCAGTGGTCACAGATCCTTTGTGGAAGTCTGTGGGTTGGAAATAAACAAAGATGAGTTGATCACAGCAGGAGAAGCCAGAACAGAGGATTCCCATCATGATGAGCTGACAACAAGAGAAGGATTTTTTGGTCCTTTTTTTTTTTTTTTTAAGTACACGCAAACTAAAGAGTTAGATTCAGTTCCATGAAAGTGCATTAATCACCTACTGCAGGCCAAGAGCTATGCCTGGGACTGGATGGAAAAGTGACTGAGGTGGCCCCTGCCTTCAGCATGCCCACTGTCTGGTGGAGAAAGCAGATCTCTAAATAAGCCGTGGCCACCTGAGCAGCCTGTGCAGGGAGCCCAAGGGACCTCGACCCAGCACCCTGGGTGTTGGAGGCTCCAGAATGAAATATCTGCTATTCCAAAAAAGGGAAAAAATATGAAAAGTGAACACATGATAAATCTTGGTATAAGGTGGCTTGGAGCTCCAGGGCCCTGTGGACACCCCTGATGCAACAAGACATACTCAGCCACCTGCTGTACGTAAGAGTGGACTTGCCTTTGAAAGATGCGAACTGCTCTCAAGCTTGCTGTCTACAAGTACAGATCTGCGGCCGACCCCAGTTCCTTTTGTTGGCTCTAAACTTAGAGCTGCTTTTTCTGCATGAACCACCCACAGCCTCCAATGTCCATCAGGAGGACTCAGGACAGCCATTTCCCCCCAGGCATCCTGGGGTTGGAATTCTGCCTGGGTGGGGAGACCCCGAGTCAACCGACTTTTAGGGGATTCCAAGATAATCTCTCAAAGTCATTTTCTTGATGTTCTCAAAATGGTGGAGCTGTCAGAGTCTTTGGATGTCACTTCTTTCAGCTATGAAACTGAGACCCAGGGTGTGATGCGATCTGCTCAGACCAAGGTCCAGGAGGGGCCTCAGTGCACAGAGAGCTCTTTCTCTGTCTTATAAGGCCACTAACCACATCCTATGGGCCCCACCCTCATGACTTCATCCAACCCTGATTATCTCCCAAAGTCCTCATCTCCAGGTGTCATCACATGGGGGTTAGGGCTTCAACAGATGAACTTTGGGAGGACACAAACATTCGGTCCACAAAGCCTTGTAACTTTCTATTCCTATCTGTGGGCTTCATGGACGCAGTCACTGCAGATCACACCTGTTCTGTTCACTGCCCCCTCCCTCCCCGGGGTCTTGCCTCCCTTGTTAGAATAGGTCTTTAAGCATCAATGAAGGAAGCCAGGATTCAGTGCCTGCTCTTAGACAGGTGTTACCTCATTGCATCCTTCATACAACCCGTAGTGTCCAGCAGGGAGGTGGTGTTATCTCTGTTTTCACAAATGAGGACAAAGGTTCAGTGACGTTAAGTAATTTGCCAGAGATAGGCAGGTGAGTGTGAATTGGGGGTCTACATCAGGCCTCTAGGACTTGGTAGTCTGCGTGGCTTGCCTTGTACCTGTGCTGTCCGCCTGGAAAGGCCTTCAGTGGCTTGGGTGTGAAGAGGAGGCTTCTGCAGGTCATGGTTCAGCCCTGTGGCTCCTGGCGCTGCTTCTCCTCATCACAGCTGGTGGGGGGCTGCGTGCCCATCACCCCCCACCATTGCCCTTAAGAACTTGGAAGCAGTGATTCCTTTCCTAGTTTTGATCTCAGCCTCTTTTCTCAGGACCCTTGTTGTGACATGGCTTCTTTACAAACAATATTGCTTTTCTCACATATGTCTGTGTGTGTGTGTGTGTGTGTGTGTGTGTGTGTGTTGTACATTCCACGAGGGATGAGGATCACTGCTTCAGCTACTCTGCAGACAATTAGAATGTGCAGGATTAGAGAACAGGCAGGGAGCATCCGTTAACTTTTTTGAACTTAGGGATGTTTAACTCAGATGCAGTGAGCCCAGCTTTTAAGTTCGTTGTGAGGATGATATCCTTTGTGGGTTTTTGGACAAGGGGAGTGAGCATTTTTCAGGACAGTTGGAGGGAGAAGGGGAGCTCTTGATTAAGCTCCCCATCATTCACTGGAATCCTGCTTTGCTGATTTAAGTATGATCAGATGTCTACCATACCTTGTTGCCAGGTGTGATCACCGCGCGCTCTCATTTTATTGCGATGTATGATTAACGCTCTAGAGTGGGTGTGGCTCGAAATAAACTTGGTGCGTTTATTTAGGAATCTTTACTAATGCGCCCCTGCCTTTCAACTCCACCCCTTTCTCATCTCAGACATATAACAGGCCCCAGGTATTAAACCCAGGGTGTCATCACCAACGAAAGAAGCAGGTACGGTGCAAACTTCAGGCATCACCACTGAGATACACACACAACCTAACAAGGCTTCTTTTGTACTTGGGACATGGAGAAAATTGGCCATTTGTCTGTGGGGTAATGGGCTTTGCTGCCATATGAAAATCTCTCAAATGGTTAAATTCAGTGACATTATCTCAGAGTTCATGAAAGCGACTACCGCACACAGTTTAATTCTATTTAATTTTTTTTCAGGGGGAAAAAAAGCAAAGGGAAAATGTTTTAGTTTTCTCTTAAGCTGATGTCTCTCTGCTTTTTCTTAAAAGTGCCTTTCTAGTTGCCACACAGTGATGTGATCATTATCTGCCACCTCGTTGCCTTGCTGCCTCTGCATGCAGTAAAATACAAAAAAAAAAAAAGAGAGAGAGAGAGACCAGGGGAGCTTGTGAAGTATGACTTCCTATCCCAAGACTCATTGCCTGCGGTTCGTACCGCCTGACAGTAATGATCTTATTACAGTACTCTGGACCTTGAAGAGATTTCACGAGGAGAGTGAGAGGACGAGCCTCTGTGTAATCAAGTGGTGCTGAATATTCCACGCGTTTCCGATCACACGCTGATTGGCCACAGTTCTAGCCCATCTTCTAGTCAATTATGCATGGCCCCTGTGCTCCTCGCCTAGTCAGAAACATAGACGGCTGGTGTCTGGATTTTGGCAGGCAGCCAGGGATTTGAAGTGCTGTGCACACCATCCTCCCAGGATAAGTGCTTTTGAGTTGGAATTGATGACCTTTCTTTGAGTTTTGCCTAATAGCAAAACTGCATTTGGAGAGGGTTTCAGGCGAAAAATGGACGTGTTCGCCATTTAGAGCATCCAAACTCCTAGTCAATTTTTAGGCTTCCCTGGTTTCCGTCTAATTTCTGTTTATTCATAGCATGTTTGAGAATATTGAAGGTATTTCATGGCATTGGCCGCCGAGCACACGTGTTGAGCATGGAGGACAGATTCGGTTATGGGACCACTGTGTTCAGGTTCCCGGATTCATCTAGGGAGGCTTCGAGCTTCGGGGAGATAAGATCTCTGTCGGTTAGCTTCCGTCTCGGCAAAAAGCGTTAAAAGAGGTAATGAATTCTTCCCGCAGGCGACTGGCTTGTCTTCAGTAATGTGGGGAGTGCACGTTGACATGGCTGGGTTTTGTGAACTCTGCTGTCTGTGCCCAAAGGATTGTCACCACGTCGTTTCCCCGGTTGTGTACCTCCCCTTATTGGTCTCCAAGACTAGTGATATTTGAAAGGGTGGGATTTTTTCCTGCCAGCATGATCTCTGACGTTGCCCATTATGAAGCTAACCCAGTTAAGCACATGATAATGTGCAGAAAACTGTTGTAAACCAAGATGTTTCTTCCTCATATGTCATACTCTTAATTCAGATTCTTGGTGTGTAGATTGTCTCAGAGTCATCAGCTAGGAAAATGTGAACATTCTTTCTACTGTTTTGTGTACGAGGTGAGGAATTGGCCACGCCCAAGCAAGCGATCAGTGTGGGATGTTTTCAGAAATCTATCTTGAATCCACCAAGGGTTTGGTGCTCCCCGTGGCCTCAGTCATTGGGGGGACGTAGAGAATGGAACCCTCGCATTGCACACTGGGCACCTCAATAACCTGATTTGATTCTTCTTAATTGAATAAGTAGGTAGCTTTGTTCTTTGACTTGGTTTTCATTTGGATTGGTCTTGCTTTCTGCAGGAGGGAATGCTTCTCCGCTTCAGTTGACTTTCTGCAAAATCGAGATGTACTGTAGGCACGGTTACTAAACAGCCCTAGGAGAACCTACCAGAATCCTTAACTTCATGTTCTGCACGTGTACACACACACACACGCACACACAGAGGATTTCTTTGTTCTCGATGTCATGAAAATAAAATATCTTCTATCAAAATTTAGATGTAGTGATGTTTCTTTAAAAGAGAAAATCACAAAACAGAAAACCAAGGTTGACCATCTATTAGCAATAATCATTGCACCCAATTATTGACCCCTTGCTACACATCAGCACTGCGATTAAACGCTCCCTGTGTGTCCTCTCGTGACCCTCACAGGAACCTCCTGCTTGAGTCTCCACAGCGACCACCCCTCCCTTTGAAAGTTCATGTGTGTCTTTTCAATGGTCTCCCTCACTCCAAATCTTGGCTTATCTAGGACTTCCCCTAAGGATTAAATTTATATAAAACAAAGAATTGTACAATAGGCTGTCAAAAAGGATATTTCTTAATTATAATAAGTTAATATTCAAGCCATTAAAAATTTTTGTCGTTTTACCCCTGGCAATGTTTCAGTAGATTGACAACATGTATTTTTATGGCAGTTGGAAAATATCAAATTCACAATTAGCAAATGGTTCAAGTTTTAAGGTAGGAATTTTAGAAAGCTGGCATCCACTGTGATGACCTGTTTACAGCCTGGAGTTTTTACCTGAGCAGATGAGTCCAGTGCCCACATTTAAAAAGAAAGAGTCAGTGACTCGAAAATACAGTTTCATCACCGAGTGCAGAATCCGTGCTGTCATTTCCATGTAATTACCCTGAAAAGGCCGATTAATTAAAGAATGTAAACAATTTAAGTCAACCACTTTCTTGAATCCCTCCACCGCTTCCCCAGATGTTAGTTTTTGCCTCTGTGTGGGATCAGACTCCTCCAGCAGGAGTTGAGAAGCGGGGAGGGAACTCACCTGCCCGCCGTGACCTGATGGAGGGAGGGAACTCACCTGCCCGCCGTGACCTGATGGAGGGAGGGAACTCACCTGCCCGCCGTGACCTGATGGAGGGAGGGAACTCACCTGCCCGCCGTGACCTGATGGAGGGAGGGAACTCACCTGCCCGTGGTCACCTATTGAAGTGCCTGCGTTAGGAGCCACCATTGTGGCGGGTGGCCTGGGACCTTTTCTTGAGCAGCTTGTAAACAGTGAATGAAGCCTGTATCATCGTTGTCTCTCCACGAGCACGGAGACGGGTGTTCGCAGCCTCCCTCCTGTTCTACCCGCCGGGGAGGGATGCAGGCATGGTTTGGCCCCGTTTGTCTTTGAACGGCATAGAAACACCCCCATGACGGGCCCTCGTGGAGGAGAACAGAGCCACCCCTGGGCCACCATGTCCTCCAAACCAGGAGTGGTTCCAGAATGTCCATGGACGGTCATTGGTTTTCTTTTGGAGATTAATATGTTGTTATCATCAGTAACTTGCTACCTTCTATTTCTGATCACAACAGATCAGCTTAGTTCGCCCAGGAGAGCTATGTTTTTCCAAGTTTCTTTGCTTGAAGAATTCTAAGGCAGGATCTGAAAGCCATTAATTTACGGGCCAGGTCTAGTTCTTGGTGTCACTTTTTTTCTAACCCCTAAAGTCTTTCGAATTACTCCTCCGCACGATAAAGGTGGCCAAGCCCACTGTGACATGTGAGGCCACGTCCCGTAGTGCTGGAGTCCGTGTCGAGGTGCTGGCCACTGCAGGGCCATTGCAGGTGGTCTGCACGGAGGAAGCTGGGAAGGGAAGGCCGCCCCGGGAGAAGCTCGGGTCTCCTGGGACGCCGGGGCCGGGTGTGACCCCAGGGGACAGGCAGGTGGGAGCTGAGCAGAGGCTCAGGTGTCGAGGAAGGACCGGGGCTACTGCAGGGGACCCTGAACTGGTATCAGGAGGGACCGTCGGGCAGGGCTGTTCCTGGACCTTTCCCTGGGGCCCATCCTCTGCTTCCAGCTCTTCCAGGGCTGCCCTCCCCTCTCATTTCCCTCATTCTTGCTTCTCTTTCCTCATTTCACTCTTTCTCTTTCTTTCTCCTTCCTCCATCCAAGAGTTTTCTCGCTTTTTTCTCCCTTCTCTTATTTCCTCTTTTCCCATCCACACCGTCGTCGTCTTTTTCCTCCCTTACTTTCTTATTCTCTTTCCTTACTTTTTTTTATTTTGGAACATTTTGTGTGGGGGAAATATATGACATAAAACTTGCCATTTTTGAGCATACAAGTCATTGACGTTGATTACATTCACAGTACTCTGCAACCATTGCCACTAGCTATTTCCAAAATTTTATCATCACGCCAGATAGAAACCCCACAACCATTAAGCAATAACTCCCCGTCTCCTCCCGCAGCCCCTGCTAACCACTAATCTACTTTCTGTCTCTGTGGACTCGCCTATTCTGGACATTTCATATAAATGGAATCATATGATATTTGTCCTTTTGCATCTGGTTTCTTTCACTTAGCGTCATGTTTTCAAGGTTCATCCATGTTGTAGCCTGTGCCAGCCCTTCATTCCTTTGTATTGCCAAATAATACTCCAGTGTGTGGATAGACCACACTTTGTGTATCCCTTCAGGTACTGATGGACACCTTTCAGCCGTTGTGTGATGCTGCAGTGAACACTGACATGCAAATATCTGTTTGAGTCTCTTTTCAGGTTTTCTTCTACCTGTACCTAGGAGTATGTGTAGCTTTTTGAAGAACTGCCAAGTTTCCTCTTTTCTTACGCTGCTGTCTGACTTCCCTTTTTCCCTCATCTAAAATAGGAAATGGAAGACTCTCCTACAATTGAGTGAATCCACTTTTTGGCTGCCTCTTAATTACAGAAATCTATGACTTTCATGTGTTTTTAAATCGTTCCTATTTTTCTTTTTGAAAAATCCTAAGTACCTTGAGTTAAGACTTCCTTTCATTGGCACGTGAGTGACGATTGGTCCCCTTCCCTGCCCCCATGGATCAGTCGCAGACTCCCTAAGGTACTCTAGAATTTCCCATCATCCCGTGCTCTTCCCCGCTGGGAGCCGGTCTCTAATCTCGAGGGTCAGTGTTCTCCGGACAGCCCGGCTTCTGTACCGAGCAGCAGTAGTTACGTAGTCAAGGCACACGGGCATCTCTCCTGTTTCAGTTTGCCTGCAGAGGTCAGCTTTTCCATCATCTCTGGGACACTTGCATTTTTTCTATAACTTCCCGGTAATGAGCGGCCCAGTGGGCAAATGGAATCTTAAAGACCAGAAACTATTCTTTCTTTTTCTGCCAGCCTCCCTTGGGCCATGATTAACTTCTCTGTTTCGCTGCAGAATTAGTGACTTAGCATTCACTCCCCTTTGGTCGCCCCTCATTTCTCTGTGGTCATTGGGTATTTATGTCCTAGATCAGGTGTCACTGTCACCACTGTGGTGCTCACCATTCAGGGGATTTTCCAACAGACGATTTCAGATACCTGGTACTAATCTCAGTTTTTTTAAGACCACTTCGGGCTGAGTGGTGGTGATGATTCTCTAGCTCTTGTGCCTCTTTGATTTTATGTGGTTACAAACTTTGGTTTCGGTCTGTTAAGGAAAGCATCAGATCACTTCAAATGCCATGTTTTCGTGTTTCCCTCTACAGTTGTAGAGTTTTTTGGTTTTTCTGTCCTTCAGAATTTAATCCCCTCAGGCCTCCTCTCCTTTATCCTTCAAATAAAGTTGTGGGATTATCATCATTATATTTAGTGGTAAAAACTGGCCTCACGACTTTTAGGCAATACCAGATCTTCATAATGTGTTACCTCTAGTAACCTCCTTGGATCTTGGAATTTAAGTATCTTTAATTCGGATTGATAACAGACACTCACTGGCCATTTGCTACCCAGAGGACACTGTTACCTGCTGCTTCTGAGACCCAGAGACCAGCTGGGGCAGCCCTGCCGACTGAGAGCTTGCGGTCCAGGGGGAGGGGGAATGATGTGTATGTGGTCCTCCCCGAGGCCAGCTTCCCCAGCTCCTTGGCCCCCCGGGGACTTTCTAAGGCCCCGATTTCTGAAACACATCCCAGCTGGTGTGGCGGGAGGGGGAAGACGAGAAGAGGGGGTGATGACAGCAGGAGGGTCACCGGGAGCTCGGTGGTGACGCATGGAACGGAGAGGTGGGACGTCGGGGGAGGTTGTGCTCGGCTGGGGGAGCATTGTTCAGGGAAGGAGGCCTGGAAAAGGGTCCTGTGCACCGCGGTGCGTGGACTGTGCGGAAGCTGCGGGCCGTGGGGGTCAGGAACTGAAGGAGGAACACGACAGTTAGGGGTGTGCCTGCCCGAGGTCATGGCTGGAGAAAGGAGGGGGTGCAGGAGACCAAGCGGATGGGGGCGCTGGCGGACCCTGTCATGGGGAGAAGGAATGAAGATGCTGGCAGGCCGGTAGCCCCCTGCAGGAAAGGCCTGTAGGAGTGGAAGCCTCAGGCGGCAACACCAGGGCTGGCGGAGCCATGGGATCGCTGTGGTCCAGGGGAGGAGGAGAGCGCGAGGAGAGGCCGGCCGGCCAGCCAGCTCCCTGGACAACGTTTAAATCACTGATTGGAAACCGAGATTTGGGTTCAGCTGGCCTGCGGGGAGCCTGGGCACCAGGTGATTCCAACTGAGCCGGGAGTGAGAACCGGAGGTTCAGGTGAAGGTCACCTAGGACTGTGTCACGGATGAACATCAGCAAGGTTCAGACCCAGCAGAGTGCGGGTCACACGCCAGGACCTGGCAGCCCCCAGAAGAAGACTTGACGTCATTATCCTGCCCCGGGCGCTCTACCATTAGAATGCCTCGTCTGTTTTATTGGTTTTATACTTTTCCTAATTTTATTGGTTTAAATCAAATTTCAAACATATGCAAGCTCAAATATCGTTATCTGTTTTCTTAAACAAGATACCAGAATTAGTATTTGAGCTGCTGTTTTCAAGGCAAGCCCTGCCCCTTGAAAAGCACCTGCCCCTCCCTCTCTACGTGACCTACTGCTGTAGCCGGCCACATAGACAAACTGATGGAATGTCCACCCTCTGGAGCAGAGCACCCCCTAAGAAGCTTCCCTCCCGTCTGTGGCTGAGGAATTAGGACAGAAACAGCCGGGAAGGCTTGTCTCTGCTCTGCGGTGTCTGGGACCTCCCCCTAGAAGACTCTAAATCCAGGGGCTGGAAACGTCTGGAGTGCCGGTCACCACGTGTCTGACTGTTGGTGCTGCCTCTTGGGACCTTGGCCGTCGGCCGAGACACCTACACGGGACCCCTCCACGTGGCCAGGCCTCCTCCCAGCGCGGTGGGCCAGCACTGCGGGAGCGACGTTTCCTCCTGTGTCCTCGCCTCGGAGGACGCACGCTGTCCATCTCTAGGAAACACGAAGGCCTGGTTCCAGGCACACTCCTGCCGGAATGTGGCAAGATTCTAGAAAAGCCTGTGAACCCCCATACTGCTGTCGCCGTTGTGGAAAATGCGTCCCAGATAGTAAATAAATATATGATACGTCCGGTTGTGATCAAGCAGTGGAATGAGATGAGACAGAGGAAGAAGACTCAGGTCCACCAGGTTATTTTCTCGGGGACAGGGGCCCAGGAGGCTCCCAAGGCGACTCGGAGCAGAAAGCCCGCAGAGGCGAGGCTGGCGGCAGGTGGCCCTCTGGGGTCCGCGTGTTCCCGGCGAAGGAATCATGATCTCGCTGTAGTTATGGGGGCCTCATTAAACTCAGCACTTGTCTCTAGTCAATATTGTGATCTATATGCATGTTTACGTGCTACCATATCATTTTAAACAAGCTGACTTTTACTTCGATCTCAACGCTGGAATTGCTGGTAAAATAACTGGGGAAATATTTTATTTTTTTTAAGAATTGTTGGGAATTCCCTGGCGGTCCAGTGGTTGGGACTCAGCGCTTTCACTGCCGGGGCCCCGGTTCAATCCCTAGTAGGGGAATTAAGATCCCACAAGCCACACAGCATGGCCAAAAAAAAAAAAAGAATTGTTATACATTATAAGACTGTTATGCAGTCTTTAATTTCAATATCTTCTAGCTTGTTCCCCACATACAATTATATTCCCATATTTACAGGATTTATTCTTTCCAAGCAGCACTGTGAGTCAGAAAATCATACTGTTTTTAAAAGTGGTCCAGAGAACCACCAAATACAGAGGGATGCTCAAGAAAAATGGATCCCTTTTTACGTACATCACTTTAACAGTTTAAAATAAAGTAGATTAAATATTTTAAAGTTTTTAAATAGTTTTATTCTGCATAGGATTACTTTCAGAGGTTGGCGAATGACATTGGGAGTTTTCCAACAGCTGGAAAAAGACACGAGCATCTAATACTGGGTATTCTTTCTAGTGCTTTCAAAGCGAAGGCAATCACGTAAGGCTATCTTGCTTCATGGGTAATTAAGGCATTTCACTCTGCAATTCCTTACTCTAATGAAGAAGAAGAAATTTCTCTTTTGCTGAAATATTTCTTGCAAGGGTTTTATTTCTACTCATTGCTCCGACTTTGGAAAATGTTCCTTTTACCTCTGATGGTCTCCTCTAATATCTTCTTGAATTGTGAGTCAGGGGAAAAAAAGTATAAAGATTCTGTACAGATTCAAACTTTTAAAAAATGCTTAGAATCTCGCTGTCCATGAAAGCGAAACAGCCAGCATTGCAAGTGCCCAGATGCCCTATTCTTCCTCAATTATCAGTGAGACTCTGCTCTCCTGGTGTGTTTCTTCCCACAGTGTATGGCCAATCCAGGCAGGCAGGCGGCCAGGCACCAAAAGGGGTTGTGATGGTGAAGGTAAGGATCCCAGGCAGCTGGGGGGATGGTCAGGAACTCAGGCCATCTTGGGTTGAATTCCAGCTCCACCTCTTACTGGGGCGATGGCCTGGGCCGGTTCCTCGTGCTTTCCTGCCCCGGAGCTCTCAGCCATAAGCTGGGACAGTAAGCCACCTAGGACTGTTGTCAGGGCTCCGTGAGCGCATGTGTAGGACGGAGCCTGCCTCGAATTCCTGTCTTGGGATTCGGTTCATATACATTAAAATATTACTCTCGGGAGCCCAGTTACTCGCAGTAAATTTGGAGATTATACTGGCTCACCTAACAAAGGCCCAGGGACACTGGGTTCTGACTTAAGGGATCACGTGTTAAGTTGTGCTTTTCTTCTTTTTCTGTTTGTTTGTTTTTGTTTTTAAGCATATAAATCAAAGTTTCATTTTTTTTATTTTCTATTTTTTAAACTTTATTGGAGTATAGTTAATTTACAATGTGTTAGTTTCAGGTGTACAGCACAGTGATTGTTTCTTTTTTAATTAATTTTTATTGGAGTCTAGTTGATTTACAATGTTGTGTTAGTTTCTGCTGTACAGCAAAGTGAATCAGTTATACATATATGTATATCTGCTCTTTTTTAGATCCTTTTCCCATATAGGTCATTACAGAGTATTGAGTAGAGTTCCCTGTGCTATACAGTAGGTCCTTGTTGATTGTCTGTTTTATATATAGTAGTGTGTATATGTTAATCCCAAACTCCCAATTTATCCTCCCCTCCCCTTTCCCCCTTGGTACCATAAGTTTGTTTTCTACAGCTGTGACTCTATTTCTGTTTTGTAAATAGGTTCATTTGCGCCATTTTTTTAGATTCCACATATAGGTGATAGCCTATGATATTTGTCTTTCTTTCAAAGGTTGTAGACAGTAACCACCAGAGGTTATTCCATTAAGTAGCATGGATGAAATTTTTAAGCTGATTCTTCTACTCACCCAGAGTACCCCGCCCGCTAATGTCCTACCCACCTGTGGGTCCGTGAGCACAGGTGGGCACCAGGGAGAGTGCACACCCCCAGTGCACTTCGGGGTGGGTAAGAGCTGTTGCCACGCGGAAGTGGGTCCCGCTCATTGGGCTCTTCCGGCCCCTTCTGGTGGATCTCCAGGGTGAGCCACGCTCCGTCTGCCTGCAGTTCGTCCAGGGCTGGGGAGCCTGTGCGGCCACAGAGGCAAACTTAGAAATGTCTGCCCTGTCATGACCACCATCATGACAAGGTCATGGAAGGTCCCTGGTAAAATAGTGGCAAAAGTTACCGTTAAAGGTGAGGAAAAACTTCCTAATTTTAAGACATGGATTTTCATGTGTATGGCCTGAAAATGAAACTTTACCAAAGACTCTGCATCTTAGACACTCTAGTTCCTACGTGGAGTTTTTAATTTTTTTTCTAAAGTATTTATTTATTTATTTATGGCTGTGTTGGGTCTTCGTTTCTGTGCGAGGGCTTTCTCTAGTTGTGGCGAGCGGGGGCCACTCTTCATCGCGGTGCGCGGGCCTCTCACTATCGCGGCCTCTCTCGTTGCGGAGCACAGGCTCCAGACGCGCAGGCTCAGTAGTTGTGGCTCACAGGCCCAGCCGCTCCGCGGCATGTGGGATCTTCCCAGACCAGGGCTCGAACCCGTGTCCCCTGCATTGGCAGGCAGACCCTCAACCACTGCACCACCAGAGAAGCCCCCTTACGTGGAGTTTTTTTCCCTCGGCACTGACAGCAAGATGTATAAAATGCCCACAGTTCACGGTTGTACAGCTAAAAAGGCTGACCCTTGGTGGAGGAGGGGGGAGGGGGAGGGCAGGGGGCACAATGATCTTTTCCTCAACTCATGTTTCTCTACACAGTTCGGTTGACAATTACTTTCTGCCACAGGGCAGCCTTGTATTGTGTACATGACATGTTTGGTTTGAAACACTTCACATGGGGCTAGTCTTGCCCCTTCCACTAGACGGAAAGCCCGAGAAGGCAGGAGACACACCTCCTATGTGCTCGTGTCCCCAGAAAGCCCAGCACCTTGCACGCCCGTGGCGTGTACCTCATGGATGCTCGTCCACCAGGTAGAAAAAAAAGAGCACCTCAAAGGGACCACTTGGAGGTACTAATTGGTTTCCAAAGTATTTCTTTTGGATGAGGATGGTTTTATGTGATATCAGCCAGTGTTTTCCGAAAGTTTGTGTTACCGAACATGAATCCAACAAGATGCTCTGAAAGACAAAAGTTTGCAGAGTGTTGTTTAGTCTAGATCCGTCTTGGAGTTTTAGATGCACATTAGCAACTGGAGGGCTCTGAGAAGCCCTCCATTTAAAAAAAGGAAAAGAACCCCCTCCCCGCTCCTTTAACTTATTTAACCTTGGAAGGAAGGTTATGATGGCCCTCAAGGCGGTGCTTCTAGTACAGACACCTTCCCCAGCGCCTCCATCTAGACGTCGATCCACAGCCTCTAATTCCTCCAGGACTCGGTGCTTGGGTTAAAATACCCTTTATCTATCACCTGAAGTTATATAACACACTTTCCATATGTGTCCTAATTAATAACCGTGTAGTTTCATTTTCTCATCTCAGCAAACACGGTCATCTTAGAGAATGCCTATCTTTGAAATCCACTGCACTTAGCATTTTTTTCCTGCCTGTGTTTTTATGCATTCCTGAAATTCCTGGTTACATTTAGAAGTCTTTCCCAACTTTTTCACGCTATAGAATAGCCGACAGAGATGATGTAATTTATAAGATGGACCTCAAATTCATTTCTGTTCCTGTAACTGAAATCTTGTCATGCTTGCACTTATGTACATCTTAAATTTACCGATTGATATGACAATAGTATAAGTAGAGGCTTGTTCCTTTCTGTTTTGAAAGTTGAGAAGTAGATCATCATCGTCATCATCATAGCTAATATTTACTGTTTATTCTCTGCCAACTCCATACTAATTACACTCTGTGCATCATCTTATTTAATTACTTTCCCCCCAATCTGGTGACACAGGCACCAAGCAGCAGCAGAGGGCTCAAAACGCCAAGCTGTTCTGGTTTTCATGTTATGTCAGTTTCTCGGGGGACGAGCCTATTGAATTGATTTGATTTTTACCAAAATTAGACTAAGACACAACATGTAATACCATAGAAATAAGTGTGTTTTTTTGAGTGTTGTATATAAATAAAATCTTTAACGTCCTTAAAGCCATACTGCCCCCCACCTGCAACCCACCCATAGAAAAACAGAAAAAGATATACCTAAAGAATAAACATCCTCTGTTCCTCATGGGTGGAAGGAACATTCTGCACACAGCAGCCCTGCACTCTAAGGTGACAAACAACCTTGATAGGGTGCTTTGATGCCGCAGATCAGACTTTGCCATGGAGAAAATCTATCTGCCATCCAGAGACGATCCAAAGTCATTTATGCTTTGATCCTACTGACAATTCCATTTCTCCGTGTTAGGACCGTGCTCTCTCTAGCTGTGCCTTATCTTTCTTTCTTGTTGTACCTCTTTCTTTTCTCTGTCTCTTCTCTCCCTCACCCATCGCCAAAAAAAAAAAAAAAGAAAAATCCATTGTGCAAATTGATTCGGAGATCAGCCTTGATAAAACACCAGTATTTAGCCGTCACTGCCTCAGCGCAGCCGTGGTATTAGCTGTTCCTGATTACCTGGAAGTGCAGGCTGGAGCTGCCTTTTCAGGCTGGAGGTGTGCGGAGATTAACTGGGGGCTTTCCAGCCGTTTGTCACACAAATGGCAGTGCCAGTAAACTGAAAAACGATAAATCATTTTTCTCAAGATTGAACCCTTTTATCAGTTGTGTCAGTTTCATTATTCAATAAACGATTAGTAGCAGCCATTGTCATTCACTCATCCGTATTTAACCACTCAGAGCTTCTGCTGGCTGAGCGGGCACCCGGCATCTGCATGGGAGGTGAGGACACCTTTGAGGCCCAGCTCTCCCCGGGAAGGTTGCCGGACTCGCCAGTCATGGCAGCTTGACGAAGGGAGAGAAGTAAAGTGTCTGGTGTACGTCTTCTAATTTTTAAAGTTCTGCTTTGACATGGTTTCTAGTCATTGGGTGGGCACTTTTCTTTGACCTCCCACCCTGCCTTTTATTTAAATTTTTTTGCCCTTTAAATGCCAACCGTCTTGATTAGAGAGGTGAGGTTGCTCCTACGTGCCCCTAAGTCAGGGATGGAAGCACGAGCTGGAGAGCCAAGCCCTGCCGACTCTCAGGCTGCCGCTTTGGGACTTTCTGTTGGTCATCAAACCCAGTTTATCTGGAGGGAGGAAGGAGGATGGAGCCATCACTCCCAGCCTGCGGATAAAGGACCTCTGGAGATGCCAAGCGTCTTGAGTCCAGGTGTCCTCCGTATAGACAGAGGTGTATGTGTACTGACATTGTGATTGACAGGAAGCAAAGTCATTTTAGAATGTTGCTGAATCCCTGTCATCCAAAAGGGAGTGCATATTTTTTAAAAATTGGGAACCACTGGGAGAGATTTATCTCTGCCAATTTGTTGTTACCTTTTCACCCAAGTTGAGTTTATCAGAAATCATAGTTCTACCACTAGTTCAAAGTAGAAGAGGCCTTCCCGGTGGCGCAGTGGTTGAGAATCTGCCTCCCAATGCAGGGGACACGGGTTCGAGCCCTGGTCTGGGAGGATCCCACATGCCACGGAGCAACTAGGCCCGTGAGCCACAACTACTGAGCCTGCGCGTCTGGAGCCTGTGCTCCGCAACGAGAGAGGCCGCGATAGTGAGAGGCCCGCGCATCGTGATGAAGAGTGGCCCCCGCTTGCCACAACTAGAGAAAGCCCTCGCACAGAAACAAAGACCCAACACAGCCAAAAATGAAATAATAAATAAATAATAAACAAATTAAAATTTAAAAAAAAAGTAGAAGAGAAATATCACTGAATTTATATATCACTGGGGCCTTATTTGATGATTCTAGTAGAGTGTTACGTGGCCAGCAGTGGAGAAGTGTGTACGTGTGTGTGTGTGTGTACATAGCAACATGTATAGTGCCTTTAATGAAGGACTTATAAAATATTATCATTCCAGAAATCATTCTGAACTGTATTTCTACAACTTGCAGAAATATCTCCGTACTATCTTAAGATTAATCATCTGTATTTTTTCTTCTCTGTCGTACATTTTTTTGAGAGCTGTGGCTATATCTTGCACCTTCAATTCTCATAGCACCTGTGTCCAGACACTGCACACAGGATACTATATGGTTAGTGGTTGATTATATATTGATCCCTGTTAAAATGTTTGGTTTATTGTTTAAGAAGATGTCATTTTGAGACCTTCTAAGCTGCTCCAGTGCAATCTCTAGGATACGTAATAAAAAATCCTGTCTTGATATCTGAAAAATTCAAAGTCCATTCAGATGAAAGCTTCTGGTCTTTTAATTCTAGTAGTGTCTTCTGTTGAAATTCCTCTCTCCAACCCTCCTGTGTGTGTGAGAGAGCTACTGTATGTTTCGTAAACTGCTTCAAATTCTAGTTTTATGACAAAAGAGATGTGAAAAGAATATGTTCACAAACAGTGTCACCACCACCCCCTATGGCGGGGTCATCAGCTGTTGTTACAGAGTTTTTTTGGTAAGAAAGCCTTTCATCTGTTCGTCTTCGTTGGAGGTTCTTGGCCTTTGAGGATGGAACCCATTGCATCCTTCTGTACCTCTTGGATGGGGCATTTAAACATTAAAAAGAGGGAGATGGATGACTCCATAGGAGCCATGCTGAATGGCTGGACTTCATAAAATTATTGAACTTTACCAAAAGTTACGGAAAGCTATTTCATTAACACATTTCATTCCATTTATACTATTTCTTGCCTTGAGTTCAGCATGTCCTCAGATTGTTCTTTTAATGACTGTGCTTCCTAAGAACGAAATCTGTATGAGTAGGAGGGGCAGAGTGGCTGGATTTGAAGCACACCCTCAAGACACCTGCTCTATTTCCAGCACTTCTTTTACTTTGCTCACTGAAAAAAAAAAAAAGAGAGTTGGGGGTCCACAGAACTAATGCAGAAGTTCACTAGAAAATCATTCAAATTACAGGTTCAACCGGAGTTGCCTTCACTCGTGTCCTTCATGCTGTTTGAGACTTTCTTTCCATGCATCTGTGTACGTAGAGTGGTCTTGAGCCCACAGACCTTCTGCCCTTGGTGTGTCGTCTGCTTTACTCATCGTGGCAGCTCTGGGATAGAGCTGATGCCAAGGGGACCTGTCCCAGAGCCCCAGTCACCCCACGGCCACCCTGCGCTGCTGCCGGCTGGGGCGGCGAGAGTCCCGAGCATCAGCTTTTCCTACCCCACTCCCCACCTGTTCTTCATCGTACCTCACACCTGGCACTTCTGGGAGGAAGCAGTGTAGACGCCACACTGATCAAATTCAGTCGTTAACCCACTGAGACCAGACACACACCCTGCAGCCAGTTCTCCTCCCTGAAGGGAGCGATGCATTGCTGTCCTGATGCTTTTTTCTTGGCAGTTTACACGTCCTGCCCACTCTGGAAAACATCACTGTCTCCCCCAAAGAATTAGAGAAGTTTAAATAATACGTTTTTTTTTTAACCTAAATAATGCATATACGGTACAGATTTATATGTTCCCTATCCGTTCATGAAACTGATGGTTGAAAACCTTAAAACCATCAGGCCTTGAACTCAGTACTTCGGTGACATAAGTCAGTTTAGTATTTCTTTTTCTTGCAATTTATTTGGGGTTTTTATATATGAAATGGGCACTGGTGAGAATAGCACCTCATATCGTGTGTCCTAGTAAAACATGTTATTTTGGACCGTATTTTCTGGATGCACTAGTGATTAGAAACTTGCTTTTTGTATATAACTATCACTGTTCTTCCCCGTTTAAAAGATGCTAATTTTGTCTCCTGACAAAAGTCTTAAGGCCATTCCTAAGTTCAGACCTTCCCGGAATAGGTAAGTCACCACAGATGAATCTCAGGAAGCCAGCTTAGCATGACTCTCCTCTTTAATTTTATTAAACCCTGTCACATTTATTTAAAAGACGATTTTATGTGCTGATTAGAAGCTGAGATCTAAATTCAACATGAGCACAAACACTTTTTTCCCAGTGGATCAAAGCTCTTTTTTTTTTTTTAATCTTATTTTTTTTTTAATTTCTATTTATTTATTTATTTATGGCTGTGTTGGGTCTTCGTTTCTGTGCGAGGGCTTTCTCTAGTTGCGGCGAGTGGGGGCCACTCTTCATCGCAGTGCACGGGCTTCTCACTATCGCGGCCTCTCTTGTTGCGGAGCACAGGCTCCAGACGCGCAGGCTCAGTAATTGTGGCTCACGGGCCCAGCCGCTCCACGGCATGTGGGATCTTCCCAGACCAGGGCTCGAACCCGTGTCCCCTGCATTGGCTGGCAGACTCCCAACCACTGCGCCACCAGGGAAGCCCCAAAGCTCATTTTTTAATTGTTAAAAGCTAATCCTGGAAGTTAGCTGGAAACTTGTTCAAACATGGTACGTTTTTATTAAATATACATTGTAATCCATTAAAGGGGAAAAATATTTTAAAGGTCAGCAATTCTAAATGAAATATAAGGAGACAGCACAGTAACCCAAAGAACCAGCATTGGTATATTATTGCTTCTAAAGAATACTAGTTAGCAAACATACTCTGAAACCTACCTTCACAATCATAAATCAAATAGCACGTCTTTTCACACAACTGCCAGTTGGGGTAGGCATTCAAGTTGTTAAGAACTTCAGTGGCACACGTGACATGTAATATTGATGCCACACTAAGATTTCAAATTGTCTTTAGCTTGTAAAAGTGGATTTAGTGAGTAGAATAAATGATATATTGTGATGAGATAGTCCTCTCCGTATATATTCCAAGTTACAAAATATTCCCTTCATTTGGTAATAGTACTCCTGGCATTTTATTTTAAGGAAACAATTAAAATAATTGGGAGGCAAAAACATATTCCTGCCTAAAGATGCTGATTATAGTATTTTTAATAGACTTTATTTTCTAGAAAAACGTAAGCGGTACAGAAAATTTGAGGAGATAGTACAGATATACCTCCCCACACACACACACACACACATACAATTTTCCCTATTTACATCTTTTATTAGTATGGTATATTTCCTATAATTAATGAACTAATATTGATATATAAATGTTAAATAAAGTCTGTACTTTATTCAGATTTCCTTAGTTTTTACCTAATGCCTCTCTCTGTCCCATCCTGATCCCATCCTGGATGCCTCATGACATGTAATCCTCACATCTCCTTAGGCTGCCCTTGGCTGGGACGTTTTCTCGGGCTTCCCTTGTCTTTGATGACTGACAATTTTGAGGAGTACTGGTCAGGCATATTGTAGCATGCCTCTCTGTTGGGATCTGTCTGATATTTTTCTCAGGATTAGTCTGGAGTTATAGGTTTGGTGGAGGAAGACCACAGAGATAAAGTGCCCTTTTCATCACATCATATTGAGGGTACACACCATCAACATGACTGGTGACTATCAGTGCTGACCTTGATCACCTAGCTTGAGGTTGTGTTTGTCAGTTTCCTCCACTGTGGGCTTCTCCCTTCCGCATCCCCACTTCCACACGCTCCGCTTTGCGGGGAGGTCTCTCTGCACAGCCCTCAGTTAAGCAGTGGACAGTTATGCATCACCTCCTGTAGGTGGGGCACCTATGGAAACTGTTTGAAATTCTTTCTGCATGGAAGCTTTGCCTCTTCTCCCCATTTATTAATTTATTCAGTCATTTATATCAGCATGGACTCTTGGAAATTTATTTTATACTTGAGGTCATAATCCAGTACTACTTTGTTTTTCTTCGTGCTCAAATTGTTCCAGCTTCAGCTATTGGGAGCTCTTTCAGTTAGCTCCCGTACCCTTTTGTCCTTACCCCCATCAAGGTGGGTTTTGTTTACCTGTTTGTCTTAGCACTTCTTTACTTCCTAGAACTACAAGATGCTTCAGGCTCATCTTGCATTTTTCCTGTCTCGGTCCTAGAATTAGCCATTTCCTCAAAGGACCCCTGATTCTGTTTATTGGAGAATGGTATAAGAAACCAAGATCTGGGGTCTAGGTATGCTTGTTGCTACTGGGATGTCATTTCTTCTTGGTCTTCTCAGCAGACTTAGCAAAGAGAAGAAATACATGTGTGTATTCTAGCATGTATATACACATATATATATAAATATTTCTATATGTAATTATCTGTATCTATATTAAGTGAAACAGATTATAGTATCTTTAATAGCATAAAATTGGAACTCACTAAATGTTTAACAGTAAGGAATGGCTACAACTATGATATATTTTAACTCCACAATGCAACTGTTAAAAGGGATAGTTTTGAGAACTCTGGTAACTGTTAACACCTTACATACAAAAGTAGTACAGGTCTGTCAGAGCTATACTTATAAGTGTGATAATTACGTACGTATGTGGATAAGAACTTTAAAAGGAAAATGGAAGGGGTAATTAGGTTAGTCATGGTTTATTCTTAATATTATACTACTGTGAAATTAATTTTGCTTCTGCAATAATAGTCAAGTAATCTAATGTGTTCTTGCTGGAAGCTGAATAAAGTTAATGTATTTAAATTATTTTTAAACGAAGGAAATGAGACATTTGTTATTTTGTTGTGTCAGCACTGCAGTACTTTTCCAGGCCCTCCTTGGGTAATAACGACATTGTTTAATCATTCACAATAACCAAGGAGCATGCTAAGAAGTTGTGAAGTTATAGTCAAGCAGTTTTAGGGGGAAGAAATCTGTTAGTGTTTAAAGGAATGTATTTCCGTAATAGCAAGAAGAATCAAAAGTTTCGAATTCTTCTTTTGTTTTCCTACTCTGATCTTTGTACTTGATTGACTCAGTAAGTACCAAGGATCTTATGGCTTCCAGAATTTCTCAAGCCACAAATCAGAATGCTATTGAGAATTTCCGGTGAAGTCCTTCTTTAAATGCAATATGTTAAAAATGTTTTCTAGAAGATATTTTCACCAGTCTTCTCAGATTCAGATGGCCACAGGGGGAACGTGATGGACTGAATAACCCCAAAGGGTATCATTTCACTTGGTGGTTGTAGGAAGTCAACTACAAAGATGGCAGATCAAATGCAGTGTCTGCCATTGTTGAAGCTGGTGGTCCAGTGATCACAGCCCCTCAATTACAGCCCTTCCAGAGAGCGCGAGGGGCAGTCATTAAATCATCATGCCTTTGATTAGTTGCTCTAACTGGTCATTGCCTTTGAAATGTGATAGCACAATTTGAAGTTTTATTAAAAAAAACTTTTTTCTAGAATTGCTGAGAAAGATGTTGTGTTTTAAAAAAAAAAAATCGAAAAAAGGCCTGCCATGTATTCTATTGGAGGAGACTGAGAAGAAGAAAAAGAAAAAGGAAGGAAAGAGGAAAAAAGAAAAGACAAATGTTTCCCATTATCACTCATTTCAGTCCCAGAAAGCCTAAGGTGGTCCCCGTGTGCCGGCCTTCCCCTCCCAGCACTGCCAGCCTTGGGCCTGCCTACCACTCCTCAGAGCAGCCGGCCCTCGGGGAGGGGGCACGAGAGGGGGACAGGTCGGGGGACCCTCCACCTCTCCCAGACGCCGCTCCTGCTTGCCTGGGTAAGCACAGTTGCTCACAGATCTCACAGAAGATGATCTTCACACACATCGTCCAGCTTGAACAAACTGATTTGAACCTCACTTTTTCTGCTTACGTGAGAATTTGATTTACTTTTTGTTTCTATTTTGAATGCCACGTATCCAGTCCTATACTACAGAAGGATTTAGGGTATACATTACCCTGTTCGCTAAGAAACCAGGCCTAAAAAAAAAAAGCAGTTCCTCGTGATGCTGGGGACCCAACAGTCACGAGTGGGCTCTGTTCTCACACCCATATCACATCCCAAAAGAGAGTGACGCCGAGAGGCCAGGGAGCCCCGATTTCAACATCCTAACAAGCCACCGCCCGCCCCTCAAAAGCCTCCCCTTCTCAGAATGAATAGCTACTCCCTGAAGACATGGAAAGAAGTTTCCATCATTTACTGATGGATTTCTCATCTCCATCTGAGAATGTGCCAAAGCTAAAATGGGGATATTCTACTTCAAGTCACTATTTTATTTCAGTCCCTATTGAAAGTTATACTCTCGGTGTCAAACTGAAATACCCAATTAATTTTGGGTACTCTTGAACCCTTGCTCTGCAACTCAGTGTGTTTCTAGGCCGAAAGGGAAACTAACGCTCCACCTAATTGGAACTTCTGGTTTTATGGAGTATCCTGGAGTTTTTGTTTCGTTTTTATTTTCCATGTTTTCCAGGGTTAATGGTGTTTTCTGCACGTGTCTACATTAGCCCACTGTTTGGAAGCCCTCGGCAGTTTTCAAATCGTAAGAGCTGTAAAGAAGCCCCCAATACAGAAATTGTATTGGCTGTTAAGAAAGCAGTTATGAGTTATTGGAAATGGAATTAAAATTGTCTCATTAAGGGTCGATTCCTTATTTCGGAGTTCTGTTTGGTTTGGTATCTTGTCTTGTGTCCTGTGACTTCAAATTACGAAAAGAACACTCGTCTTGCTGGAAACGGGGAAGGATGAAGTTATTTTGCTTCCTGCACATTTGTCCTATTTTGCTTGGCCTCAGGTTTTGTTTAATCCTCTCAAAGGCCCTTTTAATGGACGTTTCAACATGACTGCCTCTCTGTGTGGTAGCCTCTAGGAAGCGACCATTATGTCAAGCCCCTTCACAGCTAAAGTAGTGACTTCACATAGTGGAAGAATCTTCGGGGTTGCATCTTATGGGAAAAAAAAGAAAAAAAAAAACCCCACTGCCTTTTTATAAAAGAACAGAACATTTACCCAGTCTTGTTGAGCATGTGAATGCTCAGATGGCCGGCACAAAAGAAATCTCCAATCTCTAACCTCACAATGAAACTGCGCCGGCAAAAGATCATGGGACACCGGGCGCACTAAAGTGGAAGGGACACAAAACCACAGCAGAATCCGACCCTGCCTGCAGAGGTTCCTGGGGGACTGTCTTTATCCAGCATCCAGGTGCCACGGTCCGGTTGCAATGCTCCAGGGAACCCATGCAGTCCCCCCCCCCCCCGCACAAGTGGCATTTATACTGATGGCATCTCTACAAATAAATAAATACACATCCGACGTGGACAGGGAACAGTGCTATCAAACGAGGTTATCATCTGGCTCCTCCAAGAGGTACAAGTTTACACTCCCTGGTAGGAACGGAGAGGGTTATTTGTTTCGTGCTGAGACAAGACAGTCTTAGAAATGAGCGGCACACCCTCGTCAACCCAGCCCCTTCTTCTGCCTAGGTAAAAAGATCCTATTAGTTCTCGTAATTGATTCTGAGGGCTGCGGCGTGCGTTTCGCCAGCCCTGCTCTGTTCACACCAGGGATGTAATTCATGCACACTTGAGCATCCAACATGGCTGACAAGGCTCGGACACACAGTTCCCGGCTGCATCATTTTTTAATCAGCTATCTGAGGAATATTTATCTAATCAACAAAGAGCACTGTCAGAAGGAGACCAGAGGGGACATTAATACAAGTCTGTGGTCTCCTGGTACTATGATGGAGGAAGAGTTTAGGATAAAACCCTGCTCGTTTGAGCATGCCAACAGACTGCAGAATATTTTTATTCCGCTTCTAAAGAGCTAGTCAGAGGATTCTCATGTTGGAATTCCGCTGTGTGATTAGTTCTCAGACATTCATTTGCTGGAGTTAAAATTTTGTTGTTGTTGTTTAGAGAAACAAAATGAATTTTCCTTTAAAATAAAATTTTAAATGCCTTATGATCATCACAGGAACTTGTATGAAAAGCTGTAGCTTCCAGAAATAAAGAGGTGTGTCATAATTGGGAGTCGTTAACTCTAAATGATTCCAGCTACTCTTAGTAGAAAGCCATAATTTGCACATTTTCCCTTTCTCTCTGTTTCCTTTGAAAAGACGGTGACTGTCTGTTTGTAATTTCGAGGAGTTGAGTGTAGGGTGTCATACCTCCTACGGTCATCCGAGCACAGAAATCATCATTTATAACTCCCAGACACCTTAGAGAAGTGTTCCGTGAATTAAACTTTCTGTCGGCTTTTCTTCTTTAGCTGTGCGACTCAGGATGGGCAGCAGTTGGGACCTGGGTGAGCTGGGTCAGTCACAGCCACCCACCTGCCAACCTGGAAGCCCACTACCCCAGAAAATTAATCAGTGCAGGATGTGGACATCAGGGCTGCGCTCAGGAGGGGACAGTGTCACGTGACATCCCCCAGTGCACACGCTCCTACACTGGTCACCGTTAGTACCAAAGTCACCTCTCTTTTCCTCTCTCTATAATTCAAAGATCGCCTTAAAAATTTGGTTTTAATAACACCTTCAGTGTTCATACGCAAGAGGACTCTTTATTAATTTTAAGGGGAAGTGACAATACCATTGTTATTATAGGGCGGTAAACTTTTTGTTTTCTTATCATGTGGGGCATGAGTCTCTGTACTGTCTTAACTTGCCTTTTGCGAAATTTTAATCCTAAGAAAATATCTTCCAACCAACCTAATGACGAGTTTCACCTCCTCCTCTGTTTTTTTTTTTTTAAACATCTTTATTGGAGTATAATTGCTTTACAATGGTGTGTTAGTTTCTGCTTTATAACAAAGTGAATCAATTATACATATACATATGTTCCCATATCTCTTCCCTCTTGCATCTCGCTCCCTCCCATCCTCCCTATCCCACCCTTCTAGGTGGTCACAGAGCACCGAGCTGATCTCCCTGTGCTGTGCGGCTGCTTCCCACTAGCTATCCATTTCACATTTGGTAGTGTACATATGTCCATACCACTCCCTCACCCTGTCACATCTCACCCCTCCCCCTTCCCGTATCCCCAAGTCCACTCTCTAGTAGGTCTGTATCTTTATTCCCGTCTTGCCACTAGGTTCTTCATGACCTTTTTTTTTTTTTCCTTAGATTCCATATATACGTGTTAGCATACTGTATTTTTCTCTTTCTGACTTACTTCACTCTGTATGACAGACTCTAGGTCCATCCACCTCACTACAAATAACTCAGTTTCATTCTCTTTATGGCTGAGTAATATTCCATTGTATATATGTGCCACATCTTCTTTATCCATTCATCTGTCGATGGACACTTCGGTTGCTTCCATGTCCTGGCTATTGTAAATAGAGCTGCAATGAACATTTTGGTACATGACTCTTTTTGAATTATGGTTTTCTCAGGGTATATGCCCAGTAGTGGGATTGCTGGGTCGTATGGTAGTTCTATTTGTAGTTTTTTAAGGAACCTCCATACTGTTCTCCATAGTGGTTGTATCAACTTACATTCCCACCAAAAGTGCAAGAGGGTTCCCTTTTGTCCACACCCTCTCCAGCATTTATTGTTTATAGATTTTTTGATGATGGCCATTCTGACCGGTGTGAGATGATATCTCATTGTAGTTTTGATTTGCATTTCTCTAATGATTAATGATGTTGAGCGTTCTTTCATGTGTCTGTTGGCAATCTGTCTATCTTCTTTGGAGAAATGTCTATTTAGAACTTCTGCCCATTTTTGGATTGGGTTGTTTGTTTTTTTGTTATTGAGCTGCATGAGCTGCTTGTAAATCTTGGAGATTAATCCTTTGTCAGTTGCTTCATTTGCAAATATTTTCTCCCATTCTGAGGGTTGTCTTTTGGTCTTGTTTATGGTTTCCTTTGCTATGCAAAAGCTTTGAAGTTTCATTAGGTCCCATTTGTTTATTTGTGTTTTTATTTCCATTTCTCTAGGAGCTGGGTCAAAAAGGATCTTGCTGTGATTTATGTCATAGAGTGTTCTGCCTATGTTTTCCTCTAAGAGTTTGATAGTGTCTGGCCTTACACTTAGGTCTTTAATCCATTTTGAGTTTATTTTTGTGTATGGTGTCAGGGAGTGTTCTAATTTCATACTTTTACATGTACCTGTCCAATTTTCCTCTCCTCTGTTTTTAATTCTCAACCATCAGCTGTGTGTCCCGTGTACCGCCTCTTGCTGTGATATTCATGTAGTAGTCTGGTGTTTAACACGGTTCATGTTTTGGCGCCATTATGGGGAGAATGCTACGCTGTCCTGTTAAAGGCTCCCTTTCTTGGGTCTGCTGACGTTTCTGCCAACCCAGACTGGGGTTCAGAAAGTTCCATTTAATTTGCAGGCTGCAGGGAGAAGTGGCCCATCTCACCATCTGCATTGGGGATGACAGTTAGTTTGCACTAGATCTGAGATTACGTGCTGTGGGGTTCTGTGTCCATTGAGAGGTGTCTGCATGTTCTCAAACACCGGACAAAATGCTGAGACATGATGCCATTTAACTAGTTATATAAGGCATTGTGGCAACTTGCTCACAGAAGAGACTGTTGTTTATCCAGTCAGCAGAACAGCAGAATGGAAAACACTGATGGAATGCTCACAATCTACTGCCTTTTTGTCCAAAACCAGGGGAGATTCTTGTATTAAAGTAATAGTTTCATGAGAAATAACATGAGTGAGAAAAGCACAGTAAGTTAATCTTTGTTTAAAAGAAAGAAACTATATTCCTGAAATATTTTTTAAAACTGAATTTTTTAATTAAAATAAAAATTATCCAGAAAATTTAGTCATTTGAGCTAGTCCACACGAAGTCCTCAAGAATCACCGTCTAGATTACCACAGTTTATTTATCCATTCACCTACTGAAGGACATCTTGGTTGCTTCCAAGTTTGGGCAGTATTATACAGCGCCTAAAAGAAATGAGCTATCAAGCCATTACAGAGACACGGAGGAAAGTTAAATGCATATGACTAAGCGAAGGAAACCAATCTGAAAAGGCTGCATGCATACTGTATGATTCCAACCATATGACATTCTGGAAAAGGCAAAACTAATGAAAAGATCAGTGGTTGCCAGACCACAGAAGATCTTTAGGGCAGTGAAACTCCTTCTGTATGATACTATAATGGTAGATACATGTCACTATACATTTGTTCAAATCCATAGAAAGTATAACACCAACAGCGAACTCTCATGTAAACTATGGACTTTGGGAAATAACGATGCGTCAGTGTAGGTTCATTTATTCTAAGAAATGTACCACTCTGGTGTGGGATGTTGATATTGGGGGAGGTTGTATGGGTGAGTGAGGGGTGGACAGCCGGTATATGGAAACTCTCCGTATTTTTCATCCAATTTTGCTGTGAACCTAAAACTTCTCTAAAAAATAAAGTTTATTTTAAAAAAAAGAATCACTGTCTATTCCAAAGGCCTGCGGTCAGGGGGTGCTGCCAGCACGATGGCCGTGGTGTGTGCTGGTCAGTGGAGCTAGGCATCCAGCCCGCGGCAGCAGGTTGCATAATTCCTGGGTCCGTTTGGTGCCGTGTCTTCGTTTCCTTTAGCGGTGAATCCAGGCAGCAGCATTGCACATAACCAGAGATTTTATTGATGATAATATGATTGTATTTTCCCGTTGAGAAGCTTCTAAACAAGTGGACTTAGAGCAATCAATGCCCCAGGAGACAAATGCACGTCTCAGGACCTTGGTATCAGCCAGAAAAAGTCCATTTGTTTAAGAGGAAGAAAAAGGCATGACATTTTACACATTAAAATTGATTATTTCATCAATAGGTTAATAGAAAACCAGGCTGCAAGTTCACTTCCTGCTTATATATCCATATGGTAATGGGAGACTGGGGTATGAAAAATGCAAGGCGGAAAGCAGGCAGGAAAGAGGTTTTCTGCACCAGAGCTCCCCTCCCTTGCACAGAGGTGCCCAGCCCAGATTCTGCCTATTTATATGTAAATGCTTTAGAAAGAGGTAAGGTTTTCCACTGAGGAGTGCAGCTTCTGTGGCTACGACTTTCTGGAACTTGTGAAACGTGGGCCAAGACACCAGAGCTCGGGCTATTGAAATAATTAAGCACACACTTAATTCTGTGAATGTCTCAGTTATACGAGGAACCCGGTAAATATCCGCTGAACATTTCCAAAGTAAACACTCGAAAACTGTGACCGGTTTCCTTTGTCTCAAATGACATTTGTAATAGTGGGTGTACCTGAAGCTCCCCTTGCCATGTGTGTTGTTACCTGGGACGATACCTTATAGATAAGATACCTTAAGGATGTAGAGATAAGGGAAACTTCTCCACTGATGGAAAACTAAATTTAGACGCATATGCTGTAGAAGGGTCTCAGTCACCAACCTTACTAGGTTAGAGATGACATTTCTTTTTTTGTTTTTTTAATTTATTTTATTGAAATATAGTTGACTTACAATGTTGTGTTAATTTCTGCTGTACAGCAAAGTGATTCAGTTACACATATATATATATATACATTCTTTTTCATATTCTTTTCCATTATGGTTTATCACAGGTTGTTGAATATAGTTCCCTGTGCTATACAGTAGGACCTTGTTGTTTATCTGTGCTATATATAATAGTTTGCATCTGCTAACCCCAAATTCCCAAGACATTTTTTAGTAAATTATTTGGGTTTTCAAGCCACAAGGTCATTGTTAGTTGTTTAGTTATAGCTTCACTTTTTCTCATTTCGAATCAGGTGACAGCTAACTCACAACTAGTTTGTACTCTCAGTAACATAAACTTTGCCTCCTGATGATACAGTACCGTTGCGGAATTGCGTTGGTTCCCTTCAGTGTTCCTATTTCTCGCATGTATCTTATATTGTCACCCCAAAGCAATCCAGTGTGCACCAAAGTGCTTGAGATTCGCTTCAGCAGCAGAACTCCTTGTGAAGACCTTGTCCTCACCCCGGTCATTCTGTAGCCCCCAGAACTTGGCACCCCCCAGAGCCTCCACCGTACTAGTTGAGGTTGAGTCTTTTGGCCTTAATGCTACCAAGGGCAAGAACAGCCAATCTGTCCTAAGCCAGGAATGCTTTGGGGTGAGAGAGCTGGCCACTGGCCAGTGCATGCCTCGTTTTCTGGTCAGTCTGTGACCGAGTGGGTCAGCCTAGCTTTCTGCGGTGAGCTTCAGACACACCTGCGGAAATGCACACACCTGCCTCACCAGGTGAGCGCTTCTGACCTGCATTAAACAAATGGTTAGCCAATGAAAGCCACGTGCAAGGTTTGACGAGTTTCTCTTCCCGGCTGTGGAAGTCAGAAGAGACAAATGGTCCAATTACACCCCTTCTTCAGGAGCGTGGGTGACTGTGGCCGTCACCGACCATGCTGTCCATCCAGCCCTTGGATCTGTGGCTGAATCTTTCGCCACATTAGCCTGAAGACTTGCTCCTCAAAACCCTGTTTAACTCTTTGCTTTTTACCATATGTCTCCTCTGAAGGGCTGGCAGGAGTCAGCCTCTTGGCCACAGGTGTCTGCATTCCTGAGTCGGGGGTTGGGAGGGTGGAGGCGGTGAGGAGGTGAGGATGGGTCTGTGAAGAAGAGTGTCCGCGGAGGTGGGAAGGGGGCATCTCACCCCCGTTAGTCACAGCACGCGGTGTGAGCCGTGGGCATGTCATGCCAGTGTTAAACTTGTCATGCACTTCACCTCTGAACCCAGGGCTGCTCTGTGGGTAACCTGGTATCTGTCTTTTTCTCTCGGATGCTTTCTTCAGCGAGCTGAGAGCTTCAGGAGGCCCGTGCCCTTTGGCTTCCTCCATTCAGAGCCTCCAGCCTCCTCGCCATAGGAAGGAGAATGGACCACCCTTCAGCCACAGCAAGATGGTAGTTGAGTTTTGCTAGCGTAGGTTCCTATCCAGATCAAACTACGTCTGGGGAGAAAATACTTCATTTTTTAACAGCTGTGGGCGTTGCACACCTGCCATCTGTAGCATACACAGGAACGGCTAATCACTAGAGTCCCTTTTGATTTGACATGCTCCCAATGTTTTGCCAAATCAGAGGGCTTATGGCGACCAGCCTCGTAGCTCCTTCAAAAGATGCTCCCAGCCCCCAGGGAAAAGACCAGCTTTGTGCACTGTCTTGAGTAGCCACGTGTGGAACCCAGCAGGGCGAAAGGGGTGCATGGGCTTCCTTGCCTGGGCGTTTGTTGGATTCTTTGCAAAGCTAAGGATGCTTTTTTGGCCTTCCTCTGCCCTTCCTGAGTTTCTCTGCGCTTTGGGGTGGTGAGGCCCGGCCGGGAGGCCGGAGGTGATGTCACGTGCTACTTGGACATTTCTTTTCTCCCCTTTTCATCTGTTTCTTTTCCTTTTTGTTTTCTCTCTTGTTCCCCCCCTCCCCTCTCTGCTCTCGGGATGCAGCCAAACGCAAAGCATGGAAACTAAACCGTGTTGGTAGCCTGCGAAATATCCACAACAGCAGCACCAACACCGAAGGTAACGCCGCCCCTCGGCCCCTTCCCCCTCCACGCCGGGTCCTCCCAGCCTCCCTGCCTCCCTGCCTCTCCGCCTCTCCAGCGCAGAACTGGAAATGCGATTCGCCCAAAGCCGCATGCACCCTGATTGTGTTTGCACAGTCATTCCCGTGGTCTTTCCATCTTTTTGTTTGTGTGTTTTATTTTCCCATTCATGTTCCTTTCAGCTTACTTAAATTTTGACCTTTCCCTTGCAGTCGTAGAGTAGTGATGTTTAAATTACTTCACAAACCTATTTTCTCCTCTTTTTTCTTTTCCTTTATACATGTGGGCACTCAATGTAATATTTCCCAAGTTATTACAGTTTTTAAAAGTGTTAGTATCAGGTGTAATGATCTGTAGCCAAATACAATAGTGTGCCGTGACATTTAAGTAACAGTCTTAATTTGTTTTGTGGAAACATTCTCCATAATGCTCTCTGCAGCTCTAATACAGAAGCAGCCAGGCCCGGGTCATTTGCATGGCCTGCTATTGCTTGTAAATTCAGTATATTGTTGTGTTTCTAAAGGTCGTCTGGTGCCAAAGTTCACAAATTGACTTGCGTTGCTTTTTTCACCGAAGACAGCCGTCATTGCTTTTGTATAATAGCAGATTGAATTTTTCCCCCCCGCCTTCATTTGAAACAACACAATTATAAATTGCCTTTTTTTTTTATGATTACAAATGTCAAGGGTCAGAATTATTTTGATGCCAGGCAAAGGAAAACCACCGCCATCAGCCCAAGCCCTTGTAAGGGAGGCTGGCGTACAATACGTGTGATGCAAAATAGGTCACAATCCAGTGATCTCGGGATAATAGGGGGACATTTTTTTTTCACTTAAGTGCAAGCCAAATGGGTCAAGTAATCGCAAGCTCGTGCCCTAACACTAATTGACTTATTTGGGGATGATTATAACTGTAATATTTTTCTTAATGTCACTGTTTTCTGGGCTGTTGGTTTTAGCGATTGCCAAGCAGTGGCATTAAATCTCTTGTAAATTTTAAATTGCACACTATTTCTGTAAACAAGTCCCCCTCTTCACGTCCCAATCATTAACCTTTGCTGATTTATATCACCATCCTTTTTTCCTTCCTTTCACAATTACTCCTGTCTCGCCACTGAAAGCCCTGCTCTCAGCCAGAAGAAAAAAAAAAATGAATCCGGAAAACAAAACTACATTTTCACGATGGCTTGTTAAAGACCTGTTTTTAATCATAATTTTTTTTTTCATTCCTCAAGGGGAAACTGTCGTCTGTTAAGGTACCAATGGAACTTGACCCCCTGGTATCTTCTTTCAAAGCATTCGTTCAAGAGAGACAAAATGAGAGAGAAAAAGAACAGAATTTTAGAAACAGTCACATGCAGTATTATGTCTTGTTGTCTTTTAAAGGGTATTAAATATTCTCATTCACTATTTTTTAATGTTAGTGTTTCAACTTAGAATACATAATCATTTCTCTTCCCTGTGTCCTTATCAGATATGTTTTTCTTTTGTATGTGTGTGCATTTATCACAACAAATGTGTTTATTGACTTTCGGCCTTTAAAAAATATTTGTGAGGTCTGGTTTTACCTGTGGTTATATACAAAGCTGGGGGGGGGGTCAGGAGGAGACAGGCAGACGGCCCCCCCGAGACTTGCTGATGGGGGTCTTCCTGGAGACGCTGGCGGGGAGGTGTCTCGCAACAGGTGTGACAGTTTGCAGAAGTGGGAACTTCTCAGCCTTGACCAACCAGGTAACCTGCAGCACTGCCCTGCCCAGAGCTCCCGGGTGGGGAGGGACCATGATGCTGTGTGCTCTCTGAAATCTGTAAATACGGATAACACTACCCACTCAGGGTCCCTAGTCAATGGCCAATAGCTACGCAAGGCAGTCCTGAAGATATTGGAGTAAATGATGACTAGTCTCCTTCACATTTTCTTTCATTTCTGTTCAGCATTCGATTACATTTATGAATCTTCAATTAAGCGACATGACCGTTCTTCATCTACTTCAGGTTTCTTTCAAGATTAGTATCTGTCTGCATCCAGTCTCATTTCATACAGCTTTCAATATAATAGTACTGAATTCATATAATTATATAAAATAAATTATCAGAATGCCTTTCTGATTTCCAGTCTTTTGCTATATGATGTCATCACATCTTCTCTGTCTATAAAATCATCCTTTATGAAAATTCATATCCCGAACATTCTAACTTTTGTCGTAACCTGAGGCCTTGAGTATTCCACTAAAGATACCCATCCCCAAATGGCCTAGTTTTTAAACGGGTTCACTTGAGTAATCTGTTCAGAGGTACCCACAAAATATTGTTGACAGCAGAGTTTCTTATAGAGGAAGTTAGAACTTGAGGAGGAGAGGGGAGGGTGCCCGCTGTGCACCCGGCCCTGTCCGGGGAGCGTGTCCACGCCCCTCAGTCCAGATCTAGAGAGAACAGCCCAGATGTTACAGGACTCGCCTGAGGATTCAGGCTGGTGAAAGACAGGTGGGACCAAGAAACGAACCTGACGGTCTTGCTCCAAAGCCCTTTTATTGTTATGTTGGGTGTTCTGGCCCCTGCGCTGCATTATCTCATTGAATCTTCACTGCCAGGTAGGTACTTCGTTACAGATGGGAAGTTGGAGTTTCGACAAGTCAAGTGATGTTCTGCAGGACGAGGAGCTGGCATCTTCTGGAGACAGGACACCTGCCCAGATCTCTCAACTCCAGGACCTACTCCTGGGTGCTCATGGAAATGGTCAAAGATGGATGTCAGGAGTGGATAAAAACAAATTAAGCAGAACTAATGAGGGAAGCGCATAGACAGGATTAGAAAACAAACAAAAATATGTTTTCTTCCACTTTTTTTTGTCCATCAGGGCTAATTCTCTCTGAAACCGAGCTGGAAACCTCATTTGTATGTACTGTATTGCCCTAATTTTAAAATCTTTGTTACTTTATAGCAATTCAGCTCTTTCCCAGGGTTGGTGAAATTTAAGTTCCTTCCACAAGAGTGCAACTTTAACTTTTCCATCTCGGAAGCCTGCAGACTACGATGGAAAGTTTATTTATGCTGTGATTCTCCAATTCGTAGCTGCCTCCTAAGCCACGAGGAAAATGTATCTCAGATCAGGTGGATGAGGCTGGACTTGGGAATGTTCGACTCCACTGGAAACATTTTTCCAGGACCTGAGCGGAAGGCGGGCGTTGTGCAGAAGGGCGCGTGGCAGCGCGGCTGGCTGGGTGGTCTGTGCGCAGCGTCACCCGGGAGGGATCACACGGACTCTGTGCGGGTGTCCTCAGGCCTCCCCTTCCCTGCACCGCTGGGGACAGGGCAGACCATCGCCCACTGTGAGGTGCGCCAACCGTGGACTCTTCCGGGCTGTTTCAGCTCTCCTTGCTCCTGCAGAAGAAGGCATGTGATGAAGCGTAAATGGGTAAAGAAGAGATGTATTGAGGAATGAGGGGCGTTTCCTGGGGTGTCAGGCCCACCCACGTTGTATGCATCCAACAGGCCGCGTCACCCAAGTACCAGCCGGGTTCAGTGTAGCCCAGAGTCCCGACTCAGCCCTGCTCGTAGGGTCCGTGTCCCTGGATCTGGAACTTGCCCCAGAGACAGGCCTGTGAAGCCTGTTTGGGTCCCCTGCCACGGCGCGGTGGCCCAGATGGATGAACTCAGAGGTGCCGGACACAGTGTTTCCAAATAGGCCGCACCGTGGAGAAACACGAGTCTCCTTCTGGAGGACACACGTGGTGGGCGTGGTTCGTCCCTCGGGCCCGGGTCAGGGCTGACACCCCCTTCCTCCACCAGATGGCCAAGACCATCCCTTCCGTGTGAGCAGATGAGAGCAGGCCTTTCCCACGGCCGGCCTGACTCCGTGATGCTCTCTCCACCGCCCAGTGTCCGCAGTCACAGGTCTGAGGCCTGACTCCGTGATGCTCTCTCCTCCCCGCAGCGTCCGCAGTCACAGGTCTGAGGCCTGACTCCGTGATGCTCTCTCCACCGCCCAGTGTCCACAGTCACAGATCTGAGGCCTGACTCCGTGATGCTCTCTCCTCCCCCCGGCGTCTGCAGTCACAGGTCTGAGACGTCCACCTCGTTTCAGTCCATTGCAGGTGATGCTCACACCCTCCCTCCTGAGACGGTAGCCAGCTGCCCGGTGTGGGTACCCAATGCTGGGCCCCGGGCAGGTGGAGGGGACGGGCTGACAGTCAGCCCGGGGGGGCCAGGCAGAGATCCTGATGCAGAGTGAGGGAGAAGTTCCAGCGAGGCCCCGGGCGCCCTGCGGGTTTAGTGGAGTGTGAGACTACATTGGATTCAGGGGTCTCGGGGTCATGACGGGCTGCAGGGCTGAGTACTCAGACTTCTGGCATCCTGTCGCGTGGATCCCCAGTAACCCCTAAGGGAGGTCGTGTCCTTGATCTTTTACAAAAGGAGAAACCAAGGCCCAGAGGGGGCAGTCAGGAGCCCTGGGAAAGCACGCTGGCGCGTGGAGACCGTGGCATGTGGGCTAGGTATTTGGGTCAGAGCTGCAGCTGAAGCCCGGATGACGGCTCGGCAATGAACGTGGAGCACACAGCCCCGTCGGGACCATGACGCCCAGCAGACGGCTGTCACCGCGGTGGAGGAAGAAGGCCTGAGCTGGTGTGACGAGTCATGCTGTCCTTCTGAAGGACTCGAATCTAGTGCCCACCCCAGACCCCAGCAGCTTTCCCCAAGCCCCGTGTGCCTGCAAGCCTGTGCGGGGCCACCGTCGGAGGCCACCTTCCACGCTCGGGCTGGGCTCTTCTTCACCCTAAGTCATTCACATACTTGCAGTCAAACCCTGGTTCCTGATGAGAAGCCGTGCGACCTTGGGTTTGTGAGCGGCGGTGTGCACAGTGGTTTCAAGCCCAGACTCTTGAGCAGATGATACTGGTCTGGTTCTCACGTCCCCACTTCTTAGCTCTAACCTTGGGGTCATTCCTGTGCCCGCTCTCTACCTCAGTTTCCCCATCTGTAAACTGGGGACAGTCAGTGAGGTCCTCTATCCAGAGGCAGGTAACACGGTGCCCACCGTCACCACTACCACTGCTCCTAGTGTCAGGAGTGCCAGAGAGTCTCCATGGCAAAGAAGATTCAGATGCTTGAGCATCATTTACGTAGTGAGGAGCAGAGATTCGGCAGGAAACGTTGCCCCTGAACATGTAAGACGGGATTTAAAAATCAAACTTCTTTTTTCCCAGACTTTTTTCACTACCCTTCCCAGTTGCATTTACTCTCATCCTCCAAAGAACCGTCAGATGTGGAAATTGGGTTTTTGAGTCCAGTATGCCTGTATCCGATCCCAGCTCTGCCACTTCCGAGCTCTGCGAATTACTGGGGTTGCTGGGTCTCTCTTCCCCTGCTTAGTTTTCTTTCTCCAAAACGGAGACCGTAAAACCTACCTCGAAAGACAATTGAAGAAGAAATTGAGAGAGGCGGACGAAGCCCTTACCAGGGAGCTGGGCACACGGCGAGGGTGACCGCGGTGGTTGCTGTGAAACTGTCACAAATGCTTACGTCATGGAAAACCATCTCCAAGAACACGCTGCGTGGAGCACACAGGTTTTAGGCCTGTGGACTGTGTCCACGCAGGCAGGGCAGGATCGGCCAAAGCCAGCACTCGTCAACCATGGATGGCACGGGTTAAGATCTCATGCAGATAAATTCAGATTTAGGAAACGCTTTGAGCACTGCAGCTCCAGGACTGACTTTCTGGGGAGAGATGCAAGGTTGCTGATGTCTCCAGCCCTCAACTCTTGAAAGAATGATGAGATTGACGGTCATCCACGCGCTGAGCCACAACCGAGAGAGAAGAGCTGGGGGTGGGGGCAGCGTGGAAGGTTCTGGAACCTGCCAGTCCAAGTCTCCCCATTCCCACCCCAGGCTCTGAGCAGAGGAAGGGCCCTGGGCCCCATGTCCCTGTGATTAGGAGAGCAGGGGACCTCTGAAAAGTGATGAATGAATGTAAGTTAGAATGAGTAACAAATGGTAAGCATATAGAGCAACCAGGTAAATTACAACAACGGCCTCTAGTTTTTCTCTTTCTGAACCAAAAGCTTGGGCCTTGAGCTTTCCCGGGGTGCCTGGGCCTGAGCAGGTGCCAGGAAACATGTTAACACATCCGTCTTCTGCCTCCTGAGAGGTTTTCAGTTTGGGATCCAATCATTTTATTTTTTTCAGGAGTTTTATTTTAGACACTCTCCTTAATTTAAGGGAACACGTGGCCCCCTGTGGTTCTGGAAGCAGCAGCTTTCGTGCTGCCTAGTTCTCCGGCTGCCCTCCCACCTCTGTCTAATGTGTTTGGAAAATCAGAACTTCTCTGTGTTTCATGAGGATCTTCCTGTGATAACATTTAGCAGTAAACAGTCCTAACTCTGTGACCTCCCTCTGGGGTCTTGCTTCTTCACAAAATTAATTCTACTCGTCCTAAATTAAGCCACAGTACAACACCTCCGTTGGACTCTGGGCTAAACAAAGATATTTACCAAGTTGAGAGCTTGCAAAAATATTTACCCAAGAACCATGACCTGTGTGTGTTTATAAAGACCAAAAAATAATGATTTTTTTTTCTTTTTGTTAAAAATGAACAACTCAAGTGGAAGAGGGCATTTTTTTAACTTATTATTTTTTTGCCATAGGTCTTGGTTCTGCACGGTCCTGGAGCAAATCCTTCACATTTATCTTTTCTTACAAAAATGGGAGGAAAAATCGAAAATGAATGAAAACTGACTTTCAATATTGTGGTGGGTTTTGGGCTGAAATCTTAAATGTGTGTCGTTTTCATCGTAATTGGGCAAAATATCTAAACCACATGCTTATTTAATATATGCTTTGAAAGCAGAAATATTGAAGTATTTTACAAATTGTAGGACTCTTCAAAATTAGCATAAAAGCCTGGGGCTGTGTTTGACCAAGCCTGGCGTAATCTCGAAGGGTGTAGATAGTGGGGGACCTGGGGAGGGGGCAGAATAGCAAACACATTCCATCTCGGTTTCCAACTTAGATGAATTGATAGTGGCTACCTGGAGAACTGGGCTGGGAAGGATTCTGAGGCTCCGTCAGGCTCTTTGGGGTCAGCGATGGAGGTCTTCCCTGGCAAAAGAAAGGGAGGGACAGCATGCCTTTGTCGTCCCAGTCCTTGCTGGCACCTCCTTGGACCACAGAACTGAGACCAGCAGGGTGAAATGGGCAGCTCAGCCCCAGTTAGTAGATGGCAGAGTGGGAAGGGCCCCAGAAGCGGGAGGGAGGACCCCAAAAATGGGAGCCCAAGACCCCAAGATCCCAAGGACACGAAGAAAAGAGAATGTGGAGATTCAGGCAGAAACAGGGAGAAACCCATTGCAAATACTCGTTAATGAGGAAAAGCCCCTTGACCAGTGGTCTGAGTTGCTGTTAACATCATCATCAGGGTACTGTGCTGTACCCGAAAACAAAAGTCCCAATTCTGCGACAACAGAAGTCACAGGTGGAGAGGACAGCGATTTCCCTGCGAGCCTTGGCTATTTGATGGTCAGATCATTTTTAAATGGTGACCATCTAGAAGCCTCTGGGCTCAGTGGACCCTTTGGCCACCTCTGTCAGTGGGCACATGGCCCCTCCGTGCTGGACACTGTCATCTCCGCACCATTTAAATAACAGGTTTTCATCATGTGTTTGTCATTAAGTATGTCGGGAAGGACACTTCGCCTCGTGGACAGAAATGGGCATCAGGGTCTGGGTTCCAGGTTTGCAGGGGAGCCCGGGAACGCGGACCCAGATTCCTCATCCAGCCAATGAAGAAAGTGGAATGAGTGACCTCTGCAGACACTTTGGGTTCTTATAAATTCAGAAGAGAAACAAATCTCAGCATCGCCGTACACAGTACACCTGCATCTCGCAGGCATTTTTGAGCCATAGTGTATCAGATGGGCACAAGGGTCCAGATCCTCTCGGCCTTTGCAGAAGTACAGGGCAATGGTTCTGGTCCCAAGTCTCCTGCCCCTCAAGACAGAGGTACGCATCTGTCCGTCTTTCTCCCCTTCCACCCGCTCCCCCAAAAGGCATCCTTGTCAGATGTCTCCTGTTGAAAACAACCTCCAAATGTAAATCAGTTGCAGCTGTGTTTAGCCCTTTAACCCTTTGCCTGCTAGGATTCCGCAAAAATAATTGATGACTGATTGGCCCATTAACCTTTAAAAAAAAAAAGTTTGACAGCCCGGACTTGTGTAATGAGGAGGGATTCCTTGTGAAATCAGTCTGATGGCTGAGTTGCTTGCCCCTAAGGAGGCGAAATTAGCCCCACGGGGCCTCGTCTGCATAGAAACTGGACGCAATTAGTGTAATATCCGGTGTTATTAATGTCGTTTGGAATAATTGGGCAGGTTGATTTCGACAGGTTCATGGTGCTAAAATACTATTATAGTGGACCTTTCCACAGCTAACCGTTAAACACGGAAAACTGTTTAAATCCCTATGAGCCCAATCACAGAACTTTATTAAACCACTAAGCCCTGGAATGTCACACTGGGAAACAACACGGTTCTTTCTTTTCGGGCTCTGGGTGTGGCGGGCTTTGATTTTTTATGATGGGGGGAGTCTGGGGGATTGAATTTTGATGATCACCTGTGTATCTAAAACTAAGAAACCTCCTGTAACATAGCTATCATCAGGAATTTCTACAGCCTGAATTCTAATTTTTACAGAATGAATTAAATATAAGCTGCTGTAATTGTCACAAAGAGTCGGTTTGTGTCAGTGAACCGAAACCACTTGAAACATAGCCACTGTTCGTCCTCACCTTCTGAGCTCTCATTCTTCACGTTTTAAGTGAGGGTAACATTGGAGAGTAATGCTCCATCTGTCTTTCTGACTGATTGGCCCCCCACTGCCAATTATTATTTTTATCATTTTTTTATCTAGTTGCTGATACTAAAATAGCATCACAGTGTCACTTTAGGATGTGATGGGACCCTTCTGGTCCACTGGTGGTTTGAATAGGGCTGTATCGTCTGATAGAAATTCTTGTTTGAACATGAGGAGGAACTTGTGAATGTCCTGTCCACACAGAAGAAGGGGTAATATTTAGGTCCCCAGATGTACTGTTTACTTAATGAGTGTTCATAGTCAGTGCCACGATACAGAAATATAAGCCAAGATTAAATCTAGAGATTTACCAGGTGTTGATTCAAGAAGATGACCAGGCAGCAGCTTGGAGGCTCCCATCAGGGATAGATCTTTTCTCCACTGGATTAGTTAGAACTGGATTTGGAAGTGATAGAAATGTAAAGGGATTTAGGTGAAAAAAGGAGGGAGAATGGATTAATTTATCCAATCCAACTGTAGGACAGGCAGCTGGGCTGGCTGCAGGGACCCAGGAACCTGGCAGGCATCAGGTCCATCCCATCCCTGCTTCTCTCTACTGGTCAGCAGTGTTCTCACCTGTCCACAGATAGTGGCCTAGACAGCAGAGGTTTTCCTTCCCGTGGATAACTTGTGAGCTGTGTCTTGTTCAATCCAAGATAAGAGGGAAGGGGCTCTGCGACCCCAGCTCAGATAAGAAAACCTGGAGTAGGACATTTGGATGATGTGACCCCCACTAGGACAGATCAGTGGCCAAGAGCCTCCCATGCTCTGATTTTCCTGGTGTAGCTGGGACCGTTCCTCCGTCCCATGCAGACCAATCACTGGCCACAGAGCCAGATACGCAGGAAGATGGAAGCTGGAATGTCCCCAGTTTAGACTGCCACGTCCATGGCATCATGTCCCCTAGCATTCTCCAGACGTGACCAGTTAAAAAGAAATATGACATTAGCGACAAGCTGGTTAGGGATTTCTGGGGAAATTACCTTTAAAAGATTCTGCCACCTTGCTCTTCTGACATCAGGAGTGAGGGAAAATAACAGAAAAAGTCACTGGGAAGTGGGAAGACCCCTCCATCTCCTGCTGGACACCCTAGGAGAACTTTTTTTTTAACTGTTTTATTTTTGAGAAACAAAGAAAGCACTGCTGGCCACCTTAAGAGAGGAAAATAATCAAACTAAATGAGATGATGCCTATGAAGTCCTTAGCATTTTTTCTGACACGAACTTGGAGCCCAGTAGTATTCTTTTTTATATTTATTATTCCATGCAGTAGATTCATTACAAAGAAACAAGTAGTCCTTCATGGAAGTCATATGTAACATGATTAAAAACGCAACTTCTCTATAATCCTTGTTCTTTTTTTTTTTTTTTTTTGATCTTAGGAAGCAGAGGAAAGTCATAAGGCAGGTATAATTTAGTTCTGAAACTCTAACTGTATCTGTAAGTGTTAACATATTACCCTCCCTCAAAAAGAAAAAAAAAAAAAAGCCACATACAGACAGTACCCTGGGAAACACATGAAAACTTAAGCATCAGCTGGATTCCATTGATGCTGGTGGTATAGAGTGATTGCAACTAAACTCCATGCCCAGATTTTAATCCCTTACTCAGGAAATGGGGAATCCTAGCTAACCGGCTTCTTATAAAGACATCTTCACCAGGGCCTGAAATCCAGAAGAAGGCTTGGAGTAGCACCCCCGTGGGGCTGCCTCTGAACTGAAACGGTGTTAGGGGGCGGTCCCGTCCCCTCCTCCTCCCTGCCTTCTCCATGGTGAGCTGGGCCCCTGTCCTCCAGGTAGCCCTGATGTTCACATCCACAGTTCAGCAAGGAGCCCCTCAGTGCGGCGCACCTGGGAGAGGCCAGCCCAGGAACAAAGGCACCATCAGAGGCCTTTCTATTCGGGAGCTGTTGCCAGACCCTGCGTGGACACGACTGGAGGAGCATCTCCTGCCTCTCCAGGGCTAGGCCAAGCCCTTCGGTTAAAACAATAAATATTTCGCACAAGAACGCTTGGTCAGTGTTTCACTGCGTAGTGAGCTACTATAGCGTGAAGAGCCTTGACCACAAGTCCCGACACGTACCTGAGTACATGTGCACGCTTCAAAGCCCTTAGAAGCAGACAGCTCGTACACAGACAGTCACGGCCATCACCGCTTATTGATGCAGCTGACTTGGTCACCGAAGTATTGGGACTGTAGGTTCTGATTCCCCTCTTCATTATTCGTACAATTGCGTGCCTTTCCGGATTGACAGTCACCCCACTGGCCTCCCCCTCTCAAAAGGAAACTGTCTCAGATGAAGCAAATTTGGAGTGCTTGCACAGTTGGTTCTTAATTAGGATGTGAAACATGGCTGTGCTTTCCAGGGTCATCCAGTTGTGTTCACGGGGCTCACCTTTCCAATCCCAGCCTTTTCTCATGAGCTGCTCTCCACCAGGCTGGGGGCACGGGATGTCCTGCATCTGTTTGATCTTTTGAGCCTTACTGGTGTTTCATTATTGTTAGTGGACCAGCCAGGGTTTCATCTTCCAGAGACAAGCATGAAACCTCTCTGGCCACTCATGTGCTTGGGTTAATCCATCACCTCAAACACAGTGTGGAGTCTTCTCTTTACCACTTGTTACCAGAGACTACAGGTTCCGAGTCATCCTCTGTGTTGTTATTTTTAGGGAACTATTTGGCTTATTCACATTTCTTTGTATCTCTCCTTCCCTACCTCGCAGATGGAGAGAAATGAATTTATAAACAGATATATTTTAAACGTGATTTCTGTTAGATCCTCATGTACAGAAATGCAATTAACGTTTCATTATATTGGTCTTAAATCTTGCCCATTTACTAACTGCTACTATTATTTCTCAACATTTGTAGATTCCTTGGGGTTTCCTTTGTAAGCAATCTTGTAAACTGTGAATGACAGTTTGGTGTCTTTTATCTTTCCAATCTCCGGATCTGTTACTTCCCTGTTTTGTTTCACTGCACCAGCCAGCAGGGCTGAACAAGGGCTGGTACCGTGAACATTTTGGCCTTCACAGCCCTTGAACTGGTGTGAAATGATTGCTTCTAACATTTCATCTTTAAGAATAATGGTTCTATGGGTTTGGATACGTACTCTTTGTCCACGGAAAGAGGATTCCCTTCTATTCCTAGTTTGATAAAAGATTTTAATCATATTTTTAATTAAATTTTCCTTCTTCTTTGTCAGGGAGTTATACGTTCTACTTCTTTTCTTATAGAGGTTAACCCTGGTATTTTCTCATGTGTACCTAGTTTACCAAAGTCTAAAGTTAGTTCTTAACTCCCCTATGGAACAATGCAAAGTCCTAGGGTGTTTTAACTCCAGGGTCCCCATGTCCACTTTCATTTCTCTAGTATTTTGTACCTTCCCCAAATTAGACGTGATAAGAAAAGTAGTATTTGATATAATTTTTATTTAGGTGTATTTACATGTCTATCCATTTGCTCCCTAACCCATCTGGTTCAAACCTTCTTTGTAGAATCTTCTGAAGTGTGTCTTTTCCCAGTTCCTTTAGGGAAGGGCTCTTGATTCTTTCAGTTTTTTATATGAATCTTTATTCCACTCTGGTTCTTGAAAGAGAGATTTCCTGTCTCCGTGTGTCGGTTGCATCCCAGCTGCCCTTCTCCCCCCCCTTCAGGGACCAGGACCATCTCGTTCAGCCCCTTCCCTGGGCTGTTCCGGGTCCGCTCCAGGTGACGCCCTGCTTGGCCCCTTTCCGGGGGTGGGCCTGCACTCCACGCCTGCTTTTCCACAGCCCCACGATGCACCCCCGTCCCAGGAGCTTTTAACAGCTGCAGGGAGGGTCACAGAGCTTTGAGAAGCTGGTGGGGGCCGTGGACCCTCTTGTTGGAGAAACGTTACCCCCCGTGAGGCTGGGCGCCCTGATAGGAGAGTCCCTGACCTTCCTTCACATGCTGTTCAGAACAGGTGCCACAGATTGAGGCCCAGCCCGCCAGCAGGGTGAGTTCTAAAAGAGCAGCGATCCTGATGTCACCTAGAACACGATACTGTTGTTATCAGGGTACATAAAGATTTCACGAAAAGGTGGCATGGCCCTGTTTCTGTGGCAGTCGGTGTTGGAGCAGCTCCCCAGACCTGGGGGTGCTTGACAAAGACACAAGCATCCTGTCCCCACCTGCCCAGGTCGGTGGGGTCAGGTGGGAGGGTCTCTCAGCCACAGTAATGGGAGCTGCTTCTCTTCTGAGACGAAAGGGGAGGAGGAGAGGGCGTCTGGAGATGATTGCAGTTGCTTCGGAGACTGAGGGAGCGTCCTTGTCTCGGAGGCCCGAGGGCTCCCAGTGAGGCAGGGCCTTGAGAAGGGGCGGGGCCAACCCGGCAGCACGGAGCCTTGCAGAGGTCAGGGGCCAGAGGTCAGGGGCCATGAGGAGTGCTGGGGACACAGGCTAGAGGAGCCAAGAGTGTGGAAGGTGGAGGTTTGTGCAGATGCGAGCAAGCCGAGTGCGGGTGACAGAGGTAATTGACTAACGCAGAGGTCAGCTGGGTGGGCAGTAGGTTATTCGCGTTATTAGTAACAATCGCTCGCCAGGGGCTCACGATGCAGCTGGCTCAGCAACAAGTGATGGGAAACTACCGATCACGTGAGACGTGGTGGTGCCTAAAAGCCCAGCTCCAGACGTCTTCATGGTTACCTGTGGCTGGTTATGTTGTCTGCACGTGGCCCCTCCTCTGCCTTTCGTTCCGTGGCAGAGGCAGGAGGGTAGATCAGAACAGAGGACAAACACCAGCGCTCACGGAGGGTGTTCCGTGGCCCACGCCCAGCGTGGGCCTGAGCTAGTGCACGTCATTTAGCCAGTGGAAAACGCAGTGAAGAAGGCAGCTTTCCCCTCCCATTTTAAGGGTGAGGAAATGAACCCAGCGCGGGTTGAGAACTTGTCCAGACTCCAACATGCCAAGTGGCGGAGCAGGATTTGAACGTAAGGACCCCTCTTCCTGGTACACAGTGGCCCCTTCAAATCGCCTGGAATTCCACTCGCTCTTCCAAACTAAAACCTTCCCCGCTGTAGCTGGTCTTCTGCCCTAAAAGGACAGACGCCCTCAGGCCTCCCTCTCTGCCGCGGTGTATCTGTGGATTGGCGCACAGGTGCTTATAAAGAAATTAAATTGTGCCCTGAGATGAGCAGCGTTCACTTGATTTTCATCCCACTGTCAATTTCAGCAGCCGGCCACGAGTTACAATATTCCGTCCCTGAGTTGCTTCATCTGTGCCCAGCACAGAGACACTGACATCACACGCTGATTTTCATTTTTCCTCATCCCCTGAGCATTGATTGAAACCTAGCTAAGCCATGCTGGCTTTAGGAACCAAATCTGGAGTGTTTGGAGGTCTGCGGATTCAGATCTCCGCTGCGGGGCGGCCGGTCCTGTGTGTGCCTCGGCCCCATGCAGGCGCGATTGAACCCAAAGGCACTTTCATGACCGAGGGCTGGCAGAGGGGCCGTGATCTCATGAAAGCTAAACTCTTCATCCCCACCACTCTGTGTTTCAGAACAAGAAGAAAACTTTGAGTTTATCATTGTGTCCCTCACTGGCCAGACGTGGAACTTTGAAGCCACCACCTACGAGGAGCGAGACGCGTGGGTCCAGGCCATCGAGAGCCAGATCCTCGCCAGCTTACAGTCGTGCGAGAGCAGCAAGAATAAGGTAAGACCCGGAGCAGCCTACCGCGCCCCTCCCCCCAAGGCCCCGCCACCAAAATCAGGAACGGCTGATCCTGAAACGGAAATGGGTGGGGGAGGGGAGAGCATCGTGTGAGACATGCAATTGGCAAGACTCTTAAATCTTTCTGAGCAAAAAGCAAAATAATTGAAAAGATAAAAAAAAACATTGTGTCGATATGTGTCCTGTAGCATAGATTAGTAGCCTAGCTTAACCACAGTTCGGATGGCAGAATATCCCATTTTAAATCTTTGCTCTCTCAGCTCATCCCAAATGTAACGTATGGACCTTTTATTGGAGATCATAGAATCTTTTGGACCCTTGTGGCTTCTGTGTCCACACTGATTTTTGCTTTAGGCTGAACACACTCAGGAAAAGAAGTGCAGACTTACGAGGAGGCACTGTTCCGTTCTCATAAATGTCTCAAGTTCAAATCCACGTCAAGTTAGAAAACTGACCCTTAGTGCAGGCTTCGATGAAAAGTGCATGCACATATATGAGCATGCAAAGAGCGTAGGGAAGATAAAATGTCCATTTTTTAAATTCTGTTGATAAAGCCTGGTATGGGGTTTATTCAATTAGAGTTAATTCTTTTACATTTGTTTAGCCAGGAAAAGCAGACTTTAACCTGCATTTTCTGAATTACTGCCCAGTGATATTCCTTATACAAAGGTCATTTTTCTCATTTCCCTTTTCCCATCAGAGATTCCTTCAAAGATCATTATTTTAATGCTTGGATATTTTTAACCCCTTCTCTGGGACACTTTAAAGTCTTGGAGAGCATTTTGATTTTTCCAGCTGTGAACAACTAGAAACCAGGAGAAAGGACATTGCCTTCCAACCTGCAATTTCATTTGTAACCATTTAAAGAAATTTCTGCCAGTGATTTATGTTCAGCTTTGTCATTAAGAAGGGAGTCTGTCTTTCAAAAAGATGGAGTGTCTTATTTTATTACCCTCTTTAACCAGGGTAAACCAGACCACGGTCATTATTATTATAATGTAATTTGCCTCTCTTTTTTAAAGATGTTTTATACCCACAGTGGGGAGAATCAGGGCCTTTCATTTCTGAGCACCTTGGCTTTACTGAGTCACGGTTGCAGATGTGGCTTCTGAAGCAGACTCAGGATGCTTCTGCATCTCCTGTCGATGGGGACTGAGGACACCTGTCACCTACAAAGCTCAGGAACTCGGTTTCAGAACAGGCATTGCGGGGGCACGTGTGGCTGAACGGACAAACGCATCTCCAAATTTTGCGTAAAATCACAGTATCTCAAGTCAGACCCTGAATGTATGCCGGGTCATCGGATTCAGGAAGGTGGGGGGGACAGCACTGGCCTTTTCTGTTTCACACCCTTGCCAGATGCCTCCCAGCTCTCTACTCTGTGAAAACAGACAGCGTCACCTCGGCCTGATGCAAACACCAGCCTTAAAATGCTGCCCCTTTTCTCTCCATAGATGTGTGCCACCAAAGGCCAGAGTTCTCCGTGAGAGGAGGACTCACTGAGTACCTTAGGCGCCTGGTGAACAGGCGTGATGGTGTACAGCATGGAAATAGTATCCACAAGAAATAGCTGGAGGGGCAAGTACAGCCTCAGCTGAGAATGGGCTGTAAGGTGTTCTAGCTGCCCGTGGAGAATTCAGAATTGGTAGCAGTAGTAGACATACATATACATACATGTGCCCTAGAGATTATAGAGGTAGACAGAGGCAGACGGACACATCTCTGTATGTGCACACACACACACACACACTCCAGGTGCCAATAGAAATTGTTAAACACACTTTGAATACTTGGGCATCCAACCAAAGGGAATAAAACCCCAATGATGCATTATGCTAATCAGACAGTAGCAATTAATAAATTATAGTTTATGATTAAGTAGTAAGCAATTGTTTCACAGCAAACAATTTGACATAAGATGGTTCCATTCGTGAATAATTTTTACACAAAAATCAAGCTTATTCTAAGTGCCCTCTGGGATTTATTTGGCTTTAGCCATTACATGAAATGTATGTATCATAAGCCTTAAAACCACGTACATCCTTTTACCTGGCGCTCCTATTTTGAAGAATTCATCCGTAGTCAATAATCACGAATTTGTGCAAAGAGTTAGCAATAAGCATATTCACAGTACTGTTGATAGCAGACAAAAATTGGAAACAGTCTAAATGTCCATCAAAGAAAACTTTGTAACTTAAGTCATCATAAGTGGAATATTATGCAGCCATTTAAAATGATGCCAGAGTTGCTCTGACCCTTTTCCTAAGGAGTCTTGGTGCTGAAAGACTGAAAATCAGTAACATAGGTAATAGCTACCTTCCAAAATCAAATTTAAACACATAGAAAAACAAAACTTCTGAATATCTATCACATCAGAAATAAATAAAATTAAATAAAATAACACCAGGGACTACGTGATGGCATTGAGAGATGACACTATGTCATTAGGCTAAAAAGGCAGATTCCAAAGCAATGTATACCGTGCTGGCTTTTTTTTTAAAGCATATCTATCTGTATACATGTGCTTTTTTAAAAAAGGCAAGAAGAATAGATACCACAATGTTAATAAAACTTAGCTATGGTAGTTTATAATTTTTATGTTCCTCTTTTCCCTGCTTTGTGTTTTTCTAACTTGCTTAGAGAAGACAAGTAAGTGTACGTTGAAGCATAAACACCCCCGGCCACACGCACGTGTGGTCTCCTGACGAGGAATCACGAGATGTGGCTTAGGGCACGAGTCTCTCATCTGACGCGTCTTAACAGGTGGTGCCGATCCGTTCTCCACCCGCTAGGCTCCATCCTAAAGACATCTAAAGCGGAGTCCCTTGTTGAAACTGCCCTCGTGTTATATTCGCTCACGATCTGTTTGGTGTTTCCCAGGCGTTATTAGCAGGTATATACCTGTTTCTCGGAGTTCTCATATCTCGCGTTTGTATGTCTCCCTGTACGCCAGTCCCGACTGACCAGCCAGAGTGAGGCCATGGCCTTGCAGTCGATACGGAACATCCGAGGGAACTCCCACTGTGTGGACTGCGAGACCCAAAGTAAGTGTGAGCCGGGACCGGGTGGGGGGGAGAGGGGAGGGGGACGGGGGGGGGAGGGGGGAGGGGGACAAGGGGAGGGGTGGGGCTTGGCCCTCGGCAGAGGGGGATGGGGGGGTCTGACACAGCGCGCATTGCAGCAAACCCACGTCTGTCATCGGGCGTGGAAGGTTTATCACATGATTTAATGGCTGTTAAGGAATTGAAATATTTTCGTTTGGACTTCATTCTAACACAGTGCCCTTCACACAAAGGCCTCTCTGATGGCACTGTAATTCTTTTTTGTTTGTTTGTTTGATTTTTTTTTAATTTTATTAAAGTGTAGTTGATTTACAACGTTGTGTGCATTTCTGCCGTACAGAAAAGTGATTCAGCTAGACCCGGGTATATTCTTCTTCGTATTCTTTTCCATTCTGGTTCATCACAAGTCTTGCTTATGCCTCAGGCATCCCCATGAGCCACAGTCACACCACAGATGCTGGGGATTAGGCCACCTGCCCAGATCCTGTGCCACATCCAGAAATCAACCTTTCTCTTGATGGACGATCATATGTTTGCTTTTTCCATAAAAATAGAATACAGTTGGTTAAATCCTGCCCAGAGATTTCTGGGGTTTGTTTTCTTTATTTCAAAATCATATGTTCTAGATTTTGCTATCAAATGGTATCTTTTTATTTTATCTTGAATTCACTACACACTAAAAGCGTTTGGTTGAACTAACAGACTTCATAATTACGCTTCGTGCCTTGGAGCAACCCGGTTTTCCTCCATGCTTTCCGCTGTCCAGGGAATGATGCCACGTTCCCCTTGAGAAAGTCCTTTTGTAGTTCATGTCCTTGAAGTGAAGGACTTACTTCTCATTCTTCACCTTCCAGCCCTGGCACCGTGCTGGGCCCATTCAGTAAAGTTTTTGCAATCATATATTTCTGCTGTTGTTGAGTCCAGTTGAAACAAAATGAAAGGTGCCAGCACCAGGCTAGGGTGTGAGGTGGCCCTGGCGTCCCGAGCCTGAAGCCCAGTGGGCGAGGCCTGGACCCAGTGGCCACAAAGCCCGGGGCCATGGAGGAAGGCCGTTGGGGGCACCCAGCAACTCAGAGCAGACCTTGTGCAGGAAATGGGCAGGACTGGAGCAGGTGGGGAGGGAGTCACTGTGAGTCAGGGAAGCAGCAGGACGCACAGCTGAACGGCTCTGGTTTGTTCAGGAAAAGAGCATCTGCTGCTCAGGTAGGAAGGTGGCCAGGTAGGAATTGTGGGACCTAGCAGGGAGAACTCAGGATTGTCACAGATAAAAGGGCAGAGCCACCTGGGAGAGACCACTGGTTGGCAGGGCAGGTGAAGGCAGGACAGCAAGGCCACGTCTGCGGCCTCCGGGTGAAAGAAGGGGTCTCCTCTTCAGGTATCTTGGGGGACTTCTCTTTTTTTTTTTAATTTATTTATTTATTGTTGACTGTGTTGGGTCTTCATTGCGCACAGGCTTTCTCTGGTTGCGGCGAGCGGGGGCTACTCTTCGTTGCGGTGCGCAGGCTTCTCATTGCGGTGGCTTCTCTTGTTGCGGAGCACCGGCTCTAGGCGCACGGGCTTCAGTAGTTGTGGCTCTTGGGCTCTAGAGCACAGTCTTCAGTAGTTGTGGCACACGGGCTTAGTTGCTCCGCGGCATGTGGGATCTTCCCAGACCAGGGATGGAACCTGTGTCCCCTGCATTGGCAGGCGGATTCTTAACCATTACGCCACCAGGGAAGCCCTTGAGGGACTTCTTTAAAGCATCTTCTTTTGTTTGAATTTTTAAATGTTACTTTCTGTATGTGTCATGACATGAAGTTAGAAGAGAGAAGTCGTTATTTGAAGTGTGTTTTTATCAGGAAGTTTTAAAGTAAGTTCTTTAAAAGCACAAAATCGGAGACATATCGGAACCTCCATTAGGAGAAACGTCTGCAATGGTTTCCACTATCATCTACAAGATTGTTTTAACGGGAAGATTCCGTGGCTCATGAGCTTCATGGTGTGTGGCCAGTTGGAGGTCAAGAGAACATTCTGAGAGCCAGGTTGGGCGGGCGAGTGCCCAGGTGAGGAGGGCAGGTGGAAGAGGGAGGTTGGGGGAGGCTCTGGGGCCAGTTTGTTTAGAGTGAGGCCACCTGAGTAGGAATCCAGGGACAAAGTGTGACAAATCTGGAGAGAAAAGAGGTCTTAAACTCCCATTCCTTAAACACATTGTCTGCCAAGTCTGTGTCCAGTCCCACCATGCACCGTCTCTTTCTATTCTTGTGACTGTAATAGTTGTTGCTACAGTGTGTCCCACTTATAGGGTGACATGAAGAGTTTGAAGGGTCAAGTTATATATCCCAGGTCATCATAAGAGCCAGTCGTGTAGCAGGATTCAAACTAAGCCCTTGGCTGCCCTGCTGTGTTTTCTCAGAGGACAAGGGGAAGGTCAAGGGGCTGAGGTCAAGGACATGAGAGATGACACATTGGCAAAGGTGTTTTGTTTTTTATGTATTATTATTATTATTATTAGGGGCATCTGTTTCCTCTTCCCAACCAGACAGTCTCTGAGGTCACAGACCCCTCTTCTTGTGTGCCCCCCACCATGGTCTCTATCACCACCTTCCTGCCTTTGTATTAGATATTAAGTAAATGACTGGCTGATTTCTGCTGAATGAGCATAAGGCCACTCCTGGTCATTTGCCATTTCCAGAGTGATTCCAAATAAATATGATGTCAGCTACCTGGTTTTCTGTTGACTCCTCAAGTGTACGTGGAGTAAATATTGATTATTCTTGGATGATGTAAGCCTTATTTGCTTCTGTCGGTGGTGAAAGCCATTGACTGTCAAGGTCAGCCCCGTCTTTGCAATTCAGCTGGTGATTCTAGCATGAAGCCAGCCCAGCCCTGGGTCCGAGTCTTGTCTTCTGACTATGTCAACCAGTTTCACACAGGGAGTGATCCCACTCAGGGGTCCCAGTGCTGTTCTCTGGACTCATTCAGTGCCCTTGGTGCAGTGTCACAGCCCAAAGCCCATTACCATTTATTCCGAGAATGAGGGTCGATCATCCTGGGTAGTAACCTAACCAAAGGACCATGTCCGCCATCTTGCCAGCAGTGAAGGATGGAGAAACGGGAGTTGCTTTGGTGGTTGCCCTTAAATAAGATCACTGAAAATCACACTTTTTCACTGTAGTGTGCCTTTCTTTCATCTTTGAAATTTGCAAACGTGCGCATCATGTCACTAAAAACTCTGATGTGCCCGTGGTTGCAGAGGTGGTCACGTGGGACCTGGTAGCTTTGGGAATGACCCAGCTGTCCCTCAGCACACCTTCTCTTTCCCACTATCAGCTGCCATCCACAGTAGGCGCCAAGTCATGCCTGATTTTGTTTCCATGTGTGTCTGCCTGCTCAAGGGGAGTGCCGCTGTGGAAGTATCCAAAAGTGCATCTTGCTCTCCAGACCAATGCTTTCAGTTGTTTCCAAGGCTTTGGTTAAAGCCAGTTGTTTGAAAGTTGCCGCCAACATGTCAGATCTTTTGAGATGCCTAAGACGGTTCCAAGTACCGGCCAGGGAGCATTTTCAAGCCATGTGCTTCTAGGGAGGGACTGTTGCATGGGAAGTCTGATTGGCCGTTTTGTTCCTGAGACCTAAGGACGGTTGGGATGAGTGATGACGGTCTCATTGCATATGGCGCCCTTTTCCTCTTCCCACAGATCCCAACTGGGCCAGTTTGAACTTGGGAGCCCTCATATGCATTGAGTGCTCAGGGATCCACCGGAATCTCGGCACCCACCTTTCTCGAGTCCGATCTCTGGACCTTGATGACTGGCCCATTGAGCTTATCAAGGTGATGTCGTCCATTGGGAATGAGCTGGCCAACAGCATCTGGGAGGAGAGCACCCAGGGGCGGTCGAAGCCCTCGCTGGACTCCACGAGGTAGGGACACGGGACGGCGTGTGGTTACGGGGCATTCTGCAGGCAGTTCAACAACCAGAAATGACCTTAATGACAACCACCACTGGAACTGCCCCAGCAACCAGTGGGAAGCTGATTGCCCCAGACAGAAACATCTGTATTAAAAATTGCTCCTCCACAGACATGGATAATTCAAACTCCTTAATTTTTTAAGCTTGTTTTTACACTTTGGGGATTCCTCTCCCTCTCTTAGAAATGTATTAAGCTTCTAACCTTATGAATATATCACTTTAATTAATACACTTCTAATAGGCATAAGCTAGGCTGTTAGCACTAATTATGAATTTCGGATTCTTTAATTTTGTTATTCTTATGTCTTTGATAAGCATCTACTCCTTTGGTTCCCCTCTCCCCCCGACCCCCACTAAGTGAGTTTATAGTAACCAAATGTATTTTATTTTCTAAAATATATTTCTAACACATTTAATCAACCAAGTATGGCGTAACTTATGGTGGCTTCTCATTAATGTTAATTGTTACCCAGTGTAAAAAACGCATTTATTTTGAGGCCATTCCGTGTCTCATTTTTCATTTACAGCAATTATAAGCCATTTTTTTTAGTACACATGCATATTTAATGTACCTAAGAGGTGGTAAAATGGCACGTTTTCTGAGAAAGCCTCTTTCACAGAGGCAGGATGGACCGTCCTGTCTCCACGGCTGTTCGGGGTGGTGGGGGGCATCCCAGCATCTGAAGCAGGGGCACGGGGTGGTGGGCTCAGCCTTTACTTCTCAGGTGTGTGCAGAGGTGAAGGGGGAGAAGAGGTCTCCCAGCATCAGCACGGATCTGTTTTGCTGGTGATCAGACAACAAGGAAACCCAGGTGTCCGTCTGTGGTCGGGCCACATGCGAGGGGTAAGAAGTTGGTTTCCACCGCTAATAACATGGAAAATCAGTGGGCTTCATTTCATCAACACTAAAAAGTGAATTTGTGGTGCCCCCTTCGGTTCACTTGAGAGAATGAAGCTGGTGTCATTAACCCTGCCCTTCCTATTAGGTGCTCTGTGGGGAGGGGACGGGGGGTGGGCAAGAAATGTGCACAAAGTACATCTGTTTAAAATCTAGCAGGTTGGCGCTATGAGCTCTTTATATATAAGTTATGCTGTGTAATATACACGCGGGCAACTATCTTACAGAGTGAAGAAATGATACACTTCTACAGTTTTTAAATTTTGATTTAACACTAATATAGAAATCCTCAGGATTGTCCACTAGGAGCATTCTTAAAGGATTAATTCATGTTTTAATGTCTATTTTTTCATACATATAGTTTCCTTGGAGGGTATTTAGATCTGAAAAAGAAAAATGATTAGAAATCGGATTGAGTTTAATGTGTGAATGCAGAAAACATTAAAATAAGTTGGGAAAAATTAACTTTATACATTTTACTGTTTGCGTGTAAAAGGAGCATATATACTATTTTTAATACATGAATTAGAAAAGTTTGGTTGTTTTTCCATCTATCACAATGAGAAACCATTTAGAATGATTACAAAGACATAGGTTAATTTATTAACTGGGAAATATTATATAATAATTTCATCTTCATAAGCGAAGACGGTGTATGTAAAGGTATTTTATCCTTCTAACTTGTACATTTGAATTAAGCTCTTGAGTACGTAACTTCCTGTTCTGTGTAGTATTATACACGTCGTATCTTTACACTTTAGAGACATTTGAGTCTTTCTCACGAGTGGAGTCACTGCTGTGAAATCCCTGCAGTGAGGTGATATGGTTACGTCGTATTTCCGGCGGTGACTTTGGGGTTTCTAAGTTCTGTCCATCTCTAAGACGATAAACATGTTTGAGAATTGAATAGACCTTTGTGCTTTAGTAATTCTCCCAGGGAGTTTTATTTTTAATTAAATTCAGCAAATATTCATTGAGTGCTTCCTCATAGAAAAGAAGTGATGGCTAGGTGATGACCGTAAGTCTGCGGTGACTGGTGAATGTTCTCAGGGCCAGCCGAGGATGCCAGGACTCGGTGGCGTTCATAGACTGGAGGGATTTGCGGTGCTCCAGGAGGTCCAGGAGAAATGTCATCTGAGCTGACTTTAAACTGTGCTGTGATCTCCAGGCCTAGGGGCGTGGGGAGTGTGTGTGCTGGAGGGTGGGAGGGACCTCCACCCAAACAGGAACGTGGAAGCCTCAGGGCCCATGGGGAGCTGGACCCTTGAGCACAGTGAGGAGTGGGGAAGGGCAAGGCCACAACAGAGCAAAGGCCTGGTGAGCCGGGCTGGTGTGTTAACAGCGACGCTCGGGGTTGGGCAGAGGGTGGGTTGTTGGATCTCTTTCTGTGTTCGTATATGTCCCACCTGTTCCGAGGACTAGAGGCAGCCAGCGGCATCCTAGGAAAGGATGGAGACAGGCAAGGAGGTCGTTGGAAGGCTGTGGTCCTGGTGGAACATGGGCAAAGCCTCAGATACACTCGAAGACCACTCAGTGTAGTTGTAAAACAACAATCCAGATCCCCACCTCCTTCACTACCTCCTGCAGTTTCCTCAAACAGAATTAAAATCCCAAAGTTTGGGCTGGAATGTCCACATGGAATTCAGTCTGCGGTGTGAGAATGGATATCTAGTCTGGTTCCTGCCTCTCCAAGACAAGGAAAGACACGCCCTCCCACCCACCCCACCTCGCTGTCTCTGCAGGACCTGTGATCACTAGCACAGAGAGCTGGACGGCTCTCTAATGTGGCCCTCAGGTAATACTAAAAGGAAATATTTTAATAAAATTTTATCTCTATCTGAGGAAAAGCCAAGTGCAATATATCCAGTCTAATTCTTTGAAAAAGGGCCCAGCTGTTTTCCCGAGAAGCTCCATCCATTCTGTCTTGTTCAGAAGATTCATTCTGACAGTGGAATATAATTAGAAATGTACCATACCTCCCCCAGCGCACACACACACACACACACACACACACACACGCACACACACTCAGGACCGTGGGGAAGTAGAACACGACAGATCCTTCTCCAAAAAAACAACCGAAACCACCTCGCGTTGGTGTCACCCAGGCAGGCTCCTCTGACCAGCCGTCTGCCCTACTGCTTGCTGCGCCTTCACCCCTGATTAGGGCAGCTTTGGACGGCACGTAATTGGTTCCAGCGATTCTCAGCTGCCCTGAGAACTGCCGTTCAAACTTGAACAGCTTTGAGATCAATCGAAGCTGACGGCGGCAAAGCAGTATTGACTTCCCATTCCTAAACCGGGGAATCATTAGTCAAGAAAAGCATCTTTTAATTACTCCCAGGAAGAAAAAAAAAATCTTTTTGGATGGATTCTGCAACAACTGCCATTTTTTTTCCAGTGCATTCGATATTAAATTTATTGTCTCAGGAGGGGAGAGGATGCCCTTCGTCCCCCTCTGTAATGGAGGTTTAATTTGGAGAAAGGAGCAGGTAGAGAAGATCAATGCTATAACAATTAACTACCTCTGGGGTGGAATCAGAATCCCCCTCTAATTGCTATTGATACCATTTAAGCACACACTTAAAATATTGATTGTAAATGGGGCTGCTGAAGTAGGGGAGAAGTGGTAACAGAATGAACTAGGTGTCAGGGGCTTAAGGGGGGCAGTTTGCTGTCGGCAGTGCGGTCTGCATGTGAGTTGGTGTGTTGCATCTTAGAGTACGTTGTCCTGTGGGGTTGGACGCAGGGCCTCGAGCCACCAGGCAGGGCTCTGGTTCCAGTGTCAGGACACAGCTCGGAGGTAGAGATGTTAAAACAGTCACATGCATATTTCCGGAGTGCGTGAACAAATGGGTGAATGATAGAAAGAGGAAACTGGTCAGCTTGGAATACACGTGTCGGGGGGGTGTTGCATCCTCAGGGCCTCAGAACTTGTCGTGTGTTTGTGAGTGAAATTCCCAGCACACGGTGAAGCCATCTCAACAAACCTCTCTGTGCATCCTTTCACGCTCGGCCACGCACTGGCGTTTTCGGGCCCGGTCTGCATCACTTAAGGCAGGTCCTTCTTCTTGATTCTCATCCCCCTTTCACTTAGAAGCTTTTTCGATTGACTGCAGGGAAAATAATTTCCCACCAGGACCGATCGGAGCTCTCTGGAGCTGCATTCCTCCTGGCAGAAGCCGAGCTCAACTGGGCTGTGTGCGGCTTTCTCTCTTCATCTTCCATCTTTGTGTCTCCGAGTCGAGGGCTTTGGCCCGGGAGGGACCAGGGACCAGTTGCTCTTTGCATTTCAGGGCAGGTATCCTGTTTACAAGGTGGTTTGGGGCCTGCCGATTTGGTCTAGGAAATCAAAGGAACCTGGAAGTAGAGAGCTGTGTCCTCAATTCCATGAAAGAGCCCCTGGGAGAAGCTCTAGGCCCAACTGAAATCACCCGTCACCTCTTTGATCCCACATGGAAGGGGACTGAGTTTGCTGATTTAGCATATGTTCCCTTCCCTCTCTTAGCATCCTTTCTCCGGGTTTCGTTATTTGTCAGTCCACCTGCGCCCCTAAACTCCCCTCTTGTGTTTAACCTCTAAAAAGATGTCACTTCAGGAGGAAGATTGGGGGCCGGACGTCAGAAATCTGCGTGGGAGAGACTGGCTGCTCGCTTCCAGGCGGAGCGAGTCTGCCCGGTGATCCAAGTTCCGTGTCCTTTTGATTTCCGAACGCCACTTTCATCTTATTTATGCACATGGAGATATTGATAAAGGGGAAATGTATCCAAACTGAAAATAATTGGATCCCCACCGCTAACTCTGAGATATTAAAAGCAGCACCACTTGGCCACGTCTCTGTCTCGTTAGGTTTGATCATAAGATCACAATATAGTAATCTCAGGCTCAAATTTCTGGCATAAAGATGCACTGATCCAAATGTGGCCTCAGGGAACATAAGGACCCACGCGGTCCCAGGATTGTCTCATCTTATTATTTTTCAACAGTTCTTGGCCCTGCTGAGGTCAGTGTTTTGTCTCTTTGGAGTGTTCCTCTATGCTTGACACCTTATCCTATTTTCTTTCCTTAAAAAAAAGAAAAATGGGCAGGGGGAGAAATAGGGGGGGAAAAAAAAAAAAAAGGACTTTGCAGTGATGACCAGAACCCATCTGCAGTTGGGTGGCATCTGCTCCCCACATGTCACTTCCCTCATTAACAAGCAATTGAATTAATTAAATGCTACTCAGAACACGCATAACAAGCTACCGGCAGTGTCCAAATTAGCACTGATAATCAAGGATGATTTCCTTTATTATCCTGCTAAGTGGTGTGCAGACTCTGATCTCCCTGTCTGCCCTCATCTATTTACATACCCCCAGCTTCTGCCTTTGGAAGCGGAGGTTATCTTACCTAGTTAATTTGCCAGGATCACCGAGCATGGCGGATTGATGCCCTGCCGCCGCTGCCACTGCCACCGCTCGGCCCCCTCCCCGCCTGCCCTCCCCCAGCCCCAGCCTTTGTATCTCAAGCTCACTGATAAATTAAAGGCCACCCCTGTGGTCTCTCAAGTGAGTAATAGAGGCAGAAATTTCATTTTGCAACTGGCTGATTTAATGATCCAAAGGGTAATTAATGGCCTGATTATCTTAATGTTAAATATGTCCGGCAGCAATTACTGTGACCTCCCGCTTGTCAAGGTCCGGGCTGTGCTCTTCTTTCAATTAAGTTCTCTGGGGCTTAATGGTATGAATAAACTCCTGATTCTGTCATCCCGGACGGACGCAGAGGGTTCAGGGAGCTGGGGGCTCGTTTGGAGTTTTAATCAGCCTGTCTTCGACTCTGGCGATCAGAGTTAACAATTATAACAAGGACGGCCTCACTTTCTTCTTCCCCGTGCAGGACCCCATCTCCACCTCCCCTCCATCCACCCTTTTGTGTTGTTGTTGTTGTTTTATTTTATTTATTTTCTCTTACGTATTTCCATGCTCGGAGGGAGAATTCTGTTTGCAGACGGAGCTGCTGTGCTCCATGAGGCTCGTCTCTTCCAATATAAATTATCATGTGAGCGCTGTGGTTTTTCTGTTTGACAGGCTTAATTAATTGGCAGGAGCCCCCAAAAATGACAGTGCCACTAATTGCAACTCAGAGTGCATTTCCGTCATCGTGGCGCGCCTGTCAGCGGGCATGCCCTGGCCCCAGCCGCCGGAGCGGGGCCCACCCTCCCGGCCTCGGGTCCAGGCGGGGACAGTGTCCTGAGTGAGCGGGGACAGTGGCAGGCTCCGAGGAGCCCTGGGTTTGCAGGCACGCCATCCGCATGCAGGAGCGACATTTACTGCCAATAAAGTTCACACGTCCGCAGCTCTGCAAACCCAACAGCTGCCCGGGAACCTCAGATTTGACTTAAGATATTTTAAGGACTTCTCGGAGTAGGCCGCCTTGGAATCAGACCCCGAGAGCCGTAACTCATCCACCCTCCTTGACCGGATGGTCCTCATTAGCACGTTGCTAAACATGCTTGGGTTTACCCGAGCTCTGCACCCAGATCAGAAATATTCCACTATCGATATTAAGTCAGTTAGGGAAATGTACAAATGAGACGTGCATTAACACTGCCTCGAAAATAATAGCTATAGATTATGGTTGACAACAGATAGAGCAGTTCCCCTGGTAAACTGCAGGCAGGGAGCGTGGAGGGAATCTGTGCATCTGCAGTGCTCTCCGATTAAGCTCTCAGGATAGACTAGCCCTAATTATAAGAAAGGCGGATCTAACAAGATTCTCCATAAGGCTAAGTAAAATGCGATCCGCGTTTTGCAAAATAACTGTTCCTTCCAGTTGCCTTTGAAGCAGATGGATGAAATGGTGCTGTTGGTTTATTACGTCCTCCTGCCACACACAAACCTGTCTTTTATTTGATCCTGCAGGAAACCAAATGTGGTAGCCAGCTTTGCGACCGGAGAGCTGTCTTGGGTTGAAAACCCCTCTCATTTACTCTCTGAAATGTAGCCATGGAGACAATCAAGGAATTTTTTTATTTTTAAGAATTTTTATTATCATTGGTAGCTGAAAACGCTAGTCATCTGCCAGCATCAGTTGCGTGTAGGTGCCCTGACCACTTCTGAGCCCGCGTCCATAGATGAGGCAATGTAATGTGGAGGCGAACTGTTAGACTTGAATTCTAGATCATGGGAGCCCTTCTAAACAGGGGCCTATAAATACTCTAAAACAACTGCCTCTGTTTTGATTCCTCCAAAAGTAGAGCATTTTCCAGAAGGTCATTTCTCTCAGTGGTGTTTTGATCATTTTGCACCAGAAACCTTCTCTCTTCTGAGGAGGGTCCTGCTTTCTTCTTCCTAACAATGAAGAAGAGGCAGAAGCAAACAAACCTGGGTCCAGAGTTCACAGTGTACTGGGTGCTTTTTCTTAGGACAGAGCCATCCTATGACATGGGATGACCCCAGTTTCCCACGTGAGAAGATTGTGAGGTCAGGGTCCTGGAGTCATTAGTCTAGGTTCACCCGGGACTAGGGGACAGATCACTTGAACCCAGGACCTGACTCCTGACACTCATCCCTGGTCCTTCTGCTGCTCCCGTCCTCTTTCTGCTCAGCATCATATGGCCACATCCCATGGTCAACTGTGGCATCTAGAGGTACCACTGTGTTTACCAGTATACGTTCCCTCTCCTCCCCTTGGCCCCAGCTCATACTCCTACCAGCCATTAGTGTGTCGGTGTTTATATATTATTAGTTTAAATTTATTATGTATAATAGCATAACTACAATGTCTTTCCACTTATAAAATCGAGTAGCCTCAGAAACGAAGATCCAACACAGCCATAACTAACTAAATAAATAAATAAATAAAATAAAAATTAAAAAAAAAAAAAATCGAGTAGCCTCATTCATGGTAACTTAAAGATAATAAAGCATCATTCATTTTAGTTTGCATTCATACAGCAAACCTGATCAAGTCACTCAGTCATGATTCTAAAGTCTTAATTTTCTGCAGTCAGTGCTAGTCCTATACTAGACAGTGCTGAGACCTATACAGATCAGACAACGTGGTCACACGGTTCAAGCCCCAGCTCTTCACGTAACCACATCCTTCTCCTGCCTGAACCTCCCTCTCTTCATGTCCCTGACCCAACACTGTCTGTTGAAAACATTTAGCTTGTATTTCCAAAAGCTTCACAATCGTATTTATTATCTGCGTGATGACATATGGAGCCAGACCAGAGGATTTCTAGTCCTGGTTTCATCGCCAGCATCTTCTGTGATTTTGATTTTTAAAAACCAGGGCATTTTCTCATTTGTAAGTTGAAACTAGTCATTAGTCCACCCACTTAATTATGTAGATTTAATGCTAAAAGAGAATACTATTTATGAAGTTTCCTGGGCTCTTTATCTGGAAAACTCAGTCAGCTTTGTGCCTGGGTCCTGCATGCTGGCGGTGAGAGAGGCAAGTGGCCCGTGCGCTCTCAGGTGCTGGGGACGGTCTGCTGATGTGGAATATGTGGTCCAGGTTTATTTTTGCTTTGAACCATGGTTTATTGCAGCATCAGCAAGGCACGTTCTTGGACTCCATTCCAAGTGTATCCCTGTGGTGGGACCCAACGATGTGTTTTAACTCTCTAGGTGATTCTTATGCATATTAAAGTTTGAGAAGCACTGGTCTACACCAAGCAGTATACACAAATGCCCACAACCCGCCTGGAGTCCCTCTCACTGTCTTAGCCCAAGTCCCTGGACTTTATTCCTCATTTCTTAAGACCCAGGTATCTGTCCTCTTTCTTTACCATACTCTATATCCAATATGCTATCTCAAAGGTGCTACAACCCACAGAGAACATCTCTTTGTCTGCCCCCATTACTAGAAGATTATATACTGTGATCAAATGTCATTTTCCCCAGGAATGCAAGGTTGGTTCAACACACAAAAATCTGTCAAAGTAATATACCACATTAATAGAATAAAGGACAAATGCTACACACTCATTTCAAGAGATGCAGAATATACATTTGACAGAATTCAATACCCCTTCATGATACAAACACACAGCAAAGTAGGAATAAAAAGAAACTTCCTCAACCTAATAAAGGGTGTCTATGAAAAACCCACAGCTAACATCAAACTTAACGGTAAAGTACTGAAAGCTCCCTGCTTAAGATCAGGAACAAGACAAGGACATCCACTGTCAACACTTTTCTTCATCATTGATGTTCGAGCCAGAGAATTAGGCAAGAGAAAGAAACCAAAGGCATTCAGATTAGAAAGGAAGAAGGTGAAATTATATTTGCAGATGATGTGATCTTATATATAGAAAATCTAAAAGAATTCAAAATAAACTATTAGAGCTAATAAAGGACCTCAGGAATATACAAAATTCAGTTGTACTTCTATACATGAGAAATGGACAATTCCATTTACAATATTAATATACTCAAGAATAAATTTAACCTATATACTGAAAACTACAAAGCATCTTTGAGAGAAATTAAGGAAGACCTAAATAATTGGCAAGACATCCATGTTCATGGATTAGAAGACTTAATATTGCTAAGATAGCACTCCCCAAATGATGTATAGATTCAACACAATCCCTTTCAGAATTACAGATTTTTTTTTGCATAAATGGACAAGCTGATCCTACAGTTTATATGGAAATTCACAAGACCTTCAGATAGGCAAAACAATCTTGAAAAGGAATAACAAAGTTGGAGCACTCGTATATCCTGATTTCAAAACTTACTACAAAACTACAATAATCCAAGATTGTGATATTGACATAAGAATAGACATATAGATTGATGGTATAGAATTGAAAGTCCTGAAATAAGCTCGTCCCTCTATGGTTAATTGATTTTCAACAATTCATTGGGGAGAGAATAGTCTTTCAACAGGTGGCGCTGAGACAACTAGATATCCACATACAAAAGAATGAAGCTTAGACCCCATCTCGTGGCGTATACAAAAACTAACTCCAAATGAGTCAAAGACCTAAGTGTAAAAACTGAAACTATAAAACTTTTAGAAGAAAATAGAGAAATAAAATAGATAAATTGGACTTCATCAAAATTAAAAATTTTATTGCTTCAAAGGACAATATCAAGAAATTGAAAACAGAGAATGAGTGAAAATATTTGAAAACCATATATCAAATAAGAGTCTAATATGCAGAATGTATAAAGAATGTATACAGTTCAGCAACAGAAGACAAGTAACTCAGTTTTAAAACTTGCAAAGGATTGGAATAGACATTTCTCTAAAGAAGATATACAAATACCCAATAAGCACATGAAAAGATGCCAGACATCATTACTGATTAGGGAAATGCAAGTCAACCCACACTGAGATACTACTACACACTCACTAAGATGGCCATAATAAAAAAGAAGGTCAGTGGCAGGTGTTGGTGGGAATGTACAGAAATATGAACCCTCATGTACTGCTGGTGGGAATGTTAAATGACACAGCCACTTTGGAAAACAGTCTGGCAGTTCCTCCAAAAGTTAAACATAGACTTACCGTACGACCGAGCAATTCCTCTTCTATGTATATACCTAAGAGAAATGAAAACACATGTCCATGCAAAAACTTGTACATGAGTGTTCATAGCAGCATTATTCATAATGGCCAAAAATTGAAAACAAACCAAATGTCCATCAAATGATGGATATACACCAACTATGCTTCAATAAAATAAAATAAAAAATTTTAATGATGAATGGGTAAACAAAAGATGGTACATCCATACAATGGAATGTTATTCAGACACAAAAAACAATAAAGTACCATACGTGCTGCAACTTGGATGAACCTTGCAAACATTCTACTAAGTGAAAGGAGCCAGACACAGAAGACCACGTATTGTATTATTCCATTCATATGGAGTGGCCAGAGTAGGCAGATCTGTAGAGATGGAAGGTAGGTTAGTGATTGCCAGGGGCTGGGGGATGAGGGGCAGTGGTGTACAGGGAGTGCCTGCTTAAAGGATACAGGTTTTTGGGGGGGAGATAATGAAAATTGTCTGCATTTCCATGATGGCGAGGGCTCTACAATCTTGTAAATAAACTAAAAGTCCACCAGAGCCTACACATTTACAGCATGAATTGTAGGAAATGTGAAAAAGCATATGAATTGTGTCAATTTTTTTTAAAAAAAGAAGGAATTTCCAAGGAGAACAGATGGGGCAGGGCATTCCACAAAGAGGGAACATTCTGGGCAAAGAGGCAGAAACACACGAGGGTGGCTGAAGCCGGATGGTGGGGGAAGGTGGGCCTGGCTAGCATGTCTGCCCCTCATCTGGCTCGGGGAGCTGGGGGAGCTGGGGGAGGGGCTCGTCCAGCATAGAGCTCTGAGCAGGATTTGCACTGCTGCCAAAACCCCCTGCACTTGGGGGGGCAGGCCAAAGGAGGGTGAGGCCAGGTAGAAAGAGGTGCGTCATGTCCAGGTGAATTGGTGAGTTGGAATCAGTGATGATCAGTGATATGAGGGCCTTCCAGAGCCTTGAGAGGCCAGGCACGTCACAGCCATTGGCTCCTGGAATCCACAGGACAAACCGATGTCTTTCCCCATTTAATAGACAAGGAAATTGGCCTGAGAAACTCAGCCTGTGAATGCAGGAACCAGAATGCAACCCAGGTCCTGCCGGCTGCACAGCCCTTCCTCAGGAGGCATTTGTACCAAAGGGATCTCGGGGGCATAACATCATCAGGGCTCACCCCAGCTGGAGGCCTGGGGAAGGACAAGCATCCAAGGTGATACTTAGTTTTCTCTCTTGGGCCATTGGGTGGATGGCGAGGCCTTTAAATGACAGGCAGAGCAAATAAAAGGTAATTTCAGCCGTAAAATCCTGGCAGTTTGATTTCGTGTTAATAAGGGTGGACATTGCACCCGTTTATGCCCCGTGGTTTTGAGGAGGTGGTCAAGCATGGCCGAGGCCCAGCCTTGCCTGTCCGGTCGTGGCTTTGGAGCAGGGTCTCTGGGCTTCAGGGCGTACCATCCCAAGCCAGCGGGACAAAGCAAGCTTCTCCCAGCTTCAGAGTCCCGATTTCTCCAAGAAATTGCTTGAGGCCCTGGAGAGTGGGAACATCAGTGGCAGCAGCACTAAAGCTTCAAATAATTAAATGTCATTTGTAACTGATACAAAATTTCATCAACCTGGGGTGTGGAAGATAAACATTACCTGGAGCACACAGCACTCAATCTTAGGACTCACATGAAAAGCATCTCTAATGTGTGTGATCTTATGCAAATGACCCTTGAGGACGAACACAGAACCGTGGTGACTTAGCTGTGACTTTCTCCTCAAGGACCTCCACGTGCTGCCCCATGTGTTTTCACACTGATCCTCATGATCTCAGTGAAATTAGGAGAGGTCTGTGTTTAAGATCAGAGAAGAGGACCCCAGGCAGGGAAGGTGACTCCTATAATCTCACACAGTGCCCGGGAGCAGGCTGAACTTAGCTCACAGATTGGTCACCTGGAGGCACCGAAGATAAGTCGACTACAGGGCTTGGGAGCATGGAATTCTGCCTGCAAATGACCACGGTCCTTGTGCCAGCCCTCCTCAACCCTCTGGTGGTTTTCAGCCCAGGAAGCATTTGGAAATGACCATGGGGCGGGGGGGGGGGGGGAGTATGACTGTCATTTTGTCCTAGGGGCCTGAGATCCTGAAGCCCCAGACGGTCCTACAAAAGCGAGAATTGCTTTGCCCCTCACCTCCTGAGATCATTAGCGTCTTCTAAAGAACTCGTGCGAAGGCCTCTAAGAATCCAGTTACTTTCCCCGGAGATTTCTCCTGGGCATGTGGAATGGATAAATCAAGGAAGACGAATACGTTCTCATTCTAGAATGTCAGGCTCTACCTTTCCAGATGCGTTAAATGAAAATAAGAATGATGACCTATTCCGTAGGGTTTCAGAGGAACCATAATAGAGGCTCAATAAATCCTTGAGAGCTTGTATTTTTAATTATTTGTTTCCCGAAACTAATGTTGGGGCTATGCCACATGGCAGATAAAAGGGAAGAGAAAGTAAGTGGCCAGCCAAAGGTTCCGTGGAGTGTCCATCCACACACGAAACAGGGCTGACGTCAATACTTAGAGATTATGCCATGACATCACAGTTAAAAGATGGAGTAGGACGCACAGCCCCGTACGGCTGTGTGCAACCCAGACTCACTTAACAGTCGGAAGACGGTCTGGAGACCTGTACGGCGTAGGGCATCCTAGCACTGTTTACAGAAGCAGTGTCCCTGGGACAGGAGGTAAAAGTAGGATTCCGATCCCATCGAGGCTGCTCTAATCCAGTGCGAACAGCAGAAAATCATCTGTGATTTTAAAATTCTCAATCCTTCTGTTACAGTTGTGTCTGTGGACAGTTTCGGTTTCTAATGACCAGGTTTCTTCTTGACAAAGCGTGTGTGAGATTTTTTTTATAATCTCCTGGGATCAACCCCGTTCTCCACAGTGGAACAAGAACCAGTGTCCGTGCCATGTGAGGGGGGGCACCTGGACGTAATTTCATCAGCAGTCCTGACAGAGGAGACCTCCACCCCATCAGGAGAGGACGCGTTTATCCCTAGACTCCAATGTCACAAAGCGGAGTGCCCTTTCCGCGTGAAGTCGGTGTTGAGGGGAGAAGAGTCTCTGTGATTAGGAGGTAGTGGTGAGGGATTAGAATGCAGTCCTCGTTACGTTTAGGAACCTATTTCCGAGATGGCAAAGCACCAAGAGCCAAGAAGCGGTGAGGAGAGACACGTCCGGTGCAGGGAGCTCCCGGGATGTTCTGTGACACCTGTGAGGTCCTGCGGTCAGAAGAGTTAAAACACCCCCAGCTGGGCCCACGTGTTCGGTGATGACCATGAATGTGTGGTGATCCACGCAGGCCGCTGCCTCTTACGTGGTCATGGGGCTTATGAGAGACCTTTCCAGCTAGAGATCTTATGGCCCAAAGCAAGGCGACCTTGGCCTCTCACACCCATCACACTAAAGCCATCAAGGCCAGAGACGAGCTGAGCCCCCAAGGCCCGGGGCGGCAGGAGCGCATCCCTAGCAGCTGGAAAAGGCTGGTGTTCTCCATGCTCCCTGCAAAGCACAACCTCCAGGATGGACGTGGCCCATCGGCGTTGCAAAGACCAAATGTGCCAGCTGATCCACTGCCTGCCCACTTCCGACAGCACCTGGGGCGGGCGGGCCGGCCCCTCCAGCGCTGGCCCACCCACGAGTTATAGCAGCCCCTGGCCTCCTAATGGCCCCAAGCGCAGCCGCTGAGTTCTTACACGGCATCCGGATCTCTAAGTCTCCAGGAACCCCTTGGAAAGCTGCAGTTGTTATCCCCAGGGTATAGCTGAGGACACGGAGGTCACACAGCAGGTACTTGGTGACAGGGAGTTTGTCCCCAAGCCCACACTCTGAGCCTCAGTGCTTTGCTGCTGGGCTCTTGTGGGGTCGGTGACCAAAGGGAACTGCATGTGACACTGGACAACAGTGAGACACAGTACAGCTGCCATCGGGCTCAGCAGGACGCAGGATGACCAGGTGGCAGCGTGTCTGTGCCTGTGTCCCCCCCCCCACCCCCACGCCTCCCATCCATATCAGCTTGGGCCGGGGCCTCACCCTCTCCCACGCCCACCCCCTGCCATGTGGCACGTTATCCTCTTTCAGCTGCTTGGGGACCGTGATGCCCTCTGAACGTGGTGGAGAATGGTGGCCAGAAACACGACAGCCAACAGTTTTAGTTTATTGTTCAGCCTCAGCAAACACCGAGGGACCACTGGTCAGTCTCCTTAATCTCCATCTTGATGCACTGAGTTCTAATTTCCCCAGATGCGTGTTGGTCATACCCGCCTTCCTCCTCGAGGTGAGGCATCACTAGTCGGCTTTGTCAAGTCTGCAGCCTGCCTGTGCCTTGGATTCCATGTCTGCTTTGGGAGAGGAGAGTCCTTCGAGCACTTTGTGTGAGGAAGGAGCAGGGAAGGGAGGCATTTTGTGCTGCTTACTGGAAATACCGATCTCGCTTAGGCTTGTAACCCAGGCGCGGAAGGTTTTCTTCCTGACAGCAGCCTCCTTACTTGGAAGAAATCTCCTGGTGAGCAGGTGAAGTTGGGAGCGAGCCCGCTGGACAAAGGCAGGGAGACAGGCAGAGAGAAAGCTGGGAGGCCGGTTCATGGTCCTGGAGAGGCTCCTGCAAGGTGACGAGCAAACTGCCAGGCCCCAAGCGGTATTGTTGCTGTCACTTAAGGAACACCCATTCCTAATCAGGTTAGTCTCCTAAAGCATCTGGAGGTCAGGAAAGGTGCTTTCGGAAGTGTATTTTAAAGATAAACCAAGATAACAAGCATCATGGCTTTTCTCTTCCGTCTGTCTGTGGTGGAAGCTTCAGACAGCAGCTCTCGGGAGAGGACAGAGGCAGTAGCTATGGAAATAGCCCAATCTGGGTTCTGATCCTCGCGCCGCCCCCAGCAGCAAGTTAGCAGACCACGGCCAGGCCTCAGTCTTGTCATCTGTAAACTGGGAGCAGTAGTGCCTGCTTCCCGAGGTGCTTGTGCGTTCAGATGAGAAGGTGCAAGGGAAGCCCGCAGAGGCGCTGACTCGTCTTCCTGCTGCAGCAGGGGAGGAGGCCGAGATGAGGGCCGACCAGGCGCCTTCCTCTGTCCTTCCAGCCCCGCTTCTCTGCGTGCCTTGCTCCTGACTCCAGCCTCTGACCTGGTCACTTGAAAGGTGGCAGGTGTGTCCTGCTTTTCCCCGGGTGTGAGTCTAGCCCACCTCATTATCCGGAGCACTCTTGGACCCTGTCTCCCCACACCCCGGGCAGGGTGAAGGCATTGGGAGGTGGGGCCTGGGGAAGGTGGGCCCCTCCGGTGGCCCAGCAGCACCTCTCACCTGCCCCGCAGCGCCCGATGGGGGCAGAGCGGGAGCGGGAGGGGTGGCGGCTCCCAGGTCATCGTCTGAGCTCAAGGGGAGGCACGAGGGCCCAGGTGTGGATGGAATGGGTGGAGGAGGGTTGTTCTGGGACAAGGTGAAGGCCAAGCCTCGCTCCAAAGTTATTTTCTGCCCTCTTTAACCTGCAGCCACGCTGTCAAATGAGCCACATCTGCTAAGGGATGAGTCTCGAGGTCTGACGGTCACCCAGGATTAACTCCCTGCCTTTCTCCCCGGGACTCTCCAGGGAGGTAGCCTGGGGCCGTGCAGAGCCGTGGGAGGGGCACATGCAGATGAGGAGGCTGCTGGCTGGGGGGGCTGCCAGGATGCTCTCCCCAGGGCATTGGGGAGCTGGAGCAGGTGATGCTGCACCGGGTGCTAAGGGGTGTGGTCTGCGGCCACCAGACGGCCCAGCTGTCCTTGCCACTGTGCTGGCGTGGAACCTGACCTCTGGGCCTCGCCTGCCCTCCTCTATAAATGCTAATATGCAGCTTCCCAAACCTACCGAGGTCCCTCCAGACACTGACTGGTACCCTCACCTAAAACCTACTAGGCCAGGTAAAACCAGCCGTGTTCATCCAGCGCATCCCTCTAAGTGGGCAAAGAACGTGATGTAGGAAACAAGGACTGTGGGCAGCGTCAGGCCCCAGGGAGGCGGCAAGGGACTTAGATCCTCCCCTGGCCACAGAGCAGGTGGAGGGAAGAAGGGGAACCCAGCAGGCGGCCTTGCCTCAGCAGCAGCTTCTCAAGTCAGATTTTCTACAGACAGAAATCAGGCGGTTCATCTCCTGGAGGTAGATGCACTCTGGTGAGACGGACGTGAACATCCGACCTTATCACGGCTTCCTGAAATCTCCCTGGTTTCAACCCAAGTTTGAAAAGGACTCTGTCCCTGATGTTTGCACATGTGGTTTGGAAATCGTGGTGCAGGGGGAGGCTGAATGACTTATTCAAGGGCAAGGAACACGGCCACTGGCTTTGAGCTAGGAGCCTGCGGTTCCCGGTGTGTCGTTCACCGCATTGTCGCGCCTGCTCGGTCCCCTGCACCCGCCGGTCGCGCCTTATTTCTGAAACACACCCCCCCACCCCCGCCGTTGGGTTTCATCTGGCTGTGAAGCAGTCATCAAAGGACGCTCCCCTAAACGATCTGTTCACAGGCAGCCTGGAAAGCTTTGCTGACATGTTGCTAACGCTCTGTCGGGCTCTCTGCAGAACAGAGATGGTGTTTGGCCAGCCCGCCGACACTTGGGTGATTATCGAAAGGAGCCCCACGGGGGCCAGAGCACGTAGAAACAGGAACAACACTTTGAATGTGCATATTGACAGTGAAATCCTGTTTCCCAAGGCGAGGGAGTGGGGTCCAGTTGTTGCCGGAACAGCCCGTCTCCCTGGTCCTTTTAAAAAGGGGGATCTTTTGACAGTTGCCACATGCTGAGTCCCAGAGTCCTGTGATGGCCAGCTGGGCGGTGGTTTAATGAGGGACCGAGGACCAATGTTCCAGCACTGGCTTTAGCGTGGCCTTCCCCGGCCCTAGTGCTGTCCATCAAACTCCTCATCTGCTGGGACACTCCTTTGGTCACTGAAGACAAACTTGCAGGTCACCGTGGCTTTTCCCCATGGTGCTTCTGCTGAGATTTGATGGAGTAGTTATCTCGTGGTCAGGATGACCCCACGTCAGCGTGTGTCCAGTGATGTCAGCGTCACTGCTCGTGACCTTGGTGACTGTGCTTCCCAGCGTGACTTGCCCGTGCATCCTGCAAAACCCTGCTCCCCTGGCCTGACCCCTGGTCCACACTGTCTTTCCCTGTCATCACAGGGCCACCCTTCCCAAGCTCAGGAAAGGCCACTCACTTTGCAGATCCGTTTACTAAAGCACAGACTGCAGGATGCTTTGGCTTGCAGGACGCCCTGAACGTGCAAGGCCCATACCAGTCACTCGAATATCTTATTCTCAGTCCAAGTGTGGACAAAAGACTCATTCAAAGTGTCCTTTCGGGATTGTTGAGATAAAGCATGAAATCTCGCAATTATTGGATGATTTAGTGAGGTGGGAGGGGTCATTTTTAAACATTTATATCAAGGTGTATTCTACATACAGTACATTGCACATCTGAGGGAGCCAAGAGTTCCAGCAGCTTTGACAACCACATGCACGTGTGTAACCCACACCCCTATTGGTATATTTCTCTTACCCCAGGAAGTGGCCTCGTACCCTTTCCAGTTAATCTCTCTGTTAAGCAATGGTCATGGATTTGCTCTCTATCAGGACAAGATTAGTTTTGCCTTTTCTAGAAATTTATGTAAATAGCATTATGGGGTACGTACTGTTCTTGTGGCTGACATCTATTCCTCAAAAAATGTACTGAAAAGGATTGGGGTTCTATCAGTGGTATTTTTTTTTTTTTGGCACGCTTTATTCTTTCAAAGGCATATCTGAAATACAGTTTCTCATCAATGGTGGTTTTTAATTTTTTTTTAATTTTTTAATCACTAAGACCTAAGAGCTCGGTACATGTCAGATGCATGTCCCAAGCTTGGTACGTGTCCAGGTGGGTCTGGTTCCGAAGCTGAGGTTCAAGTTCAGGCTCAGGTTCAACTGACCAGGGTCAAATCTCAGTTTGCCACTGACTTGCTGTGTATCCTGGGCTGTTTGACCTCTGTGTTTGACCTGAGTTGCCCCATCTGCGAAGTAGGGATAATTGTAGTACCTGCCTTGTAGCATGATTTTGAGGATTGAATGAGCAGTATGTGTGGCACCGTGGTGAATACCTAATCTTCTAAATCAAGGTCTGAGTTCTAGATAAATGTCATCTATAGTTTTTCGAAGGAAAAATCACCGAGCATTTAAAGGGGAAAATTTTCTACAAGTTCATGTACTTTAGGGTCAAGTTCAACAAGCTCATGTAAAAATTACAGCGTACACACGTCATATTGGCTACAAGGTCCTAAATCAAATGAGTGATCAGAAAATGTCATCAGTATCTGTAGTAATACTTGTACTGTGCCAACCCCTTTGGGACAAACAGGAAGGATGTTTCTGGAAAGACAATTCAATTATTTTCTTATGATGTAGTGTAAAATAATATATGTTACTATGGGCTAAATTCTGTGACCAAGACTGTGAGTGGCACATATGTGAAGAAGAGAATGAAGTGATGTTTCTCCTTTGATGCTGGGCAAGCAGGCTTATCTCTTAGACATCTTTTGCATCCTTTACAACCTTCATGTTTTGTACCTATAAGGCGAGACTCAGGAATCCCAAGTGATTTTCATGTGTCAGAAAATCATTTCATTTTCATGTCACAGAAGCCAAAGAGGAGTGACCATCCCTGGGGTATTTTACACCGTGTTCCGAGTCACGGCCGCTGGACTTTCAAGGTCAGCCATCGGTCTTCTGCTATAGCTGGCCTGGCAAAGAGAAGGGCATGTCATGTACGTTCCTATAAAATGGAGTGACTCTTACTAGCGTCAAATAATTAGCTGCCAATCAGTGTGCAACATCTGATGGGTAAAAAAGATAGTTATGTTTCCGAAAATAGTGATGCTTCTTGTTGGCCAGGGTTTCGTGGAAATGTGCCCTCAGCCCCTCCCTCCCCCTGCCAACACTGCTGGTAAGAGTAAAAATTGGGAAAACCTTCCTGGAAAGAACATGGCATGAAAAAGGACATCTTTAAAAGGACAGCTTTTTTTTTTTTTTTTTTTAAATTGAGGTACCGTTGGCTTATAACATTATATAAGTTTCATGTATACCACATTGTATTTCATTTTTCTTAACCATTTTTTTATTGAAATATAGTTAATTTACAATGTTGTGCTAGTTTCAGGTGTACAGCAGAGTGATTCCGTTTTTTTATATATATATTCTTTTTCAGATTCTTTTCCATTGTAGGTTATTACACGATACTGAATATAGTTCCCTGTGCTATACAGTAGGTCATTTGTTTATTTTATATATAGTAATATGTAGCTGTTAATCCCAAACTCCTAATTTTTCTGACATTTTTTATATTTTGAATTCTGTGTACACTACAGCATGTTGGACACTGAAAGTTTCCATCCATCACCGTACAGTTGAATCCCTTTACCTGTTTCATCTCCTCCCCCTTCTTCCCCTCTGGTAACCATTCCTCTGTTCTCTGTATCTACATGTTTGGCTTGGTTTGGTTGGTTTGGTTTCTTCTTTTCCTTTATATATTCCACATGTGAGTGAAATCATACGGTATTTGTCTTTCTCAATCTGATTTATTTCACTTAGCGTAGTACCCTCAAGGTCCATTCATGTTGTTGCAGGTGGCAAGATTTCATCTTTTTTATGGCTAAGTCATAGTCCTTTGTGTGTGTGTGTTTGTGTGTGTGTATTTATAACATCTTCTTTATCCATTTATTCATCAGTGGGCACTTAGGTTGCTTCCATACCTTGGCTATGGTAAATAACGCTGCGGTGAACATAGGGGTACATATATCTTTTTGAATTAGTATTTTTATATTCTTTGTGTAAATACCCAGAAGTATGCAGTAGAATAGCTGAATCATATGGTAGTTCTATTCTTAATTTTTTGAGGAATCTCCATACTGTTTTCCAGAGTGGCTGTACCAGTTTACATTCCCACCAACTGTGTATGAGGGTTCCCTTTTCTCCACATCCCTGCCAACACTTGTTATTTCTTGCCTGTTTCATGATAGCCATTCTAACAGGTGTGAGGTGATAGCTTACTATGGTTTTGATTTACATTTCCCTAGTAATTAGTGATGTTGAACATTTTTTTCATATGCCTGTTGGCCAACCGTTTGTCTTCTTTGGAAAAATGTCTGTTCAGCTCCTGTGCCCTTTTTAAAATCAGGTTGTTTGGTTTTGTTGTTGTTGTTGAATTGTATGATTTCTTTATATATTTGGGGTATTAACCCCTTATCAGCTATGTGATTTGCAAATATCTTCTCCCATTTGGTAAGTTGTCTTCTTGTTTTGTTGATGGTTTCCTTTGCTGAGCAGGTTTTTAGTTTCATGTGGTCCCATTTGTTTATTTTTGCTTTTGTTTCCCTTGCCTGGGGAGACATATGCAGAAAGATATCGCTAAGACTGATGTCAAAGAATATACTACCCATGTTTTCTTCCAGGAATTTTATGGTTTCAGGTCTTACATTCAAGTCTTCAATCCATTTTGCATTGATTTTTGTATATGGTGTGAGATAGTGGTCTAGTTTAATTCTTTTGCATCTGGCTGTCCAGTTTTCTCAACACCATTTATTGAAGAGAATATCCTTCCTCCACTGTATGTTCTTTGCTCCTTTTCGTAAATTAATTGTCCATATAAGTGTAGGTTTATTTCTGGGCTCTCAATTCTTTTCCATCGATCTATGTGTCTATTTTCTGACAATACCATGCTATTGATTACTATGGCTGTGTAATACAATTTGAAATCAGGGAGTGTGATACCTCCAGTTTTGTTCTCTTTTCTCAGTATTGGTTTGGCTATTTGGGGTCTTTTGTGGTTCCACGTAAGTTAGGATTCTTTGTTCTAATTCTGTGAAAAATGTCATTGGGATTTTGATAGAGATTGCATTGTCTTTAGATTGCTTTAAGTAATATGGACACTTTAACGATATTAATTCTTCCAATCCATGAGCATGGAATATCTTTCCATTTCTTTGTGTTTTCTTCGGTTTCTTTCAACAGTGTCTTACAGTTTTCAGTGTACATGTTTTCACCTCCTTAGTTAAATTTATTCCTTGGTATTTTATTATTTTTGTTACAATTGTAAATAGGATTGTTTTCTAAATTTCTCTTTCTGCTAGTTCATTGTGTATAGAAATGCAGATTTTTTTGTGTATTGATTTGTAGCCTGCAACTTACTGTATTCATTTATTATTTCTCATAGTTTTTTTCCTGGAGTCTTCTGGACTTTCTATATATAAAATCATGTCATCTGCAAATAGTGACAGTTTTATTTCTTCCTTTCTGTTTTGAATGCCTTTTATTTCTTTTTCTTGCCTAATTGCTCTGGCTAGGACTTCCAATACTATCTTGAATAAGAATGGTGAGAATGGACATCCTTGTCTTGTTCCTGATCTTAGAGGGATAGCTTTGAGTTTTTCACCATTGAGTATGATGTTAGCTGTGGGTTTGTCATATATGGCCTTTCTTATGTTGCGGTACATTCCTTCTATACTTATTTTATCATAAAACGATGTTGAGTTTTGTCACATGCTTTTTCTGCATCTATTGAGAGGATCATATGATTTTTATCCTTCATTTTGTTAATGTGGTGCATCACACTGATTGTTGAGGATTTTGCACCTAGGCTTATCAGAGATATTGGCCTGTAATTTTCTTTTTGTGTATTGTTTTTGTCTGGTTTTGGTATCAGGTAATATTGGCCTCCTAAAATGAGTTAGGAAGCATTCTCTTCAATATTTTGGAAGAGTTTGAAAAGAATAGGCATTAAATCTTCTTTGAATGTTTGGTAGAATTCACATGTGAAGCTGAGAGGACATGCTTTTTGACCCAGCAGTTCTTCTCCTAACATTTATCCTTAAAAAATGAAGGCTGTGTGAAAAAATTTCATTGCAAAAGTACTCACTGAATTGTTGTTCATAATAGTCAAAAATCTTTAAATAAAGCATCAATCCAAAATAGATGATCAAATAAATCGTATTTTCTTTAGTATATAAATAATGTATCTATTTACAAAATATTAAATGTGTAGGTGATTACAGTATATGGTATATTCAGTGAAATCTTTTGAAGCCTCTAAAAATGATGCAGCTGAAAACGTAGTAACCCAGAGAGGGGGTCACAGTATATTAAGTTAAAAGCATCTTATAAATTAGAATGTACCCCAAATTGTTATTTTTTATTTTCTGGGGGATAGGGTTTTGACCTACTTATTGCTTATCTTTACTTTCTAATTTTCTACCATTTTAAAATTGTGGTTAGATTTTTTTATCCAATGTCTATGAGATTGAAACCTTTGAAGGAGCAGGGTGTGTTCTTGGTGTGAATGGCATGCACGTGACCGTGCTTTTCACACAGAGTGAGACTGGCGGATGGTACCACCCGAAGGGCACCCTTGTCTGCGCCCCGGTGCCCGCTGGCCGTGGCCCTGTGCTCAAAGCACTGGCGGAGGCATAGTGCTCGGACTTGAGCCGCACAGCCTTAAAACAAGCCCTCCCCAGGCCTCAGTTTCCTCTTTTGTAAGAGGACCTGGTGCTTCTCTTTTTCGTCCCTGAGGCTGGATAGCCAGGGGAGGGGGTGGGGCTGGTGGTGAGGACCAGCATCCTATATTGGAGTATAATTGCTTTAAGGTGTTGTGCTAGTTTCCGCTGTATAACAAAGTGAATCAGCTATACGCATAGGTATATCCCCCTATCCCCTCCCTCTTGCGTCTCCCTCCCACCCTCCCTATCCCACCCCTCTAGGTGGTCACAAAGCACCGAGCTGACCTCCCTGTGCCATGCTAAGCTCACTGACTTTGAACAGCTTAGTGAGGCCGACTGGGCTTATTTCTCTGGAAGAGATTAATTAAAGGTGAGAGTTTTAATAAAAGAAGAAAAAGGTGACAAGGAATGCAGGGGGGAGGGGTTGTTTCCTAACTTTGCCTTGGCGTCTCTATGCTGCCCCTCCTTTCCCAGAGCCCTCTCAAAACCCTTGGCAGCCTCCTTGGCAGAGCCGGTTGGGATGCTCCAGCTGTGTTTGGCTGCCACACCAAGGGGGAGTTCCTCTCAGCTCTAAAAGCCAAGCCAGATTTTGGAATTATCCAGTGGTTGAGAACTGTCCACAGGTGCCAGTGCTCATGGTCACGGTGATTCTCCTTCAAACGGCTGTCCCTGCCCGCCTCCAGGAGCAGATTGCACACAGACCCGCAGGAGGGAGGAACCTCACCTAACCTGGCCTTTTCTTTTGCATTGCTCAGAAAACAGTTTCTTCTCTTTGAGAACAGTCTTACATTTTCTCCTCAAATTTCCCACCCATCCTCACCGCTGTCTACACCAGCACTGTCCAGAAGTATAATGTGGTCCACGTATATCATTTTAAACTTTCTAGGGAATTCCCCGGCGATCCAGTGGTTAGGACTCCATGCTTTCACTGCCGAGGGCACGGGTTCAATCCCTGGTGGGGGAACTGAGATCGCACAAGCTGTGCACCGCAGCCAAAAAAAACAAAATAGTTTAAAAGTTCCCAAGATGTTTTTTGAAAAAAAGCATTCTATTAGCTGCATCTTAAAGAGTCAGAAGAACCTGGGAAGTAATTTTAAAGATATGATGAATTCACCCATTATCTCTAAATTGTTATTTCAACATAGTAATCAATATCTAAAAGTAATAATGAGATAGATACATTCTTCTTTGATACTAAGACTTTGAAACCCGGTCTCTTGTTTCACACAGCCCACTTTCGTTCAGACTTGCCCACTTCAGGCATCCTGTGGTCCTATGTGGCCAGTGGCCACCATTTTCAACCTTGTGGGTCTAGACAGCTCGTGAGAACAGAGGTGGTGTTTGCTCTCTCGACTTGTAGAACAACGATGGGGTGGGATGTCAGATTATGATGCTCTTGGTTTTATAAGTTAGTCTCCTGCAAAGACCTTACAGGGATACTCACATATAAATGTCTTACTTGCAGAATAACCTGGGAATGGTTATTAAGTAACCCGGTCTCAATTTCAGGGTCCGTCACAGCAAGGAAGGCACTTAATCTTCTGGAATTTGTCTTTCTTCATCAGCATGTAGAGCAGATCATGCTTTTTTATCTGGGCCACAAACGTGGCTTTCCCTCACAGTCACCTGTGGGCCTCTTCATGGCCCCGACTACACGTGAGATCCGCTGGGGGTCTACGGCCTCTCTCCAGGCCCCTGGAACCAGACTCTGCCAGTCGAGCCCGGACACTGGCATTTTATAAAGCCCCACGCCCTCCTTCCAGGCGTTACACTATGTGTCGCAGGTCAGGAACCCCTGCTCTGTGTGCTGGGGCCTTACCTAGAGCGAGGCTCTCACCTGGGGCTGATTCTGCCCCTCGAGGGGACATTTATTTATTTATTTATTTATTTATTTATTTTATTTATTATTTATTTTTTAACATCTTTAATTGGAGTATAATTGCTTTACAATGGTGTGTTACTTTCTGCTATATAACAAAATGAATCAGCTATACATATACATATATCCCCGTATCCCCTCCCTCTTGCATCTCCCTCCCACCCTCCCCACCCCACCCCTCTAGGTGGTCACAAAGCACCGAGCTGATCTCCCTGTGCTATGTGATTGCTTCCCACTAGCTATCTATTTTACATTCGGTAGTGTATATATGTCCATGCCACTCTCTCACTTCGTCCCAGCTTCCCCTTCCCCTCCCCGTGTCCTCAAGTCTTGGGGGACATTTAGCAATGACTGGAGACATTTGAGGTTGTCTTAACCTGGGGTGGGGGGATGTTACTGGCATCCCGTGGGTAGAGGCCAGGAATGCTGTTGCACAGCCTGCGATGCACAGACAGCCCTCACAGCAGAGAACTGTCCAGACCAAGATATCATCGTGCCAAAGTGAAGAAACCCTCCCGAAAGCAGTGATTCTCAGTCTGGGCAGGCATCAGAATCACCTGCAGCGCTTGTCAGAGCCCAGATGGCTGGGCCCCAGCCCCCGAGTTTCTGACTCAAGGGACCTGGGATAGGACAGGGGAAGTCCTGACAAGCTCCCAGGTGAGGCCGGGGCTGCTGCTCTGGGACCCTCTCAGCATCCGCCGCTCATTAGAGTCACCTTAAACCGCCAGCGCCACCAGAGCTCACGACTGGATGCAGGTGAGGTTGAGCTTAGAGGCATTTCAGAAGTTCCCCGGGTGGTTGGAACACGGAGCAAGATGCAGAGGCTCTGGCTGACACCCACCAATTCAGGGTGTGAGGAGGGGGAGCAAAGAGTCCACGTCCAGAAGGAAGCTGCGCAGGTGACCCACGAGGCCACACCTGGCCGAGAAACAGCGAGGAAGTGCCTGGAACCCTGTGGAGATGGGCCTCTCGGGGCCTCGGGAGAGAAGTCGGCCTGCACCTTGGCGAGCAGGCCGAGCCGGTAAAGGTGAGAGAGCAAAGTTAGAGACTGGCTCTGGTTCCTCTGCTTGTCCCCATCGGGTCCTCCCGGGCTCTGCCACTTGCTTTTGTCGGTCGCAGCAGTCCAGTGCCATGTTACTAAGAAGTCTGCCTGGCTTCCCCCCCACTCGCCAGCTGTGCAACTTTGGGCAAGTCCTTCAGCCTCTCGAGACCTTGGTGTCCTTGCCCGTACCCTGGAGGCGAGAATGTGTGCTTCATGTGTCTGACCTGAGCTCCAGAAGTGTGTAAAGCCCCTCCAGTGACAGCCCCCCAGCCCGGTCAGTAAATGGTATGCAGCATTATCTCGTCTTGCTGTGCCCAAATCCCCCTGGATTTCTCCCTCATCCTTGTTTTGGCAAAATGCCTTACACCTTGAACATCTTCCCAAGGCCTAGGGTCCTCTCTCACCCCCTGGACCTGGACTGGTTCCCTGGACCCTCCAGCGGGATCTTGAGGCGTGAACTGCCTATGCCTAAGCCTTGTGAGCGTAGTCTGTGCCTCAGGCTAAAATGAGACCTTGTATGCCAAGGCCACCTGCCTGAACTTGAAGTTGTGCAGCCTCAACTCTCCTGCCCGGCAGAGCTTTCCTCCCTCGGCTGGGTTGCCCCCGACCACCATCAGCTTCATGCCCCAGTCCTTTCCTCAAACGCTGACCTGCAGCCCCGGGACTGGCCAGGGGGTGCACGTATCCGCAGACTCATTTCCAGACAAATCAGAGCTGCCAGCTTCCAGAACTAACTCGGGGCTGTACTCAGTGAGGGCAGGAGGCTGTGGGGAAGGCTGTGACCTTCTCCAGGAGCAGACAGCCCGTGACTTTTGACCTCAGACAGTCCTTCAGAGTAGCCGACCCTCCTTCTCATTAAAGGTCCAATGACAGTTTTCATTAGACGTTTGTCCCGACATCCTTGGTAACACATTAGTCCTTTCCAAACTGGTATTTGCGTACCAGCCGACTGTGAGAGTGAGTGGCTCAGCGTAGTAGAAACTGCAGGTTCTTGACCCGTTTGGGCCACATGTCAGGGCGGGTCACTTATCCTAACGGCAGTGTCCTCTGCAAAGAGATGTTGAGCAGAAGTCCACCAAGGAGCCCCGTCTGCGACTCTCCTCTCCCTCCGCATTTATGATCCACACAAAAGGTTCCAGCATTTCTTTGGTGTGAGTTAGACCGAGTGTCGATAAAGACGTCTTATAAAGAGACTTCTCCGATCCTCCATTTAATCACCCTGACGGTCTCTTCAGAATGGGCAACTTCGTCATCGGGTTAATGTATAAAGATACTGAGGGCGAATTCACATCGTGGACTCTGGGAAGTTCATGATCAGTTTTTATCTGGCGTGGCGTAGGCTGTTCTTCCCTTTCAGGGTTTAAACTCAGCAATTTCATCTTAAACATCAGAAGAGTCCATTTGTACTTACTGATAGTCTACATAAAGCCCAGCACCTAAATACAGTATAGGTTTTTCCAAACCAAAACAGACGTGTAGAAATGGTACGAAACGTACATTGAATTAGTTGCACAGTGACCAGGCATTTCTTCAGCACAAAGCCCTCTTTCAGATGTGTCTTTTATTTGCAATTCCTGTTTTCATGTACTTAACAGTCATCTATGGAATGGACATGAGGACTGGAGTCCTCAGTGAAAAGAGCCAGACAGAAAAGGCGGATCTGTAGAGAAAGAAAGCAGATTCGTGGTGGCCTGGATGTGGAATTGGGGATTCATTGTAAATGGATGTGAGGGAGCTTTGGTGGGTGATAAAAATGTTCTAAAACCGAATTGTGTTGATGGCTGCAAAGCTCTGTAGATTTACTAAAAATTGTTGAAATGTATGCTTAAATAGGTGAATTGTATGGTATGTAAATTATACCACAATAAAGCTGTTAGGGGGAAAAAAAAGACTTAGTACTGCCCTCCCCCACCCCAGGGGGCTTCTAGTTTATTAAGAAAGCTAAAGAAAACATAGGACAAAAAGAGGCGACATCAGTGGGGCCCACAAAGCTACCAGGGGTCTCCTGACCCAGTTGTCAGAGGGAACGGTATTCCAGCCTGGGATGAGGGCCAGGGAATCTGGGCTGTCTCTAGTCCTTGGTTTCCAAAGCCTTTCCGGTAAATAGGGAACCTGCTGGGGCTTCCAGGTACCAGAAGTGGCCTGAGGTCCCCCTGTTGGCCCCAGAAGGACCTCATCACCCCTCCCGAGACTGCAAGACGGTCCAACATGTCACAGGTTCTGAGAGGGGCCTCTGACAGTGAGGACAGCCGTGCCAATGGCCCGGTGTGTCATGAAGATGCCACCAGTGGTTTTAGATTTGAAATCCTGTGTCAGGGCAAGTGGCTCAGAATCCGAAATGTATTTGGAGAAGAAACCCATTCAGAGGAAGCCTCAGTGAGAACAGGTTGGCAGCAGCCATGGGGCCAAGGAGGCCTACTAGGAGCAGGTTGGTCACAGGCGGTGCCGGGACATCGCACACGGACCTCCGGGATCTTTGGGGCGACTCGGATCTCCACTGGGACCCTCCCACCCCGTCACGGGCTCCTTCACACGTACTTCTCAATAAGGTCTGGAGATGAACAGCAGATTGTTTTCAGCAACCGGAGAGTCTTGAGAACATCTCTTTCCTGAATATCTTAAACATGGGCTATAAGCCAGCCAGACCTCAGCGTAGGAACCAGGATGCTGTGTCAAAGCCAGAACGTAGGGCTTCCCTGGTGGCGCAGTGGTTGAGAATCTGCCTGCCAATTCAGGGGGCACGAGTTCGAGCCCTGGTCTGGGAAGATCCCACATGCCGCGGAGCAACTGGGCCCGTGGGCCACAACTACTGAGCCTGCGCGTCTGGAGCCTGTGCTCCGCAACAAGAGAGGCCACGATAGTGAGAGGCCCGCGCACCGCGATGAAGAGCGGCCCCCGCTCGCCGCAACTAGAGAAAGCCCTCGCACAGAAACGAAGACCCAACACAGCCATAAATAAATAAATAAATAGAAATTAAAAAAAAAAAAGCCAGAGCGTACTCCTGTGAATTTTAATTCCAGCAAGTGGTGACAGGTGTTTCTGGAAACAGGTGTGTTTGAGAACCAAAGTAAACAAACCGTGGCTTCTCCCAGTAAGGGGTGCAGGCTCTGTGCTGTGGGCATCCGAGCAAGGGCAGTGCTTCCCAGGCTTACTTAACAGAGCCTTCCCAAAGAAATACCTTCTAAAGGTCAAGGGCCACATTTTGGGAAGCTCTCCCACAGAGAACTGAAAATATATACATATGCGTATATGTATACGTACACTATACATGCATCTACGTATACACATCTGTGATTTCACCCCCAGTTAGTGTTTGATGTATGACATATAGTCTTCCCATACAAAATTTTTGAAAAGAAACAATGCTTTAAAAAACAATTTTAAAGCCTTTTTTAGGCTACCACTAGCATGTCTTGATCCTCTTTCTATTGTTACATATTTTATTTTCTTTTTAGCTTACTTATTTATTTATTTTAATTTTTATTTTATACTGGTGTATAGCTGATTTACAATGTTGTGTTAGTTTCAGCAAAATGGTTTAGTTATACATATACATATATCCGTTCTTTTTCAGATTCTTTTCCCATATAGGTTATTATGGAATATTGAGTAGAGTTCCCTGTGTTATATAGTAGGTCCTTGTTGGTTATCTATTTTATATATAGTAGTGTGTATATGTTAATCCCAAACTCCTAATGTATTCCTACCCCCCACCCCGCTTTCCCCTTTGGTAACCATCAGTTTCTTTTCAAAGTCTGTGAGTCCATTTCTGTTTTGTAAATAAGTTCATTTGTATCATCTTTTTAGATTCCACATATAAGCGATATCATATGATAATTGTCTTTCTGTGTCTGACTTACTTCACTTAGCATGATAATCTCTAGGTCCATCCATGTTGCTGCAAATGGCATTATTTCATTCTTTTTTATGGCTGAGTACTATTCCATTGTATATGTGTACCCTATATACCTTGGTATATATACCTTTCCTTTATCCATTCCTCTGTCGGTGGAAATTTAGGTTGCTTCCATGTCCTGGCTGTTGTAAATAGTGCTGCAGTGAACATCGGGGTGCATGTATCTTTTCAAATTATGGTTTTCTCCGGGTATATGCCCAGGAGTGGGATTTGCTGCATCATACGGTAGTTTTATTTTTAGTATTTTAAGGAACCGCCATACTAGCAGTATATCATGATCCTCTATATATCATTACATATTTCTTGTAGAGCATTATTCTTAACGGAGTCACAGTAATTCATCCGACAGTTGAGCCATCATTTGGTCCTTCACCTTTGGACTTAGGGAACATTCATAATGAAATAGCGAAAGAAGGCTGGAGTGAGCATCTTTGTGTGTGCATCTTTGAGGGACTTATGACTCATGCTTTTCTAAGGCTGGGTCCCCAGAAGGAGCCTAACTAGATCAAACGTTACAGACTTTTTGAGGAATTTAATTTGTGTCAATTCAATGCTCTCCAGAAGAGTGGTGCCCTCTGCCCACCCCTCCCCCCCAAGCATCCTGCCTTTCTCTCCATCCTTCACCGCGTCCCCCTCCCTCCCTTGAAGCCAGTCCTTGAGTCCAGGACTCATGATTCTATGGCACTGCTTTGATCAGGTCACTTTTCTCCTCAGAAACCTGCTCTATCAGCCATGTTTCTTCGGAGAAACAGAACCAACTGTGTGTGTGTGTGTGTGAGTGTGTGTGCGCGCGCGCACACAGACACATGTACAGGGAGAAAGATTTGTTGTAAGGAACTGGCTCATGTGATAGTGAGGGCTGGCAACTCTGAAATCTGTAGGGCAGGCCGGAGGCTGGAGACTCAGATGGAAGTCAGCACCGCAGTCTTGAGGCAGAATACCGCCAGGAAACCTGGGGTTTCTCCTCCTAAGACATTCAGCTGATTGGGTGTGGTCCACCCACATTGTTGAGTGCAATCCTCACTTAAAAGCAACGGATTGTAGATGAGGTTAACCGTTCACAGCAACACCTAGACACGTGTTTGATTAAATCACTGGGCTTCACAGCCTGGACAAGTGGACACATGATATTGGCCATCATACCTGCCTTGACTCCAATTGCCAGGAGAATTCATCCCAGCAGAAGCCACTAGCTGTCTGTCCTTGCAGGCGGGGTCGGGTGGGGAGGAGACTGCATTTCATTGGGTCCCTTTGCCTTTTAAGGGATAGTCTCCCTGGATAAGTATTACTACCAAATGGCATCTTGAACGACTTCAGTATTTCCTGACATCACATGGGCCTCACATTTTCGGTCCCCTGCCTGGCTCCTGTGACTTGGTACTTTCACACACCGGACCCAGTCCACCCTCCAGCCCCCTCCTCCCTATAGGAATCCTATACTTGAGCCAGACTGATCACTCCACAAAGGCTCCTGCCCCGTACCATGTCGTTGACCTCGCTTATGCCTCTCTCTCCACCCGGAGCGGCCCTCATCCCATGTGGTTAAATGAGTGACCACACCCACTGCCTGCCTTTCCTCGCCGCCCGCTGTGCCTTCGTCCCGGCAGAAGGTCTGGCCAAATACGGTGACCCCAGGGCTTGAGCAGTGAGGTTCCAGTCCTGTCCTCAGGAGGGATGACACCAGACAGAGCACCAACCCGTACCCTGGCCTGGGGACACCATGCCTGCCCTCCGGGGTCTCACTGCCTATAGAGGGGAGACAGGCAACGCTGAAAACTGCTGGATAATGTCGTACGTGCCAAACGGCAGCAAGCAGAGGGGAACAGAGAAACCAAGGGAGGCTTCATCAAGGAGAGAAGGGAGCACCAGGCAGGAAGTTGGCGGGCCAGGGAGAGGGGTACCATGGAGAGAGGGGCGGTCTGTGCAGAGCTATGGAAGAGGGACCCGCCACGACACGCTACCGTGTGTTTCGCTGCTGCTGAAGACCAACATTCGAGGCTGGAATTAGCAGGGAGTGAGAAACTCATGGGTCTGAAATTTTCCCTGATGGGCAAGTCAGCCCGCCACAGTTCCATGGAGCTGGTTCATGATGTGATTCCTGGGTCAGAAACAAAGAAAAGCTCTTGCCTGCGGCAGCAGCAGTGCCCCCAGTTTCCAGGGTGATGTGGTTGAGGCCAGGTGACATCCACACACGCAGCGGGCTACATGACAGTAGAGGAGCCCCACGCTCAGGGAACCCGAAACTTCAGTGATGGGCAGAAAGCACTTTATCTCGGCTGCCTCTCTGGTCCAAGGCTGCTCGCCCTGCAGGCACTCCTGGAAAGATAATCGGACACAAAGGCAGTTGAGCCTCTGCTGGAAAGCCGTGCAGATGCAAGAGACCAATGAAGAATCGTTTCCCAGCAAGAGGAAGGAAGACAGGACAGACGGCCCCTTGCCTCAAGTCTCCAGCCTCGATTCTGGAGAGTCCAGAACCTTCCTGACTCAGGCCCAGAGGGGCAGCTGGGGAGGAAATAGAAGAGCAGTTTGTGAAGGCAGAGAAGATTTCCTGGAGACCCTGTGGCCACGAGGGGCTGAGGTTGCCGGGCGTCCAGTGTGATGGGCCCTCTGTCTGCCAGGCCCCCGCCAGCTCAGCCAGGACACCAGCCGGCACCCCTCGTGCATCTTTCACCCAGTCGTCTTCCTGACAGTGTGGATGTTAGATTGCTACCACTTCTGTAACAAACGACCACAAATTCAGTGGCTTAAAGTCATACAAATTCCTTATCTTATAATTCTGGGGGTCAGAAGTCCAAAATGGGTGGAGACATCTGCATTCCTTCTAGAGGCTCCACGGGAGCCCATCTGCTTGCCTTTTCCAGCTTCTGGAAGCTGCCCTCTTAACCTGGCTCGTAGCTCTGCATCACTCTGACCTCTGCATCTGCCATCACATCTTCTCTGACTCCAGCCCCCCAGTGGTACGGCCACAGTGGGGTCCCAGAGTCACCGGTTCCAGGTATCAGAACATGGACAGCTTTGGGGAGCTTTTATCTGTCTTCCTCATCATCCTTTTCTCTTTAGGGATTGCGGCCCCATCATCGACCCCCCACCCGAATCGTGGCCCTGCCTACATGTTTTCCTCCGTCCAGGTGTGGTGCTTGTGGGTACATCCCAACCTGGGGTGAGGATGAGCCGTCTCTTGGCAGGAAGACCGTGTATAGTCAGGAGGTGGAGGGGGGATCCTAGGCTAGAATGAGGGCAGTGAGCGGGAAGGCTGGGTCAAACTCTGCCATAACATTGACCACCCAGAGCCTCACCTTTCTCACTTAAATAAAAAACTGAGAATAACAATACTTGCCCTGTCTACCCACTAGATTGTTGTGCAGCTCAAATGAGAAATTCCTAGGGATACGTTTCTGAACCATATACGACGTTTAAGATGTTGCCACTCTGTCACATTTTTTAAATTTATTTTATTGGAGTATAGTTGATTTACAATGTTGTGTTAGTTTCAGGTGTACAGCAAAGTGATTCAGATATATATATATATATATATATATATATATATATATATATATATATATATATACACACACACACACACACATATATATTCCTTTCCATACTCTTTCCATTATGGTTTATTACAGGATATTGAATATATTTCCCTGTGCTATACAGTAGCAACCTTGTTGCTTATCCATCCTATATATAATAGTTTGCATCCGCTAATCACAAACTCCCTGTATGTCACATTTTTATAGCTCTAGTGTCCCTTGCATTTGACTGAGAGCTTCTCTGTGTGTCAAGATTGGGGTAAAATGTTGACCACTTGCCAGGCAGATGCCACACCTCCTAGTCCAAAGCCACCAAGTCATTAGCGAGAGCTTTTCCTGTAGAAATGCATGACTTCTGCTTTGAAACGACTTGCTCGTGAAAATATGTGGATGGTGGAAGATGTAATGTTTCCATCTGCTGAAAGTTCTGCAGTTTTTTGCAGGGCAATTATCTGTATAAAATATTTTTTCTTTTAAGTAGAATCCTATCGCTAATGAAACCGTATTTTGAACATGAAATTGTTACAAAGAAGAAAAAAATGTCATTATCCAGAAAAGCAGCAATAGCTCACACATTTGATGGTCTAAATAGAGTATTCCTTCTCTAGGGGAGATGAAAGTGATCCCCTCATATCAGTCTATGAAATTATTTGAGAATTGCGTTTTAATCCCTGGAACGAGGAAGGGAAATGGAACCCTAACGTAGGTTCCAGGCATGGGAAGTCAAATCTGAAATGTAGAGACAGGGTATATAGGCTATCACGCCTAGTCACTAATCCAAAAGAAATATGAAAAAAGAAGAGTTGTTTTAATGTTGGAAAAAGGCAGCTTGAAAGGTAAGGCTTCCTTCCTGCAGTTTCCCCTGGTGCCCTTTTCCCCGATCACATTTGCTAGATGTCCATTTCTGTAAGTTTTCCCTCTAGAACAAACCTATCATTTTTCACCACAGGATATTTCCAGCCTCAATCAGTGCCAAATTCAATTGGCTTCTGATCTCATCGCTGGAAGTTATAGATGCAGATATTATTTGCACTGCGGTTAATCATGGAGCAATCAAACTTTGGCTTTTCCACTGTAATTTCCTCTGCCAGCTAATTTAATTAATCACCCCCAGCTCAGCTCTTCCAGCTGCGACCAGCAGGGTCATTAATTAGGCATGCGGCTGCAGTAGCTCACAGACCAGGTCCTGCTTCGAGGCTGCTGCCCATGTGATCTCTCAGGGAGGGAGAGCTTTTCCCAAGCACCCAGGCAGATGAGGGCTGGGAGAGCATTGCTCCATCCCCCCCAGAAAGGAAGATGATTCCCACCAGGCCCATCGGGGCAAACAACTTACCTGCAGTGGTGATTGGATTAGGAGACTTACCAAGTTTAAAGAAGCAAGAGTGGGTGGACCTAGAAATTATCATACTAAGTGAAGTAAGTCAGACAGAGAAAGACAGATATCCTATGACATCGCTTGGGGAATCTAAAATAAGTGATACAAATGAACTTATTTACAAAACAGACTCACAGAGAACAAACTTATGGTAAAGTTCGGGGGGGGGGAGGGGAGGGGGAGGGATAGATGGGGAGTTTGGGATTGACATGTACACACGGCTGTATTTAAAATAGATAACGAACAAGGACCTACTGTATAGCACAGGGAACTCTGCTCAATATTCTGTAGTAACCTAAACGGGAAAAGAACTTGAAGAAGAGTAGATACATGTATACGTATAACTGAATCACTTTGCTGTACACCTAACCCAACATTGTTAATCAACTATACTCCAATATAAAATTAAAAATTTTTAAATAAGTAAATAAAGAAGCAAGGAGGCCTCACCTTCTAGACCGGCCAACTCGGTGAATTTAGGGGAAGCGGTGATTGACAAGGAGCCTTCTGTCTTGGGTTTTCAGTCAGCCTGTGTGTTCCCCGTAACATGTGTGGAGGTGAGTTTGTCATATGTAAGTGTTGTTTCCCGTGCAGGCTTATCACATTGATAATGTGACGTTGGAGGCTGACTTTTGTCCTAAGGAAAGGTTAAAGGATTGTTTTCGTTTGGTCCTAAGGAAGTGACTTTTTTGGTCTGCACCCATCAAAGGATGCCTGAGTGCTTCAAGTAATTCTCCTTTGAAGCGAAGAAGACACACACGCTTTGCCTTGAAGAAACTATTTTGAGCAATTACCAGCTTACCTTTGCTGAGCAGAGAATACCCATTACTAAGAAATCAGCGGAATTCCGTATAATTGTGTGTATGTGTGTGTGCATGCATACATAGAGATATAATCACCCCAATTTGGGAAGCTTTCTTACAATTACTCTTCAACAGAGAAATAGAGTTTCTTTTCTTATAATTTTGTGGGGTTTTTTTTAACTTAATGTATTACATAGGAAGATTTTTATAAGTACTTTAAAGAAACTGGATATTAAGTCTGATCTTGTACAAAAGGATAAACTGATGAACAGGTGTTTTCAAGAGCTGTAGTAAATCATCCTAGAACAAGGAAGGCCTCTTCTGAGGCCTGAGATCTTATCCAATGCCCTGCCCTCAATTAAATGAATCAAAGAGATAAACGTGTGTGCGTGTGTGTGTGTGTGTGCATGCACACACACACATGCACACACACAAAGGTTCTAGTTGAGGGGGAGCAGGGCGGTACAGCTCAGTAATTCAAGGGATAATAAGGACGCATTGTATGCCAGGTGGAAGAAAATGTTTAGGACTCGCAAAGTCTGTAGGTTGGACCTGTCTGTCTGTTGAGCCGGGCAGGAAGCACCCGTCATAAAAGCCCGTGGCCTGTAAACACCAAACTTCCCTCCCGTCGGGGGGTGTAGGACTGGGAGGTCCCAGCAGGTAGTGGCTGTAACTCGCTTTAGTTGTGTCTTCCTGAAGAAGAGGTGTCTGCCCAGCTACCATAAACCTAAACAAGCGCATTCAGTCTGGACAGCCAGCCCCGTGACCCGCTGGCATATTAACATTTAAACGCACGGTCCGTTCATTCATTTCACACTGTAAGGATCATTCTGGAATGAATTCTAAGCGGAGGTTTCTTTCCCTAACATTCCCGCTCTGTTATGAGGCTATGGGAGATTCTCGAGCATTGCAAAACAGCCATGATGCAAACAGCCGTGATGCAAAGGGCTCCTGCATGTTTCTGTCCTAAAAAAAACCAAAAAGTAGCAGGAAAAAAAAAAAAAAGATTTATTTTTCAGTCATTTTCCTCTAGAGAAACCTCTCTTTGGGTCTAAGTAATTAAAAACTCTGAATTCAAAAAAAAAAAAACCTCTGAACTCTGAGACAAATCTATTCATAACTCCAATATCAATTGTAAGAATTTTGTTTACTCACTTCCATGGCTGCTGCTCTAGTGCTGACCTCACAGCCGAGCCTCAGTTTCCACCCATCCCCCGTTTCCCCACACCTGGAACCACAGACCCGGTCCCAGGCGGTGGTACCAGCTCACGTAGATCCCAGAGCTCACTCGTGCTGCTTCCTTTTCCTCATTTCTCTCTGCCTCATTCCCTGACCATCCATAAAAAGAAACCCGGCTCTAAAGAGAGCCGGGGGTGGGGGGATGCTGCTGGAAGCGGGGGCAGGCAGGCCTGGGCGTGGCCAGGCGCCTGCAGTGGCCCCCCGCGGGCACCCTGTGGTTTTCCAGGCCCGGAGCGCGGTCCAGCTCCATGGGCCACCCCAGGATGCGGCCCGGCCAGCTTCCTTTGTGAAAGCGTGCCAGCCTGGGAGGAGGGCTCCCGGCGGGGACAATGGCTGTCCGTCAGGGAAAACAAACCCCGAATGCTGGCCTTGGGTTCACCGGGCTCGGTGGGGCGGGGTGATGGCCGAAACCCTGATCTCAGTTGTCCTGTCTCTGCTCTCCTGGCAGCCTTGGAGCAGGAGACGGTCCATGCCAGTCACTGCATCTTTAAAACCTGCCCTCATCTCCCCCCGCCCCTTTTTTTCTTCCTCCCGCTTAGAAACAGGCTCTGACAGTCCAAATGTTGGAAATAATTGGATTCTAAATTCTAATTCATCTGTAAAATATTCAGTGATTACATTAGCCTAATAGATATTATTTCTTACGTGGCTGCATAATTCTACCCTGATCGGATCTCAGTGGCACTCACGTGCCCCCCGATTTACTGTTGACATGCGGTTCTCAGAGGCAAGACATAACTGCTTCCTTCAGCCTATTTTCCCAGGTTAAAAGTTAAACTGATTTATGCTTCAAGGATAGGGCCTCCCGGCTCAAGTGCAGTTGCAAGGTGTATATTATTCTTTAAGGAGCGCAGTAGAAGAAAAATATTATTTTATGTAATTTTGAATCCTCTCTTTCTGCTCATAACTGGGAGAGACACTGACCTTTGAAGCCCTTTGGGCAGCACTTTTCTTGTAGGTCATGTAGGTTTTTTAAACAGTTGGAAATTCGATCACAGTAAGACTTTGTCACTCGTAACATAGATCTTGTAAGTGTGAACATGGTCCAAAAATTGTAAATCTTCTTAAGGTACAATTTCAGCTCGGGCATCTTTATTCTTTATAGAATTCTTCGTCGGAAATGAGGGAGTGAGGGAGGGCCGGGACCCCAGAGTTCTAGCTTAGGCGAATCGTCTGCATTCCATTCTTTAGCCTCGTTTCTTTATTTCTTCGCCCGAGTTTAATTTCTTCAAGTATGTGCCTCCCCTCTCCCCTCCCCCACCCCCTGCCCTGCCCCCTCCAAAAATCTGCAAATAAAATTCATGGCTCCCTCCCTGGTTCAGTAGCTGGAAACAGCTGGTGGGTTTTGTGTAGCCACTGAACCAGTGGGGGGAAAAGTTTTGGCAAATACTCGGGAAACCCAGGACAGAGGAGGTAGGTAAACTCAGGAAACTGTCTTCATGAGTAAATGAAGGAAACAAAGGCCGCTCAGCAGGAACAGAACGGACACACACTCCCTCTGAATAGCTCCCTAAAAACAGAGCTGAAAAGGAAGAAGGCCCGTTTGCTTCTGGGAATCCAATAAATTGTTTCAGGAAGTGAAAGTCTGTCCCGGCTAATGGAGCTGTGATTGACAGCGCTTCTCATTGTGGAGCCCATCAGGGGACGGGGTGTTCGTTGCTGTTCAGGGGCGAAGTGGGAGTGTGAGGGATCCCAGGTGGGAGTGTCCGTCTGCACCCCGACACCCCCTCCAAGGAAGACCACCAGCAGAGCGAAGGGCACCCTTCAGGAGCATCGCCCTTTCACCTGGTGACACATCCTCCTTGGCGTGGCTCAGGAGTCCACCCCACGTCTTCCCCAGAGCCTGCCCTGCCCCCGACGGTTCCTGCTGAAAGGGGGGTCGGGGGTGGGGAGTAGGGACAGGACCAGTGTGAGGTTCTGGACAGGGATCCTCCGGGGCGTGATAGCATGATCTCCTGGCATCTGTAAAGGCTTTCCTCTGTGAACCTGTGGTGCAGTGGGAAGTCTGTTAAGGCAGTTACGGGGCATCTTCTGTTAGGTGACAACAGAGACATAGCCGTCCTCTTTGTCCAGGAAGGACCAGATCAGGGGAGGAGGTGGGCTTCAGTGAACCCAGACTGATTGATCATTATCCAGGACTCTGGAATGGGCTCTGGCCGGAGGTGGGAGGCCAGCCATCTTTGTGGGGAGGGGGTATTTGTGTGGTTGAGATCCCCCTTCTAGAAGCTTGAAGGTGTGCAGAGACCTTGAGGGCTGGTCAGCCTTCACAGAAGGCAAGTGACTGTACATGGCAAGTCAGATAAAACATCAGCACCAAGCCCCGGCCAGGGTTAGGGAAGGCATGTGAGACACGCTCCGTGTCCCCCGGCCTGAGGGGCGGGTCAGAAAGGCCTGGTTGTCCAGTTTGTTGATGTGCTGATTGGGCAGGATTCAGAAAGGTAGGGAGCTACTCCAGTGTCCTTTCATTTCGGACTTCACCCATGCTGGTCACCTTCTCCTGGGTCCCAGCCTTGACAGAGAGTTATCCCCTCCACAAGCAGTTGGGGCCGGTGGGGGGAGGAAGTGGGGTGTTGTCAGGGGAGATAACACATTTCCTCTACCCTCTTAGGTTCAGTACCTGGGGGCCTGTGAATTAAATTGACAACAGACAGAATGACACGAGAAAAGGCATACAAATTTATTAATTTTTAATTTTACATGCATGGGGGCATCCAAGAAAGAAGTGAATACCAAAAGGATGGTGAGATTTGAGAGCTTATATACTAACCATCTTCATAACAGAAAGGGAAGGGGAGAAAGGCCGCTTATGGGAAAACAAACAACTTTTAGTAAAGATCACTGGGCCCTTAGGAGACTAGATGGGAACCGTGATAGCTTGTGACAAAGTTTGTATGGGTGTGGTGCCAACTTCTCATCGCTCCTGGGTTAAGAGTCCCTCCTCCCTGGTGGATGAAACTCCCAGGGAGGGGATTTACAGCCATTGAGCTCTTTTTTATGGAGGATCTGTTTGTAGGCAGATACAGGTAGCTCAGAGAAAGCCTTTTCCTGCATTTGTTGACTCTCAGATATCTTCAGTTCAAAATAATCCTTCTGCCTGAGTGGCATATTTTGATCTCCTATGCAGGGAATTAGGTCTCTTTGGACAGTGCTGTGAAGGGGTCTCTGACTCCAGCTTTGCTGGAAAACCAAAAGGCCCGTTAAGCAAGGACACATGTGGAGTCTGGGCCTGGTGTTGCCGCTGTCTGTGACACCATCTTGAAACACCAGCCGCTTCTGATATGCATGTTAGTGGGCTGGCGTGTCCCAAGAGCCTGCCTTTACTCTTGGGTTAGTGGATGGTAGGTATATCGTGAGGTTGGTGCCTCTGTGAACTTAAGTATTTGAGTGATTCACAGGCTGCCCACCAATTGTAGATGCTCTAATATTTACTGATACATTTTGTGTTCTTAAGCTGCAGGAAATAGGGTTCCTTTTTCATCTGGGTTTAGCTACATTTAAATTTAGTAAACTAAATCCAGGGCTGTCCATGTAGTTGAAAACGAAGAACACATTGATTCTCTCTCTTATGCAGTGTGTGTCGGCTCCTGTGAATCACGTTACCACAGCCTATACCACAAAGGTAGTTCTTTTCCCATTGTGATGTATTTATTTATCTGTCTGCCTCTATTCACCTGTAGCCCAGAACCTGGCACAGTGCGGTACCTCACTCCTAGTGAGTGCTCGATTGACATTTCTTGAAAGAATGAATGCTTAATAGGTCATTAGATGATGGTGGTAATCAAATCAGATTCAGAGAACTCACTTCAAGTAAGGGGAAGAAGGATTCTATGTTTCAAAGTATAGAGGTGGAAGGGAGCTGACATTCATCCCTTGAGGGAATGGAAAGAGGAGGGGTGGAGACCGTACTTGGGGTGCTGTGCAGAGCAGGAAGTGTCCAGGAGGAGAGGGTGCAAGCCAGACCAGTGATGCGGGCAGCAGCAGCTAAGTCCACTTTGTACGTTTCCACACAGCTGGCTTTTTCTCAGAGAGCGTGCACTTCTGTGAATTTTTTTTTCCTTCAAAGAAAACATACAAAATTAAAGTCAGTCCAGTCCACTGCTTTAATGCAAAGAGCAAACTTCCATGCTGTTTCCCTGGGCAGGTCTACATGTTTCCTCACTGTTGCGAAAAGGGCGTATTTACCTCTGTGCCTCCTGGTCCCCCAGTCGCCAGGACTGTGTTCCAGCAGATGTACTGCCCAGTGACCACGAGGTGGAGATGAATGCCCACTAGGCCTTGGATGCTAGCATATGACTAAGTGGTGCCTGACTAAATAATAACATAGTGATACCAGTAAACCCTGCGGTTCCCCTGAGGGCCCATGTCTGGTGGGGAAACCCAGAGTCTGGAATGAATTTGTTCTATGTAGATTTCATGCTCATGTCAAGTCCTTGTTTCCCACTGGAGAACAAAGAGGAGTTTGCATAGAAGAAAAGGGAGGTGGTTTAACCAGAAGGGCCGTCTGAAAATTACAGATTCCTGTACAGTCAGCATTAATATGCTGCTTTTCCAACATATAAAGGGGGATTGAATTGCAAGAGTGTCGGTGATAAAGGGTGCATTTGTGGAATGATAACCTGATTGGCGTCCCTGCCTTTTGAATGGCTGACGAGGTCTAATTGGCATATAACGCCCTATAAATTTATTAGCGGGCCTCGCCTCTCATTGGTGGACCTTCTACTGTTAACCACCAAGAAATTACCAATTTTCAGGAGTTAGTCACTCAAGTCGCACTATAACTGGGTTTAAAAAAAAAAAAAATCCACGCCGCTCATGTTATAAATCAGGCTTATGCCTCATACTGCAGGGCTCCGGCAGCAAATTAGTCACTTGGGTAGGGGAGTTTGGGGCAAGTGGGTTGCAGGGAAGAGCCCGTATTTACCGGGAAGCCCCACTGCCCCCCACTTCTCCGCTCAGCCGTTGCCTGCCCCAGGGCCCCAGCTGCTCAGGCCACCGCCGGGCTGGGTAGAAATTGCAGTTTTGTGGCCGTTCTTGTCCAGCGCTTTGATGTTCTCAGGGATACTTTCAACCCCCGGGCATATCACGCAAAGAGGACACATCCACCCTCTTATTTCGGGAGCAAAATAGAAATATGCAGGATCAGACATAATTATTTCAATTACTTCTCTCTGGTGTTCGAGACACACACTCAAGAGTCACAAATTAGAAAATAATATTCACATGTTTCTTCTAATGGGTAACAGATTAGAGGCATTTTATCTTTTAAAATAATTTCCAAATGTGCCCCGGAGAGTCTGGGAAGGGGCGGGAGAGAGGTGTGGAAACGTAGACACGGCTTTTCCAGGCGAGCCAGAGGCCCCCGTTGGAGCCAAGACCTGGGGACGGCGGTGTGCAGGAGGCGCGTCTGCAGTGTGCTCTCGGTTGTTCAGACTTGTGTTATTTTCATCCGTTTTTTTCTACTGGAAACTAGCAGAGACGGGGCTGCACATTTTCTCACTGACCACCGTGTAAGCTCAATCCTCACTTGTTGATGTACATGTGAACCCCCTTTTTTTTTTTTTTTTTTTTTAGGATTTTCTTATTTATTTATTTATTTATTTATTTATTTTTGGCTGTGTTGGGTCTTCGGTTCGTGCGAGGGCTTTCTCCAGTTGCGGCAAGCGGGGGCCACTCTTCATCGCGGTGCGGGGACCGCTCTTCATCGCGGTGCGCGGGCCTTTCTCTATCGCGGCCCCTCCCGTCGCGGGGCACAGGCTCCAGACGCGCATGCTCAGTAGTTGTGGCGCACGGGCCCAGCTGCTCCGTGGCATGTGGGATCTTCCCAGACCAGGGCTCGAACCCGTGTCCCCTGCATTAGCAGGCAGATTCTCAACCACTGCGCCACCAGGGAAGCCCCGAACCCCCTTTTTGATCCCCGCGTGCCACCTCTTCAGCCGTGCTTTCTACCCACACCCCGCCCCCCCCACATTGGCGTGTCTCTACTCATTTTTCTGTCCCATCAAATTCCTGAAGCTAATCTGTGCCCCTCAGTCTGCCCAGGAGTGTCAGAGGGGATGAAGACAGAGGTTGCAGTGGCCCCAGGCCCCCAGGGCACTGTGTTCTGATGCAGGGATATCATGTCCCTCTAAATCATAAGGGCCCCTCACAGTGCCTTTTTCATAATGGAATTGGTTTTTGTCAATTCTTGTTTTGAAACATTGATTTCTTCTACTCTGGAAAACAGGTGGGCAGTTTCTTCTAGAACGAAACACACAAGTCCCACATGACCCGGCAGCAGCTGTACCCCATGGCATTCATCCCAGAGAAAGAAAGCTTACGTTCACACAAAGACCTTTTAACGAATGTTCACGCAGTTTTATTTGTAACAGCCCAGAATAGGAGACGTCCTTCAGCGGGTGATCTGGTTAAGCAAGCTGGGACACATCCGTGCCGTGGAATAGTACTCAGCAATGCAAAGGAGTGAGCAGTGATAAACACAACAGCTTGCATGGGTCATCAGAGAATTACACTGAGTGAATAAAGCCCATCCCCAAAGACTACAGGCCACATGATTCCATTTACAAAACATTCTCAAAATGGCAAAATTATAGACACGGAACAGACGAGTGGTTGCCAGGGGGTTGGGGATGCAGAGAATGGGCAGGAGGGAGGTGGGTATGGTTATAATAGAGCAGCCAGAGGGACCCTTGTAAGGGAGATGCCTTATCTTGATTGTGGAGGTAGATACGGAAACTTACCTTTAATGAGATTGCATAGAACTAAATCCATACACACGAATACGAACTGCAAGTAAAATGGGAAATCTGAACGCGATGGCTGGATTGTATCGATAGCAAGATATCTTGATCGTTATATTGTGCTGTAGTTTTTCAATATGCTACCATTGGGGGACACTAGGTAAGGGGTGCATGGGATCTCTCGGTATTTCTTCTAACTCCATTGTGAATCTACAATTATCTCAAATTTTAAGTTACAAAAACAAAGCAAAATCAATGGTGGCCTCCGTAAAAAAGAATCAGGACTCCTTAAGGAAACAGCTTATTCCAGATCTGAGAAAGTAGGATGGACCTAGGACATCCTGCTGTCCCAGAAAGCAAGAGGCCGACAGGGCATAAGGGTGACGTGTCAGATAGAACAGCACGCAGCGCACAGGGGCTCCCACTGGCCAAACCGGGACAATTTAAGAATCGAAAAGCATAATGTCGATAATAGTTTATATGACACACTTAGTTTTTTAAAGTCTAAGAATCTACAGTGATACTCCAGAAGGGGGCAGGGGTGTACCTCTTCTTTATAGAAGATGCCAACTAATAAACAGAAAGAATGAGAGAATCGGAAAAGCTCTGTCTTGTAACTGAGAATGTAGTAATTGATCAGCGATCATCAAGTGATGCCACAGCACTTGGGGGGGGAAGGTCTTAGAGGAACAGGAGATTCACCAGCTCGAGGTATCTGCCCCCAGATCACTTGTTAGTTTTAAGAGGAAGAAGGTTCCAGAGAGAGGACAGGGCCAGGGGCCCTGCTTTAACCCTGTGCTCAGACTTGGCCTTGGGACCACCCCCCAGTCTGCACCTCCTGAAGTGACAGAGGAGAACGTGCCACCTGTGTCATATTCGCAACAGAAACATGTGACCTGAATCAAAGCAGACAAAACAGGGTGGGGGACCTTCTACCGTAGAAGTAGCTTGGAGTCCTTGAAACAATCAATATAATGAAAGACCAAAAAGGGGAGGGAGCTGTTTGTTAGATTAGAGGAGATGAAAGAAATGAGGTGACCAAGTGCATCACATCCTCATTGACTGACTTCTGAATTGGAAGAAAAATTCAACTCTAGAGGACATTTTGGGATCATTTGGGGAAAACCGAATATAGACCACATATTAGCAATAATAATGTTATATTATTTTTGAGGTCCTGGAGTATAATAGTATGAGCCATCAAAAGGCAGGCATGAAATGTTGGAGACTCACACAGTGGTATCTGTGTGAGGGAACAAGAGAGCATTCCGATTCTGGATTTTATCTTTAATTGTGGTAAAATACATATAACATCAAATTTACCGTTTTAGTCAATGTTAAGTGTACAGTCCAGTGGCAGTAAGTACATTCACATTGTCATGCAGCCATCACCACCATTCTCTCCAAAACTTTTTCATCTTCCCAAACTGAAACTCTGTCCCAATTAAACAGTAACTCCCATCCCCTCTCCCCGAGTCCTTGAGAGCCACCCTTCTACCTTCTGCCGCTATGAATTTGACCACTCTCGGGACCTCATGTAAGAGGAATCATACAATATTTTTTGCGTGCAGCTGACTTATTTCACTTAGCATCATGTCCTCAAGGTTCATAAATGTTGCAGCCAATATCAGAATTCCCTTCATTTTTAAGGCTGAATAATATTCCACTGCATAGGTAGACTACATTTTGTTCATCTGTCGATGAACCTTTGAGTTGCACCTCTTGGCTATTGTGAGTAATGCCGTGAACACAGGTGTACAAATATCCCTTCCAGTTCTTCTGGCTATAAACCCACAATTGGAATTGCTGGATCCTGCAGTCATTCTGTTTCGTTTTTTGAGGCATCTCCATACTATTTTCCCAGGGTCTGGATTTTTGACACATTTAAAATAGAGTGTTGGCTGTCTCGATGAAATGCTTTTTTTCTAAAAGCCTTTTTAAAGTCTCTCAAACATCCTCACGCACAAGGACAGATTGGAAAACCCAGAGCACGGGCTTGAGAGCAGAGACTCGCCCTGGTCTCCTGGCTGCCCCAGCGAGCGGTCCCGCCTTGGACAAAACCATCCGCAGAAAGGGACTGGGCTGATGGGACTTCCCAGTTACGTCAGGTTGTAAAATATATTTGGAGGATAGATGTGGTAGTAGCTGGTTCTTAACTTTGCCAAGTTAGGAAATTAAATAAATCATTTACTATCACCATGATTTCGTGAAAGGACATGTTAGCATCCAGAAGGCAGAAAGAATGTAGCATCAGAAAAAGGCCTGCCTTAAAAATTTTTAAATCTAGCTTTATGGAAACCCCACTACAGTGAATTGGCGACAGCTTTGCCACCAACTGATACTTGAAAGCAACTGGCCTTTCCTGGGCCAGCTAGAGAATTTATGGGGCTCAGTAGAGAATAAAACTGTGTGGCCCTTGTCCAGTAATTATCAGGAATTTCAAGACAGCACCCTTAGACCATTACACCAAGCCCAGGCCCCTTCTGAGCTCAGGGTCCAGCTGCAGAGCTTGCGCCCAGATGAAGCCGGCATCGGGCTAGTGAACCCCTGAGGTCTTCTTCATGCCACTGTGCTAAGATTCCCTCTCCAGGAAAAAGCAGAGCAGATAGACTCGAGTGTCGCCATTAATGTTTTAATGTCTTAATATCAAAGACAATGCCATTGGGCAAGTTAAACTCTGTGTCAATTGTGGAAAATAAAACATCTGACCAATTCTGCCTTCTGATCCCATTAGATAGAAGTTTGGTGATTTTAAGGAAAAAATTTAGCTTTAGCTTCTTTCATAGTAAATGCTTTCCTTGCTCCAGAGAATTCACGTATACACTTCTGATGAATCATTCTTGTGATCAGCCCCACCCCTTCACAACCAAATTTAGAAAAAAATACTACCTAGTGGATGTGTAGATTTGGGTCTGATATTTTTAACATTTACGATTAGTTGAGAATGAAAAACTAGCATTCTTCATTTGTTGGGTTTTCTCTAAGAGGGTCTCTTATCAAATTGCAGTTGTCATTACATTGGAAGGGAATTCATCTTGGCCCGTGTGACTGGCTGCTGGCAAGGCATCCCCACTGTAAGGAATGTGTCAGTCCAGCTGACCCCTGATCATATTAGCGTCTTTCAGCATGTTTCTGTGTTTTCATATTTTGAAAAAAAAATAACACACATCATGTTTGGTAATTGCAATCATTGTTGCTTTTGTTGTGGTCATCCAAAAAAAAAAAAAATAAATAACACACAAATTTGTTTTAAATGCCCTTATCCATTTGCAAACCCTCTGAAATGCTTTTCCTCTTTTAAAATCTGTTTTGCTGTTGTTGTTATTGTTTTGTTTGTTTTGCCATTGAGGAACCATGTGATTCTTCCAATCCCCTCTGCGCACCCACCCCCAGAAAAAATTAAAAGGAAATCTACACTAAGATGATTCTTTATTGTTTAAAATCAATCATCTTGTGTCTTAAAAAAATAATAATATTACCAAAGACTGTAGTTCTTAAAGCCACCTGGCAGTTTTTACTAGAAACCTACTCAGAACTCTCCATTGCTTTCGAAATGTGTCACCACTCCATAACCTACAGCCTCTCTCTCTCTCTCTCCCTCTCTCTCTCTCTCTCTCTCTGTGTGTTTAATGACCACTTAGCCAGCAGCCACCGGGTCATGCTTGGCCCTCTGCCCCACTCCATCCTGTCGCTCGATTTTTCTTTTAAGAACAGCTGTGGAGTTTTTGCTCCCTGGTGTTTAAAGGGCACTGGTGCACACCCAGCAAAGGCTTATATCCATTTTACAGTATTCCGAGTGGAGGAAAAGGGCCATTTCTCTTCCCTTATCTGTTTATGATGTGATATGTTCCAAAGCCGATCCCATCAGCCACTGTTATGGTGAACTCAGTTCGCTGTGATGGGGGTCCTACCAACAGGGCTGTCGAGAGTGCCGCCGAGGTGCGTCCCGTTTCATGCCACATTACGCAGAATCTAGGACCGCCTCACTTGACTGGCTCAGGCTCCCTCTCACTTGGCACAGATTTATCGGGATTTATGCTTTAAAACAGTTGTCCGCCTTTTTTCTAATGTTGAACTACAGAAACATCCAGTGTGTGTGTGGCTTCTGCAGCTTAGCTAGGGTTACTATGTAAAACTACACACTCAATTTGCAAACTAACTCACAAACTTAATTTATCAGACTAGCTTTGCACGTAACAATAAAGGCGTCTGTGCTAAAATTCTAACGAGATGACCTGTGTCTGTGAGTGGAAATGACAAGGAGGAAGCAGAGAGACAAGAAGAGAGTCTGTGAGTGGAGGAGGGGTGCTATGGCCATGTTTCCCCTTAACTTCCTATGTCTTCTTGTCTTATTTTACGATAGATTAGAAAATAGGGGGAAATCGTGAAAACTTCAAAATAAAAAATATTTTCAATAAAAATATTGAAAATAAAAACCATTGAAAATTTTAAAAATTGAAAAAAATGTTGAAAATATTTCAGCTGCTTCTGGAACAATCTGATGTTCTGCCTTTTTTTTGTTTTTTTTTTAAATTTTATTTATTTATTTATTTATGGCTGTGTTGGGTCTTCGTTTCTGTGTGAGGGCTTTCTCTAGTTGCGGCAAGTGGGGACCACTCTTCATCGCGGTGCGCGGGCCTCTCACCATCGTGGCCTCTCCCGTTGCGGAGCACAGGCTCCAGACGCGCAGGCTCAGCAATTGTGGCTCACGGGCTTAGTCGCTCTGCGGCACGTGGGATATTCCCAGACCAGGGCTCGAACCCGTGTCCCCTGCATTGGCAGGCAGACTCTCAACCACTGCGCCACCAGGGAAGCCCGTTCTGCCTTTTTCTACTGGCATAACCTGCTTCCGAAAATGATTCCCCTAAGAGTTAGACTTTCTCTAAATTGCTCTCAGCGCCCCCACTCTGCTTCCTCCCCACTCCACCTGCCGCCTACACCGGCCTCTGGGTTCCCTGTCCACTGCCCCCAGCTCTGTCCGTTGCACCCGGAAGACAGCCCTCCACCCCTGCCCTGCCTTCCCTTGACCCATACCCACCTTTTCTAACGTGGTGGCCTCCTGAGCGGACAGTTACAG